>NW_025999900.1:41007536-41046645 GCF_001458135.2 Marmota marmota marmota
ATATATATATATATATATATATATATATATATATATATATCCCCTCCAGCAGATGTAAGTTTCATGAAGGCAGGAATCTTTGTTTTGTTCAACATATCAAAAACACATAAAAGAATGCTTGGCATGCAGTAGACACGGAATAGTTGCTGAAATAAATTAATTTTCCAAGTGTGGTATTGCAAATTTTTGGTATATAACTTTTATCAAGTAGGAATCTCTCTTTAACCTATTAGCTGACAACATTTAAAATCAGATACGGAAATTTATCAAGTGTTTTCTACACTTACTGAAATAAACATGATTTCCTATGAATAATCCACTAATTTTTAAACTTTGAAATTTTTCTGTTGTACTCTTTGTGCTATTGGGATAAACTATTCATTCTTTATTTTTTTATTTTTTGGTAGTTGTAGATGGACAGCATACCTTTATTTTATTTGCTTATTTTTATGCAGTGCTGAAGATTGAACCCAATGCTTCACACATGATAGGCAAGCACTGTGTCACTGAGTCCCAACCCTAGCCCCCAAAATATTCTTCCTTGATCATGATCGTTACATATTATTGACTTTGGAGAGATCTAATATTATTCAGAATTTCCAAATCTGTGTTAAAAAGTAAATAGGACTTTTTATGTGGTTATGCTATCATTTTTCTAGACTCATAAAATATGTTGGCAACTTTCCTCTTTCTTTGGGTTCTGAAACAACTTGCATAAGAAGGAGTATTCCTTGAAAGCTTGTTACAGTTCACTTGTAAAACCATCTAAGCTTGGAGTTTTATGAGAGAAGGATGACAGTAAACTTCTTTGATTATCATTTTAATGTTTCCAATAGTATTGTTCTATTCAAAGTTTCTGATTCTTTTTTTGTGACAGTTTTCATATTTTTATGTTTTTTCTAAAAATGAAAACTTCATCTAGGTTTTAAAACTATAGCAAATTTTGCTCATTTTATTTAAAACACTTGATAAAAACCTCTGTGATGTATACCTTATTCATTCCGTATTTTAAATTTATATATCTCTTATTTTTTCCCAGTCATACTTGCAAGAGAATTAAGAACCCCTTCCCCTTCTGCTTTTCATTGACCTCTTCCTTTGTATTTCTTCTTTGGGTTTGCCATATGTACTTTTTAAAATGTTAGCCCATTTGTTTCCAATCTCTTGTTTTCTGATGAATGCATTTGAAAATGCAGATTTCTTTCTTAGTGCTGAATTCCTCAAATAAGTTGAAATTGAACTATGACAAATTTTTTTATCATTTAGAATTTTTAATTTGTACTTATTGATGGAATTATTTTAAAAAGATTTAGACGTGTAGATTTTTGTCATATATCATTCTTTAAAAACATGAAAAGGAGTTTATGTGTATGAAATAAAATTGTTAATATTTTTCTAAAATTTTGCCACTGTCACCTGGCCACAGCAATCGTAAATTGTTCCTAATTGTAATGCATCCAAATTTCAATGTTACAATGTAAAAGATGTAGATTTTAGAATCAATGAAATAGAATATATTTTAATGTCAAGTATTGAAAGCTATGTATTTTTTGTAAATCAAGTGGAAGTGAAATGTATGAGCATTACATAGTGATTTCCTTATTTTTTCTGAGTGGTCTTTAAAGAAATCATTAAAATGCCTTCTTGCCTATAAAATCTCAAAGAAAGACATTAATCCTTTTAAAGGTGGAAGCTAAGCTAATGATTAATGAATGAAAATTGAATGAATAAATCACACCAATAAAAACAGCCTGTTTCTTCTTCTTCCTCCTCTTCTTTTTTTTTTTTTTTATCTTCTTCTTCTTCTTTTTTTTTTTAAAGGCAAAAGCAACAACAATCAAAGAAGCCCTAGCCAGATGGGTAAGTATGTGAATTTTTCCTTCTTTTAGAAGCCATACAAGGAAAATTTGGATATAGTTATTTAAATCCGACCACTCAATACAAGGTATCCTTGTGATATTGGAACTGTTCAGCTATCTTGTCTGTGGTAGTAAATACATGAATTTATACAGTTGATAAAATTGTTTGGGACTTAATACATACATACAAATATATATTCACTCATACACGTAAGTGAGTACTAGTAAGTTTGGGAAAATCTAAATAAAACTGATACATTAATATCAGTAGCAATACCTTAGTTATGATATACTGTAGTTTTATAGACTATTACCATTGGGGAGTAATATTCTGGTCAAACTGTACATGGGATCACTCTGTTTTTGTTGTTTTGTTTTGTTTTGTGGTGCTCGGAATCAAACCCAGGGTTTGTGCATGCTAGGCACAAACTCTACCACTAAGTTGCACCCATCCCCACCCCTCAAATATCTTAACAGAAATGTCAATAAAAATATAAATATGGAAAGACTGATTAACCTATGGCTATAAAATGGCTGGAACCTTTGTATTATAGTACATTTTCTTTTCCAGTTTTATCAGTCACTTTCAAGTAATAGAGTGGTAAATATTGTGGATTGTCTAAGCTTTAATCAGATGATAGTTTTAGCCTGTTGGATGTTAGAACAGAGATAGCCAGTATAGACCAATGTAAATTACACATAAACAACTAAAACACATGGAGTAAAAATACTAAAGTATATAGTAATATTAGAGAGGAAACACATTGTAAAAAACATGCGTTAAATATAAACCATAAGTGTGGCATTCAGCTATTCATCACTATGACCAAAATACCTGGCAAGAACAACTTAAAGGAAAAAAGTTTATTTTGAGTTTATGGTATCAAAGGTTCAGTCCAAGGTCAGTCACTTCCATTGCTCTGGAGTGAGGCAGGACATCAGGGCAGAATGGCATGATGGAAGAAAGCTGCTCAGCTCATAACCACCAAGCAGAGAGGAAGAGCCTGGGACAAAATATGATCCCCAAAGACATACTCTAGTGAAATACTTCCTCCAGCCATGCCCTACCTGCCTACATAATCCACCTAATAGACTACTGAAATTATTAATCCCTGAAATCGACTTAAATGGATTAATCCATTGATTAGATTATAGTTCTCGTAATCTGATCATTGCACCTCTGGACATTCCTGCGTTAACTAACATGAGCCTTTTGGGGAACACCTAATATCCAAACCATAACAATGAGTATTTTGAATATTAACATTCTGTAATGTGAATAGTTGTAATTCAGCATTTATAGATAAAATTTCCATAGAGTACAAAGATGGCACCTTAATTTCTGTGCCCAGTAATAACTTTTTTGTCTATGCTATATAGTTTGTTACAAAATAATGTACTCTTTACTTTTATAGCTTTGGAAAAAAAAGTCTTTTTAAAAATTTTTTAGTTGTTGATGGACACAATACCTTTATTTTGTTTTTTAATTGATTTTTATGTGGTGCTGATGATCGAACCCAGTGCCTCACACTTGCTAGGCAAGTGCTGTACCACTGAGCTACAGCCCCAGTGCTCACATTAATTTTTTTGAGGCGGGGGTGGGGTGGGGTGGGTACCAGGGATTGAACCCAGGGGCACTTAACCATGGAACCACATCCCCAGCCCTATTTTATATTTTATTTAGAGACAGGGTCTCATAGAGTTGCTTAGTGCCTCACAGTTGCTGAGACTGGCTTTGAACTCACAATCCTCCTGTCTCAGCCTCCTGAGCTGCTGGGATTACAGGTATGCAGCATCGCACCCGGCTAATTTTTAACATTTAAAAAATGTTCTTTGGGTTTGGGATATAACTCAGTTGGTAGAGTGCTTGCCTTGCATGACAAGGCCCTGGGTTCAATTCCCAGCACCATACACACACACACACACACACACACACACACAGAAATGTTCTTTATTGGCACATAATTGTACATATTTATGGGATACAATGTGACATTTTAAAAATTTTTTTAGTTGTAGATTGACACAACACCTTTATTTTTATGTGGTACTGGGGATCAAACCCAGGGCCTCACATGTGCTAGGTATGTGCTATATGACTGAGCCATAATGCCAGCCCAACAATGTGACATGATATATGTATATAATGTAAAATCATCGATTCAGTATTATTAGCATATCCACCACCTCAAACATTTATCATTCCTGTGCTAATATTCGAAATCCTTTCTTTATAGTTATTCTTAAATATATAATAAATTATCATTAACTATAGTCACCCTACTGTGCTATAGAATACTAGAACTTATTCCTCCTATTTGTACCTGTTACTTCCCTCCCCCTTACTCTTCCCAGCATCTGGTAACCACTATTATACTGTGGACTTCTATGAGGTCCACTTTTTTAGGTTCCATAAATGGGTGAAGACCTTTAGTATTTTTCTTTCTGTTCCTGGCAAATTTCACTTAAAATGAATGAGTCCTCCCAGCTCATCTGTGTTGCCACAAATGGCAACCCATCATTTATTGAAGATTTGAGGGGTTTAAGTTTTCTTTCCCCTAACCTACAAATGTGTGATACAAAAGTACTGACTGGATGTATGTTAGATCTCTTTCAATGGACTATATATTTTCTATTGTTGATGTGTGATGAATTGATTTTTAAAATGAGCCTCTTTGTATCCTACATTTCACAAGGTTAATCTAATCAGTGGATCCATTTAAAACGATTTCAGGGATTAATAATTTCAGTAGACTATTAGGTGGATTATGTAGGCAGGTAGGGCATGGCTGGAGGAAGTATTTCACTAGAGTATGTCTTTGGGGATCATATTTTGTCCCAGGCTCTTCCTCTCTGCTTGGTGGTTATGAGCTGAGCAGCTTTCTTCCATCATGCCATTCTGCCCTGATGTCCTGCCTCACTCCAGTGCAATGGAAGTGACTGACCTTGGACTGAACCTTTGATACCATAAACTCAAAATAAACTTTTTTCCTTTAAGTTACAGAAAACACAGGAAGGCAAAGGAAATGGTCCCTGAGCTTCAAGTTGTGTTGGAAAGAGAGAACTATCTCCAAGTTAGTGATGTGCTTGGAAAATATTAATAGGCAGCTTGTATGGGTAATTAAATTTTAAATTGTATGCTTAATACTAAAACTAAATACTAAGGTAGGATTTAGTGAATTAGAGTAGAACAGATAGCTTTGATCTCAGCTATGTTATAAAGAGAATATCTTTAAAATTTCTTATATTGGGGGTTCTAGCTCAGGCTGAAATAAGTATAGAAAAAAGATGATGAATGAAATCTTACCATTCTGAATCTGATATTTAATGAGGTCAGTTAGGGACAAGGAATATTTTTTAGTAAAATCAATTGATAGACTTTTTATTTTATTTTATTTGTACTAGGAATTAAACCCAAGAGTCTTACCACTGAGCTATATTCCCAGTCCTTTTTTATTTTTCATTTTGAGACAGGATCTTGCTAAGTTGCTGAAGTTTCACTAAGTTGCTGAGGCTGACCTACCTGCCTCTACCTTCCAAGTTGCTAGGATTACAGGCACGTGCCTCTACACCTGGAAATGGATAAACAAAAGATTTTAAACAATATAAAAATATAAGTGATTTTTTTTCTCCTTATTTCCTTTTGCTAGGGACCTAACAATTATCTGATTGAGCCATATTAGGGTTATTAGGTTATTAGGGTCAGCAAATACATGGTTCAGTAAGTGATGAATAATTATTAAGTAGTTATTAAAATTCTAAAAATGTTGAAATCAAAATGTTGAAAGGCCTTCAGGAATCTTGCCTCTTTTGTTATACATCATAACTAGGGATCATTTTGTTCCAAATTAACTTTTCTCATAGGAAGAGAAAACTGGTCAGAGGCCATCTGAAACCAAAGAGATAAAACTTTATGCCCAGATTCCCCCAATAGAGAAGATGGATGCATCCTTGTCCACACTGGCTAATTGCGAGTAAGTTCTCTTTTCATCCTTCTAGTATTGTTATTTAGTTTTCCTTTCTTTTTTCCTTTATACTAGGATATATTTGTTTTCTGTGATTTTCATATTTTTGTTTGTTTATTGTAATTCTTCCCTTGGGAAAGTTAAATGTGAAAGATTACTGGTTTATAGGATTATTAATGGAATGATATTTTTCAATATAGTTTTTATGTTATATTTTTATATTATATATTATAATATAGTTTTATATTATAATATATTATATTTTATAATATATTTTATATTATGATACATTATAATATAGTTTTATATTATAATATAGTTTTATATTATAATATATAATATATAATATAAACAATATAATATTATAATATAGTTTATATTATAATATAGTTTTTATATTATAATATAGTTTTTTTTATAATATAGTTTTTATATTATATTTGGAAATGGAAAAGTCCTAGTTTTTTGGAAGAAGCTAAATAACAGAATCAACTGTTACTCTGTCATTTGAGTCAACTACTTTTTCTTGTAAAATTATCCATCAAACTCAGAACTGCATTTTTTTACTGATTACCTAAGGAATACACATTTTTTAAAAAAACTAAAAATACATTGCAAACCATCCAGGAAATATAAAGAACACAAAATATTAATGTCAACCTAAATTGTAGTATCTTGTAAAATCAATGTTAGCATTTTTACATAGAGCCTTTTAATTTTTACCCCCACTACTAGGGATTGAACCCAGTGGTATTCTACCACTGAGCAACATCCCCCCAGCCCTTATGTTTAGACAGGATATCACTAAACTGCCAAAGCTGGTCTTGAACTTTTGATTCTTCTGCCTCAGCCTCCTGAGTAGCTGGGATTATAGGTGTGTACCACCTCACCAGGCTAATTTTTTTTTTTTAATCCTAATTGGGATAAAATTGCACTTGTTTTGTAATCCTGTTTCCTATGACTTCAATGAGCAGATCTATGTTAATTTCTTTTAATTTATTTTCTAAATATTCTACTCAGTTTTTAGCAGGATTGTATGCTAATTTGAGGCAATTATACAGTGACACCTCATAACCATATTTTCGGGACCCTATTGTCTCCTGTCAGGGTTGTGGAATACTGTAGAGTACCTGAGGTTCTTTCTAACTTCTTCACCGTGTGTTTCTATAAATGTGATCCCTTCACCACCTGAACTTTCTGCAGGAGATAAGCTCCATCCCAATTTTATAGAATCATACTAAGGAATTCTAAGAATCTCTACAGTAGGCAATTGGGTAGTACTTGGACACATACTTGTGAACACATATTGGTGAACACATATTTGTAATATTACTCATATCTATTACTTAATCTTTGGGATTAAAGGGAAAAGCAAACATATGTATTTATTGTGTGCAATTCATTCATTGTGATGAAAGCATACTGGCTTACATAAAAATCTACCTTGGGATTCATATTTGGCTTCTAGAATGATCTTTTTTTGTCATAAAACCATCAAAAAGGTAAACAAACTTGAGAAGATTTTGTATCCCATGCCAAAGCCTTCAGAAACCATTTAGAAAGAGTCAACCTGTTCATATTTTTGCTGACAATGTCTTTGGGAAAGCTATGTAAACAAGATTTAAAGAATTCTTTTCCAATAATATTCCTAGATTTTAAGGAACTTTATTTATCACTGGTAGGTCTCAGGAATGGGGGATAACTAGAAAATATACAGATTTGGTGAAAACCATATAGTAATTGCTTTTGCTGTTTCAAACAGATAAATGAATAATTCCTCTTCAAGTCAAATATAAGGGTAAGACACGTGTTCTAGCATCAAACTTACCTGGATTTTAATTTTGGACCTGCCACGTTGTGATTGTGTAATATTGGGCAAATTGTTTAACATCTTTGTGTCTCAGTTTCATTTGTAAAATGTGGATAATAATAATATTTATCTCAGAAAATTGTGATTGTTAAAATAATTCATGTAAATTGTTTAGAAGAATAGTGGGCACACATTAAATGTTCAACAAATTAGCCTTTATTATTATATGTTTTGCATGAAATTTCTAATATATTAAACATTTTAATCAAGGAAGAAAGATTAAGAATGTTAACTATGTTCCCTTTAAAAACTTTGTTTTTATATCATTAAAATATGGATAGAAAAAGTCTAGAAAAATATATGCAAAATATTAAAAGTATGAATCTCTAGGGAGGGTGGGACAATTGGGATTACATATGACATTACATTTTTTCAGTATATATTTCTGAAGGATTTAACACATGAAAAAATATATCTTTACAAATGTATATACATAATTGTGTTTTTGAGGTTTGGAGCTTTTTGTTTTGTTTTACTAAAAGGAGTTGTATAAAATATATTGTTTTACAAGATGGTTTTTAAATTTAACTTACATCATGGACATCTTCACAAGTCAGTATCTATAGCCCAATATCATTTTTTAGTATCAGCATAGTATTTCATTATCTATTCCAAGTTGACAGATTTTTTCAGAGTTTTTTCTATTATAATTATATAATAAGTAGTCTAGTTTGTATATCTCTTGGCACTCATCTTTGTATTTTAGTAGGCTGCATTCCTAGCAGTAAAATACTAAGAACATTTGCATTAAAAAATTTTTTTTAAATTAATATTTATTTTTTAGTTTTCAGCAGACACAACATCTTTGTATGTGGTGCTGAGGAGCGAACCCGGGCCGCACGCATGCCAGGCGAGCGCGCTACCGCTTGAGCCACATCCCCAGCCCAAAAAAATTTTTATAGATAACACCAAATTGCCTCAAAAAGATTTTTTAAATTTCCTACAATAAGTGTGTATTAACATTTACAAGGGGGGAGGATTGTTTCAAAAATGAATGAATTCTATGACTGAATGAGGAAAAAGGATTCAATGTAAAAAAAAAAAGTTGTTTAAATATTATCTTCCATGGGAACTACTATTGAGGAATAATTTCTAATATATTATTATAAGTTTTTCATGTTAATTAAAGTTTTTTCTTTGTTCTTTTAAAGGAAGCTTTCACTGTCTACAAACTGCATTGAAAAAATTGCCAATCTGAATGGCTTAAGTAAGTGATCCATGGTAACAGATGGTTCTTGAATTTTAAACATTCCAGAGACACTATGTAATTCTAGAAGCTGGCACCTGTTTCTTTAGGTTTTTGGTTTTTTGTGCTGGGGATTGAACCCAGGGGTATTTTACCACTGAGCCACATCCCCAATCCTTTTTATTTTTAATTTTGAGACAGGTTCTCACTAAGTTGCTCAGGGCCTCCCTAAATTGCTGAAGCTGTCCTCAGACTTGCAGTTCTCCTGCTTCAGCCTCCCAAGTCACTGGGATTATAGGCATGAGCTACCACACTTGGCCTGGCACCTGTTTTAACCGCAGTATTGTCAGATGACAGAATGTATAAACGATGAGTCTTACATTTGATTATCCAAAGAAAATAACACTTGAACATTTTAACGATCTTTTAAAACTTTCATAAAAGTTGAAATACTTTAAATAGGAAATCAGATTTTTGTTATGTATTTATTTCTTTGTTTAGATTTGTCTTGTATGTATTTCAAACTTGTTATATTTAAAATTTAATCCCTCATCATGTCTTGTTTTCCCCATATTCTTATTCTTGTTAATGACATGTCCACCTTCTTAGTTCCCAAGGTCTCTGATGATCAACTGGTTTCCAATTGCTGCCATAACTTGGTGACTTAAGTCAACTGAAATTTATTCTCTCACAGTTTGGGAGATCATAAAACTGCAATAAGTTTCATTGGACCAAATATCAGGCCACATTCCATATGAGGCTTTAGGAGGGAATCTTTTTCTGGCCTCCTCCATTTTCTTTTTCTTTCCTTCATTTGTTCCTTCCTCCCTCCCCTCCCCTCCCCTCCCCTCNCATATACATCTAAACTGGAATAGAATTTACAAAAAAAAGTATGAACTCTTATAGCATAGGGTCCAGTATGTATTTTTTAAATTTGATTTTTTTTCAATGCTGACCACAACCAAGTTGATTTCACAACTCATTAATGGATTATTACCCATAGTTAGAAAAAAAACTACCTTATGACTTTTGTGATAATCTCCTAATTAATCTCCTTTTCTCCTTTCTATTGTTCAGTTAAACTTTATCAATGATACCAGAGTTTTCTTTTTAAAAATATTATTTTTTCCCAGGCATGGTTGGTGCATGCCTGTAATCCCAGCAACTCAGGAGGCTGAGGCAGGATGATCCCAAGCTCAAAGCCAGCCTCAGCAACTTAGCAAAGACCTAAGCAATTTAGCAAGACCCTGTCTCAAAATAAAAATATAAAAAGGACTGGGGATATGGTTAAGTGCCCCTGGGTTCAATCCTTAGTACAATAAATAAATAAATAAATAAATAAATAACTTGTTTTTATATCATTCTTCTAGATCTGAGACCTAGGCTCTCCTTTGCTTGGTAAAGACCTAATGTCTTAATGTCATAGTCAAAGCCATCTAAAAGTTTGTATCAAAAAATTAAAAAAAAATAGCTGGGTACGGTGATGCACACCTGTAATCCCAGCGGCTCAGGAAGCTGAGGCAGGAGGTCATGAGTTCAAAGCCAGCCTCAGCAATGGTGAGGCACTGAGCAACTCGGTGAGACCCTGTCTCTAAATAAAATACAAAATAGGGCTGGAGATGTGACTCAGTGGTTGAGTGCCCCTGAGTTCAATCCCCACTATCAAATAAATAAATAAATAAGATACTTGTACCACTGTATTTATCCCAACATACCATTGCTTTATTATGACTGTACGTATTTATTGATGTAACATTTTTCATGGAGAGCAGCCCCCTCCTATAATAGGAAAATCCTATAAGAAAATAAAGATTAAGAATGCCACATTCAGGGCTGGGGATGTGGCTCAATCGGTAGCGCGCTTGCCTGGCATGCGTGCGGCCCGGGTTCGATTCTCAGCACCACATACAAAGATGTGTTCGCGGAAAACTAAAAAAAATAAATAAATATTAAAAAAAAAAAAAGAATGCCACATTCAAATGTTACGTCCCTCTCTAAAAACTTTCCTAATTTCCAGCATCATAATTACTTCTTTTCTTTTCTTTAGAAGAATGTTTTTACGTCCCTCTCTAAAAACTTTCCTAATTTCCAGCATCATAATTACTTCTTTTCTTTTCTTTAGAAGAATGTTTTTAATTTTTTTTAGTTGTAGATGGACACAATACTTTTAATTAATTTATTTTTTTATGTGGTGCTGAGGATCGGACTCAGTGCCTCACACATGAGTGCTCTGCCCACTGAGCCACAACCCCAGCCCTCATAATTACTTCTTCTTTGAGAATATTTATAACAGTCTACCTTGGATTGTAATAATAATTATCCACTTCATATAATTATGGTGAAGATTAAATGAGTTAGATTACATGAAATACTTAAGAATTGTGCTGGTTCAGATAAAGTGCTCAATAACTATTAATCACTATTATAGTTGAGAATATGTTTTGCTCTTTAGATAGTGAGCTTCTTGGGGGCATGCATAACATATTATTAGTCTTTTCTATTCCAGATCCTTTCCCCCCAGTACCTTTCTCAAAGTTGGCACTCCAGGGTCTGGAGGGAGGTAGAGCATTTGCCTACTGTGTGAAAGGAGGGTGGGTGGTAGAGTGCTTGCCTACTATGCAAAAGGCCCTGGGTTCAATCCCCAGCACCACCACCAAAACAAACAAACAAAACACACACACATCGAACTTGGCATTCTATATTTTTATAGTGCTAGAGGGAAGTGTTAACTATTGGAGCAGGCTTAAAATGACTCCCTCTATTCTGACTTGTTGAATAATTTGTTCTCTTAGGTAATTAGTCATTTTATTCTCTNCCCTTCCTCTCCCCTCCCCTCCCTTCCCTTCTCCTCCCTTCCCTTCCCTTCCCTTCCCTTCCCTTCCCTCTCTCTCTCTTTTTGTAGTACTGGGATTGAACCCAGGGGTGCTCTACCACTGAGCTACATTTCAGCCCTTTTAATTTTTTATTTTGAGACAGGATCTTGCTAAGTTGCCCAGACAACTTGCCATCCTCGTACCTCAGCCTCCAAAGTAGTTAGGCCTCTTCCATTTTTTTTTTTTTCCACATTTTTTATTGGTGCATTATAGTTTTATATAATTATACAATTTATTGTTACATATTTGTTCATGCTCACAATTTAACAGTATAATTTGGCCAATATCATTTCCTAGTATTTCCCCTTTCCTCCTCTCCTCCCTCTCCCTGGTCCCTTTTCTCTATTCTACTTATGTTCCTTCAATTTTCATGAGATCTGCCCTCCTCACCATTCTTTTCTTTTCCTCACTAGCTTCCACATATGAGAGAAAACATACAACTCTTGACCTTCTGAGTTAGGCTTATTTCACTTAACATAATGTTCTCAAGTTCCATCCATTTTCCTGTAAATGATATAATTTTATTTTTTTTTTTATGGTCCTCTTCCATTTTCTAATGGGTGCCATACTCCCAATCTCTGCCATCACACTGACTTCTCCCATTCTGTGTCAGGTCAAATCTCTGCCTCACTCTTGTGAGGATATGTGTGATTGCATTTCGGCCACACTGAGATATTGAGGACAATTTTTCCATCTTAAGATCCTTAATTTAATCATACCTACAAAATACCTTTTTGCCATTTATGACAGATCCTAGGGATTAGGATACAGAGGTACTTATGGGAGAACCATTATTTAGCCTACCATATTCTCTCTTCACTTAAACCCTACACCCAAGTTCATCAGTAAGTCCTATTAATTCTACTCTTTGAAGCAGCTTTCAAATAATTTGTTGCTTTTCCATTTCTAGGAGCCCCAACTTGAATTTAGCTTCCCATTAGATCATGTTTATCAAACATTTTTACCATTTTCTACAGTAAGAAATAATATGAATTTATTATATATTCATATGAATATACATATAAAATATATACATATACATCTAAACTGGAATAGAATTTACAAAAAAAAGTATGAACTCTTATAGCATAGGGTCCAGTATGTATTTTTTAAATTTGATTTTTTTTCAATGCTGACCACAACCAAGTTGATTTCACAACTCATTAATGGATTATTACCCATAGTTAGAAAAAAAACTACCTTATGACTTTTGTGATAATCTCCTAATTAATCTCCTTTTCTCCTTTCTATTGTTCAGTTAAACTTTATCAATGATACCAGAGTTTTCTTTTTAAAAATATTATTTTTTCCCAGGCATGGTTGGTGCATGCCTGTAATCCCAGCAACTCAGGAGGCTGAGGCAGGATGATCCCAAGCTCAAAGCCAGCCTCAGCAACTTAGCAAAGACCTAAGCAATTTAGCAAGACCCTGTCTCAAAATAAAAATATAAAAAGGACTGGGGATATGGTTAAGTGCCCCTGGGTTCAATCCTTAGTACAATAAATAAATAAATAAATAAATAAATAACTTGTTTTTATATCATTCTTCTAGATCTGAGACCTAGGCTCTCCTTTGCTTGGTAAAGACCTAATGTCTTAATGTCATAGTCAAAGCCATCTAAAAGTTTGTATCAAAAAATTAAAAAAAAATAGCTGGGTACGGTGATGCACACCTGTAATCCCAGCGGCTCAGGAAGCTGAGGCAGGAGGTCATGAGTTCAAAGCCAGCCTCAGCAATGGTGAGGCACTGAGCAACTCGGTGAGACCCTGTCTCTAAATAAAATACAAAATAGGGCTGGAGATGTGACTCAGTGGTTGAGTGCCCCTGAGTTCAATCCCCACTATCAAATAAATAAATAAATAAGATACTTGTACCACTGTATTTATCCCAACATACCATTGCTTTATTATGACTGTACGTATTTATTGATGTAACATTTTTCATGGAGAGCAGCCCCCTCCTATAATAGGAAAATCCTATAAGAAAATAAAGATTAAGAATGCCACATTCAGGGCTGGGGATGTGGCTCAATCNTCAGTGGTTAAGATGCCCCAGGTTTAATACCTTGTACCAAAAAAAAAAAAAAAAAAAAAAAGATGAAGAAAAAGAATTCCCACAACTCAATGGCAAAGGAAATCTTGATCAATTATTGATGTCTGCTATAAACATGGAATGAGAGAATACAGGTATTTGCTACACTTGACTCATCTCATTTTGGTTGTGCTTGTAATATAAATACTTCCTTAGTCAATGGTTAGGAAATACATTTTATCTGTGACTATGAAACAGAGAAATTAACAGAACCATATAAAAGATTGAATTTATGCCTCTAGCTTGCCTGTTACCCCCATCCTTTCTTAAATATGATAGTTTATCTATTATGCTATGGCAGAAAGTTTAAAAATACATACGTATTCCTATTTAATAGATGGTTTATAGGAAGAATAAACACAAGGACAATTTAGTGTACCAAAACTGGGACTGGAAAATTCTATGACATGACTATATCCACAACCATGACTAAAAAACTATATATTGTGAGTATTAATAATCTCATATTAAAGATTAGAAAATAAGTTTTGTTTTCTTGTATCTTTGGCAACACAAACAAAACTATACTCTTCCAGGTTAGAAATAAACATAAAACTTGAAAGCCCTGTTTTGATTTCCATCATGACCTTGTATGAAGAAAACAACAGTGTTTCCCTTCTAGTGGTACCTTAACGTATGCAACATATAAAATAAGGAAAATACATAATCGTGTTTTGTTAGAATGTGTAGTCTATTAATTTTGATATCATAATTTACCTATTTCCCTTCATGGCAATAAATGTTTTGAGCCCTTCATTACCATTTTATGTGCATTTTTAAATGGGAGTTTAATATAGTAAGTTAAATATCTTTGAGAGTTGCATTTATTTATTTCCTGTGACCTCATCATAATTGATCAGTCAGTTTTGGAAGTGGTTCTGGGAATTGAACCCAGGGTACTCTTCCACTAAGCTACATCCTCAACCCTTTTTATTTCATTTTGAGACCGGGTCTAGATTAAGTTGATTAGGCTGGCCTGGAACTTGCAATTTTCCTGCCTCAGCCTCTCCACCTAGCCAATTAGCGTATTTTGACATAAATGATTTCTCTTTCCTTTTTTGTTTTTGGTACAGGGGATTGAACCCAGGGGCACTTAACCACTGTTCCACATCCTCAGCATCCCATATATTTTTTTTTGTAGTTGTAGTTGGATAGAATGCCTTTATTTTGTTTTTATTTATTTATTTATTAATGTGGTGCTAAGGATCAAATCCATTGTCTTACGCATGCTAGGCAAGCACTCTGCCACTGAGCTACAGCGCCCCCACAGTGTATTTTTAAATATTTTTTGTTATAGTTGGACATAATACCTTTATTTTATTCATTTATTTTTATGTGGTGCTGAAGATTGAAACCAGGCCTCGCACGTGCTAGGCGAGCACTCTATCGCTGAGCCATAACCCTAGGTGCCATCTGCCAGCCTTTTTTATATTTTGAGACAGAGTTTCACTGAGTTGCTTAGGGCCTCACTAAATTGCTAAGGCTGACTTTGAACTTGCAATCCTCCTGCCTCAGCCTCCCGAGCCACTGGGATTACAGGTGTGTGCCACTGTACCAGGGCTCTTTTTCCTCTTTGGAGCACTTTCAGTATTAGGTTTCTATTGCACCATATCCTCCTGGTTTTCTCCTCTCTTTCTGACAACCCGGTTTTGTGTCCCCAGCTTTTAAATATTGGAGTGCTGTCAAAACTCAGTTCTTGCATCTTTTTTCTTTGTTCTCTTCACTTACTCCTCAGATTATCTCATCCAGGGTCATGGCTTTACCATATATATGCAGATGGCTCCCAAATTTAAATATCTACCCCTGAGGTCTTCTCATACTCCAGGTTCACACATTCAGTGTCTGAATTCCACTGGATGTCTAATAGATATCTCATACTTTAACGTGAGCCTCTGGGATTACAGGCGAGCACCACTGCACCCAGTGATAATTTTTTTACTCTTTTATATCCCTTCTACGGCCTATTATTTCTATAATTTTATGTTCTGTTACTCTCTTCCTTTATTCTCTCAGGTAACTTCTTGTGTTTTGTGAACAGATTGGATGTGGTTCTGCTTACAAAGCCTTTGCACTTAAAGTTCTCTAGCTGTTTCACTGCCTTTGAGTATTTGTTTAGAAGTGACTTTCTATCTAAAATATCAACCTCTCCCAACACCTTTTATTTCATTCCTTTTATCTGCATATCTCTTTTTTTCCTTCATACGGATCATACCTTATATACTTACTCAGTTTATTGTCTGCCCAACATTAGCTTCAGGACAGCAGGAATTTTTATCTTTATTACTCACTGTAATATTATGAGTGCTTATTATTGTTCCTGGAAAATAGTTTGATAACTATGTGTTGAATGAATAAATTTTTGAATAACCTTTTTCTTTTTCTTCTTCTTATTTTTTTATTGTGCTGGGGATAGAACCTTGTGAATGCTAGACAAGTATGCTACTACTTAGCTATATCCCCAGCCCTTAATATGCTTTTGATTCTTCATGAAATAGCTAAAGAGAAAGTCCTCATTTTTCTATATCAAAGAGCTTTAAGGAATAATTTGTTATGTAAATCACAAATTCATAATTACATGGGGTATATTAGTTTGTGAAAGCTTCCAATACAAAATCCCAGAGACTGTGTGGCTTAAACAACAGAAATTTATTTTTTCTTAATTCTGGAGGCTAGAAGTCTGAGATCAATTTTTCAACAGAGTTAATATCTTCTGACACCTCTGTCTTTGGCTTGTAGAAGGCTGTTGGCTTGGCTTCTCCCTTTACATGATTTTCCTCTATATATTTGACCCAGTTTTTTCTTCTTATAAAAGCTTCCCTTATATTGGACTGGGATACCTGTATGAACTCATTTTATCTCAATTAGCTCCTTATAGGTCCTATCTCCAAATACATTCTAAGATAACTGGGAGTTAGGATATAAACATGAATTTTAAGGAAAATACAATTTAGCCCATAACATGGTGTCTTATTTCAGTGGTTAAGCCATCTTATGTGAATTAGATCATTCTTAAAATACCTTGTTTTGAAAGCTCAATGATTCTCAAGAGAATTGAAAATAATTTATTAAGTTAAATAAATTAAAACCAAAGTTATATGTGCCTGACACACCACATTATTTTTTGTATATGTGCCATAGATTAGGAACTTACTGAATGTTTTAAATAATTGTCTCATTTAATATTTATGTTATTATTATACTTACATTCTTATATATTTGATAAGACTGAGATTCAAAGAAGTTTGCTTACCTAGAGAATTGCAAGATAATTCAATCTGTGTTCTCAGCATTGAATTATGTACATTACAAAATAGTATATCCACCAGAACCATCTGCAATGTCCCAGTAAATTTGCTATTAGCCACATATAGCTATTAAGCACTTGGCTGGTGTGACTAAGAAACTAAAATTTTAATTAAATTTTAACTTTAATTAATTTAAATTAAATAGCCATATTTATCTTGTGACTACTACATTAGATAGTCACAGAAGTTCTATTTTTTAAAAATATTTTTTAGTTGTTGATATACCCTTATTTTTCATTTATTTATATGTGGTGCTGAGAATTGAACCCAGTGCCTCACACATGCTAGGCAAGCACTCTGCCTCTGAGCCACAACCCCAGCCCAATCATAGAATTCAATTTGTGAAAACTAAATATATTACTTATACAAAAGTAATCACAGTAGTTTTTTGAAATAGAAGTGAGGTTTCCCATATTTTACTAGAAGTCTTATTTTTTTAATTTGGAAAAATAATGTACACATATGTTTTTATTCAAATGATTCAAAAGAGTTTACACTAATACAATGAAAAGTAAGTTTTGGCCTGGGACTGTAGCTCAGAGGCAGACTGCTTGCCTGGCATGTGTGAGGCACTGGGCTCAAGCCTTGGCATCCATAAAAATAAACAAATAAAATAAAGGCATTCTGTCCATCTACAATTACAAAAAAACTTTTTTTAAAAAATTATTTTTCTGGGGCTGGAGATGTGGCTCAAGCAGTAGCGCGCTCGCCTGGCATGCATGCGGCTCGGGTTCGATCCTCAGCACCACATACAAACAAAGATGTTGTGTCCGCCGAATACTAAAAAATAAATATTAAAAAAATTTAAAAAAAAAAAAAATTATTTTTCTGACCACAGACTCTGAGCTCCTTCCTAAAGTCAACCACTATTTCTATTTTCTATTTTCTTTTCCAGATAATTATACAGAAAACCAAAACCAAAAACAGAAATATCCTTTTAAAAATTAAAAACAGGCCTTTTCTTTTTAACCAAATCACAATGTAATTATTTAAAATATTGAAAAACAAAACATTTTTAAATGCTAAATTTATTTCATTTCTCTTATAATACTTCACAGAGTAAAGGGTAACTTTTTTTTTTTTTCTTTTCTGTTTTTGTAGTACTAAGGTTTGAACCCTAGGCACTCTACCACTAAGCAACATCCCCAGCCTTTTTTATTTTATTTTGAGACAGGGTCTTACTAAGTTGCCCAGACTGGCCTTGAACTTGGGATCCTCCTGCCTCAGCCTCTCAAGTAACTGACATCACAGGCGTGCACCACCATGCCCAGCTAGTAAGAGGGAACTATATAAATAATATATTTCTATTTTCCAGTGTGAGTTCTGATACTATATATTTAAACATATTTGAAACATACATGCTCCCCAAATAAAAGTTAACATCTTCTTTACTTTTATCCCTGTAACATTTTAACATTTTACTAGCCAGGCATTCCAGATACCTAATCAGTTTTAAATTTAATATTGACAGGATGTGGGGTTATGGTTATTACAGTGCTTATCTTAGGTAAATCAATATTATTTCCTATTTGATTACCTATTTTTATTAATAGCCTTTTTTGCTCATCAAATAAGGTTATTTGTTACATAAAACTTATTAAAGCTTTATTATACTAGATTTACAACAATTATATGATTCTCGTAAACAAAATGCTTTCTTTCTTTCCACTACAGAAAACTTGAGGATATTGTCTCTGGGAAGAAACAACATAAAGAATTTAAATGGACTGGTAGGTTGTTATCTAACATTTTTAAAAAGGTACAAACTTTTTTTTAATTAAAAAATGTTCATTGCAGAAGCTTTGCAGAGTAAAAAAGCAAGTTAAAAATATAAACCACTGACAAACACTGCTGACATCTTTTGTCTTTTTACCTTTTTTCTGTTCTTCAGTGGGTATGTAGATTATGAAATCATACAATACATATTGTTTTGCACCTCCTTTTTAACTTAATTTGTAAAATTCACTTTCCAATGTCATTTGTTCAGCAAATTCATTAAAATATTTCTTGAATGCTTACTTGAAGCTAGGCACTGATTGAGGCACTAGAGAGACAGCAGAATATAAAATAGTCCTTGCTCTCATAGAACTTAGATTATATGTGAGGGAGAGATATGAAAAGATAATTGTATAATGCATCAGGTGGTGATGAATGAAGAAAAACGAGGCATAAAAAGAGAAGATAGAATGATGCAAATTCTCTCTGTGGAAGTGAGATGTAGACTATAAGCTACAGAGCTGACCAAGGAGCAAGAGCACCAGGCTGAGGGAACAGCAGGTGAAAACGTCTTAGACCTGGTATCCTTGAGTAGGAGCCAGAAGAGTTGATTGAGGAAGGAGGGTGGTCCTCATTGACATTGGAGAAGGAACCAGGGACCAGGCCAACAGAAATAAGATTTTATTTTATTTTCCCCAAGTGTCTTGCAAAGTCAGTAGAAGTTTCTGTTTTTATTTTTATTTTATGCAGTCCTGGAGATTGAACCAGCTACATCCCTGGCTCTTTTTTATTTTTTGAGACAAGGAGTCTCTAAGTTGCTGAAGCTGGCCAAACTTGGAAAACCTCTGCCTTAGCCTCCTAAATAGCTGGAATTACAGGTATGCAGTACCGTGCCTGACTTCCATTGGAGATTTTTAATTAGAGAATGCAACTTAAATTTTTAAAATAAATTTAATCATACCCCCTTTTATATTTTTAAATTTTTTTGTAGTGCTGGGATCAAACCCAGGACCTTGCACATGTTAGGCAAATGCTGTACCACTGAGCTATACTCCAGCCCAGTCATACCGTTTTTTAATAGCCTAATATTCTATCTTATTGATGTATCATAATTTATTTAAGTCAGATACTTATTAATTGTGTAGTTCATTTCTAATTTGGACTTGTTATAATCATTCCTGTTATGAATTTTCTTTTAGCTATATTAATGTACACATTCATGAATAATTCAATAAATTCTTTGAAATGGAATTGCTGGGTCAAAAGATACGAATTTCTTTTAAGGCTTTTGTGACATATATCAAGTTGCCCTTTGTAAAGTTTGAAACAGTTTATATTCTTACCAGTAATGTTTGAGGTTTTCCATTTCCCCATACCAACCTTAGGCATTTAAATTTTTTTTTTTTACTACAATATGCTATTTATTTATTTATTTAGTGTGTGTGGTGCTGGGGATTGAACCCAGTGCTTTGAGCATGTGAGGCAAGCACTCTACCAACTGAGCTATATCCCAGCCCTTATTTTTTTATTTACTGATTATTTCAACTTCCTTCCAAAGAAGAATAGATGGAACAGTATTATGAAAATAGGCAATTTTAGGAAAGATGAAGCTAATTTCTTTTTCTTGTATCTGTTCCCCAAAGGGTAATACTTTTAGAAAAGTGTTTATTACTAAATAATTCATAAACATTCTGAAAATTTTTTGACTCCTGTCTTCATGTCCCCCAGTAAGTCTAGCTTGTGCTTCATAAGGGACAGCAGTAGGTTGAAACTGCAGTGCTTCCCATCAATAATCTCTCAAAATCAGGCCAAAGTGGCCATCCCCCTGCAGAAACAGTTTACCACCCGAATAGCAGTCAGTTTTCAGAGGTGCAATTTTGGAATTTTCTTGGATTTATTAGCCATTCTCTGAATTATATTCCCACTCTGTGTGTCTGTTTATCCACATAAAATGTTACCAGTAATTTATAAAATGCTCAGAAATTCTTCAGGATTAGATTCTGGAATTAAATAAAAGAAATTTCTTCCCCAATAACCAACAGCTGAATTGTTTGCTATCTAATTGGATTGATAAGCAAAATTCTAAATGATCTATAAAAATAAAATGGTTTGTTTTGTTTTTTTAAAGTATATTTGTAAATTTAGGATATTTACTTTTTCTCCATTGTCTGAGCCTTCATAACACCCAGCTGTTGGCTCTGTTTCCAGGATGTATCAGACATGTTTGAGAGGTGTGTGTGTGTGTGTGTGTGTGTCCAAAACCTTGAACACTTATATGTAAACTAAAGAGAAATAAACTGCACAGGGATACAGATGCCAGACTCAAAATAGGTTCACATACTTAGTTAAATTATTCATCCAGACACATTTTTTGATAGCTGAGTCAGTAAACTACAAATGATTATAAAATATGAAATTTTAAATTGAAAGAAAGTGGTTCATTTCAGACTACTTAGGAAAACTGACTATTAAGACACATTATAAGCCCATTTATATGTATGATCTGACCTATGCTTTCCTTTCCAGTCTTATTTCATAGGGCTCTTCTATTATTAATCTATAGCCACAGGCCTTATTTCACTTCCTTGACCCTAAGAAGTCCATTCCTATCTGGGGACCTTTGTACTTGCTGTTCCCTTTGCCTTAAAAACTGTTAGTATGGATTTCCACTATTTTGACTCCTTCTTAACCTTAATTTCTCAACTCAGATGTCACCTCCTTAGAGGTGACCTAGCCACTCCACCTCCCTATATCTAAAGCAGTTTTAGGTCTTAAAATTTATTTTTATTTTTATTTTTAAAATTAAATTTATTTTTATTTTAATTTATTTTTAAAATTTATTTTTTATATAATTCATTACACTGAAATTCTTTGTTCTCTCTTTTTTTATCCCTCTTATATATATTGTACCCCCAATGAACATATCAGTTTTGTTCATCAGCATCTATAATAGTGCTTGATATATGTAATAGACACTCTATAAATGTTTATTGGCTCAATGTTTTATTATAATTATACAAACTAGTACTTAAGTTTAAATCTTAATATAAAAGTGATATGTTCATTATAAAAATAAACAATTTATAAATATATTAAATATAATGTGGAAGTCATTCTTCTTGAACTTCCCTACTACCCTCACCAGGTCTGTGAGATAATAGGAATAAAATTATTTTGTAGGCTTTAACTTTTTTCTGAACACAGAAAAGTTAATAGATATTTGTATGTGCATGTACATATGTGTGTGTATATATACATTATATTGTTTGTACTACTAGCATACAAGGTATGTTTTTCTGTAATTTTGCTTTTTTATCCAATAATATATCAGGAATATTCTTCCATGTCAATACATGCATATTTAATGAATACTTTTAAATAGTTGTATATTTTTCCACAGTATTAGTATACAAAAATGTCCTTTATCACTTAATGATGGGGATATGCTCTAAAAAATGCAGCTAGATTGTGCAAACATTGTAAAGTTTATGTATACAAACCTAGATGGTATAGCCTACTTAAACTATATGGTATATACTGTCATGCATGGTTTGTCATTAACTGAAACATTACTACATGCTACATATCTGTATTTCTTTACTACTGGGCATTTAGATTATTTCCAGTTTTTGGGGGGGGGTTGGCTTTTTTGGGGCACATTTGCAGTCTCACCAGCAATGTATGAGTGTACCTTTTTCCCCACATCCTGGCCAACATTTATTGTTACTTGTATTCTTGATAATTGCCATTCTGACTGGAGTGAGATGAAATTTCAGTGTAGTTTTGATTTGCGTTTCTCTAGTTGCTAGATATTAAACATTTTTTCATTTATTTGTTGACTGATTGTATTTCTTCTGTGAAGTGTCTGTTCAGTTCGTTTGCCCATTTATTTATTGATTGGTGTTTTGTTTTGTTTTGTTATTTGAGGTTTTTTTTGTATATCCTGGAGATTAATGCTCTGAGGTTCAGGTGGCAAAGATTTCCTCCCATTCTGTAGGCTCTCTCTTCACATTCTTGATTGTTTTCTTTGTTGTGAAGAAGCTTTTTAGTTTCATACCATACCATTTATCAATTCTTGATTTTACTTCTTGCACTTTAGGAGTCTTGTTGAGGAAGTTGGTTCCTAAGCTAACATGATGGAGAGTTGGGCCTGCTTTTTCTTCTAGTAGGCACAGGGTTTCCGGTTTAATGCTGAGGTCCTTGATCCATTTTGAGTTTTGTACAGGGTGAGAGATAGGAGTTTAATTTCATTTTGCTACATATGGATTTCTAGTTTTTCCAGCACCATTTGTTGAAGAGGCTATATTTTCAACAATATATGTTTATGTGATATAATCTTTATACTATAAATAGTAAGAGCAAGAGTTTAAAGCTGAATTTTATATACCAAATAAATAAAATGAATTGATGGATGGATAGATTTGATAGGACAAGTTTAGCAAATTGCTTATAGTGGATAGGTAGAAATGAATATGTGGGCATTTAATATAAAATTCTTTCAACTTTTTTGTTTATAATTTTTCATAAAAATGTTGAAAAAACCCTGAAGTTTAGAGCTAAATTTATTACTTAATATCAGTATAATCTCTAAGACATGATAGAAATCAAATTATTTGCCTTGTCTCCTTTGAATGTTATAAGAACCAAATTAATCTATAGGAAAGTAATGTGAAACTATATTATTCAATAGAAGTGATCATAGTGCCATTATTTCTCATTTTGGTGATTCTTGGTAAAGAATATTTTGTAAGTTTTTGCTCAATGAAGCAGTCAGAAGGAAGAGTTCAAATCAGTTTGAAGAAGGGAAGAGAATGTTCTGCTTCATTCCCTCAATAAAAAAGAACTTCCATATAAGAATCAGTGCTCAGCTCTCCTATAAGTGGACACGTGGGGACAGGTGGACAGGCAGGTCTTAGTGTTCTCTGAAAGTCGTTATCTGTTTTTAAGGAAAGAGGTCGGGAAAAAAATGCTAAAAATAAGCGTGTAAATCAGATTGCTTTCTTTTTCAGGAAGCAGTAGGAGAGACGTTAGAGGAATTGTGGATCTCCTATAATTTTATTGAGAAGTTGAAAGGAATCCATGTAATGAAGAAATTGAAGATTCTCTATATGTCTAATAACCTGGTGAAAGAATGGGGTAAGCTGAGAGCAACTCTTCGCTAACTTTATAGAAAATACTCAATAGGGAAAAAGAAGCAAAATGGGAACATTTATTTCTAAGCATAGAAATAATTATAGGAGTTCTTATATAGGAAATAGCTATTGGAATTCCTAAATTTTAAAGGCAAAAATATCTATTTAAATATTTACTTAGAGTGAATATAATTGGGAAGATTCTGGTCCTATTAATCATGAAAAAAAAAATGTTATCCAAGGGCTGAAGGAATCAATTTAAATAATTCTTGGGTAGAAGACTGACTGCTTGAGTAGAAGATTATCTTGCTTTGCTTTTTATCTCACGCTATTCATTCAGCATGTGATAAAGCTCTGTTATATTATTATATTTTTGAATCATGCCAGACTCAACAGGCATGGTTGAATAGGACATTCATTCACCTCTTCCCTCAAGGAGTTTACAGCTTAGTGGGGAAAATTTATTTATAAGCTAATAATTATAAAACTATAATAAATTCTGCAGTAAAGATTTGAATTAGTTGCTTTAATAATTCAAAGATGAGGAATGGGTAGAGATAGAAAGGCAGTTTAGCTTGGCCTACATTGATTCAGCACAGCATAAACAAGACTGTCATGAGATCAACTTGTTATTATTTTTTTTCAACTCTGATCCTCATCTCTTCTTCTTATCTCACCCTTAGGCTAGCATTAAAGATAGAAGGTCTTCTTCCTTCCCATCCCATAATGTCCTCAGAGAATAACTTCATTATAGTAAAATTTCCCTAATCTTTTTCAAAATCTTAAACAACTGACTGTCCTGAATAGTCACAAATTGAGGGTTAGTGATTTGAAGTTCAATCGTCAAAATTAAAACAGTAAAACTTAACCCTTTTAATAAAGAAAGTGTGCTTTGTACTTGTAGCTGAATTTGTGAAGCTGGCGGAACTGCCCTGCCTTGAAGACCTGGTGTTTGTAGGCAATCCCTTGGAAGAAAAGCATTCTGCTGAGGGCAACTGGATTGAAGAGGCAACCAAGAGAGTGCCCAGACTGAAAAAGCTGGATGGTGAGTGATCCTGGGCTGGCTTGGAAATGCTTTATAGGTATAAAAATGGAATTTTTGGTATGGGACCATGACAAGGAGGAAAACTAAAGAAAATGATAGGTTGTCAGCCGGGCCTGATGGTGCACACCTGTAAATCCTATAAGCTAGTCAAGAGATTAAGGCAGGGGATCGAAAGTTTGAGACCAGCCTGGCCAATTTAGTCAGACCCTACTTCAAAACAAAAAGGGCTGGGGATGTAGCTCAGTGGTAGAACACCCCTGGGTTCAATCCCTCCAGTACCACAAAAAAGAAAATGAAAGGTCGTCCCTAATCTTCAATACTTTGTGTCCATATGAAATTTAGTGGTCCAGTTTTAGGTCAGGGTGAGATGAAAAACTCCCAGGATATTTACATGGTATGAGATCATCCTTAGACTAAAAGCATATAAGTAAGCTAAGCTTATTCTCAAGTTACAAAAGTATTATTTTGTGGAATGATTAGACATAAATGATAAATAGTTGAGCTATTTTTCATAGTTGGGTCAAAACTTTAATGTTCTCCCTTACCCCCTTCACCACTGCCCAATTTTAGTTTCTAGTCTCTAAGATCCATGTTAATATTAGTAGATACCCCTGACTGACTGGGTCAAGTCCAAGCTTCACCACTTAATAGCTTTTGTGACATCGTACTCATTAATGAATCTCACTAAACCTTGTTCATTTATGATATAAAAACTGGAGAATGGTAATAATACCACTAGTAATCATTTTAGAGTATATATCACAGTGTTATAATGATGATTAAATTAAATAATCAATTTTTAACATTGTGCTTAGCACAAAGTAGTATTCAAAAATTATTAGTATTATCACTTTTAAAAGATTTAATAATGCCAAAATTCAAATATATGAGAAATATTTTAGTTTATATGGACTTCATTTTGACTTTGAACATCTCCTCCCCAATTCACTTTAGCTAGACTGTTCAGAAATTTAGTCTGTCAGTCATTCTTAAGGTCTCTGAATTATGCCATCATTATAGAAACAGGTCATGTGAAGCATGGTCATAGGTAAACTGTCCGCTAAGGTTACTACCAAGGTATCTATTGTCCCCATTCCCGGGGCCCTTTCAGAACTCATCCTGCCTGCCCCCTGCCTCATCTATGCTCCACTTGGGTTAAGAAAGTGACTCTTTGGGGCTGGGGTTTTGGCTTAGCGGTAGAGCACTCACCTAGCAAGTGCAAGGCCCTGGGTTCGATCCTCAGCATCACATAAAAATAAATAAATAAAGGTGTTGTGTCCAATTACAACTAAAAAATAAATATTAAAAAAAAAAGAAAGTGCCTTTTTGGGGGCTAGGTTTAGGGCTCAGCAATAGAGCGCTTGTCTAGCACGTATGAGGCATTTGATCCTCAGCACCACATAAAAATAAATAAATGTCCAACTACAACTAAAAAAAAATAATTAAAAAAAAAGAAAGTGTCTTTTGAGAATGAAATCTTTGTGGCCATAGGATTACCTCCTGAGATAAAACAGACAATCCCTTCTGGGTTTATCGCCTCCCAGAGGTGCTGTTAGGAAGCAGGGCTAAGATTCCTACGGTTCCATAACCTCAAGACCTCCCTCTCTTCTGCCACCCTCAGATGTTTGGGAAAAATCATCATCCCACTCCTTATCCACATTATTCTGTATCCTCTCACAAATAATATCTTCTCAATGTCTTCTGAGGCTTTTCAAAGACAAAACCAGTGTAATTTTTTCTGCTCTCCATATTCCCCATGAACAGTAATACACAGAGCTGACTAGCCTGTCTGGTTATGTGGATGAAAAGGAAATACTGAGAATAAAAGAATAAGTAATATCCAAGACACAGTGGTGGTGGTGGTGATGCTAACCATCATTATCATACTATGTGTCAAAGGCATATTTGCCTTTGTCTTTACTATGCGCTTCCTGAGAGTCACAACCAAAACAAAGGACCTAGTTGTCTGTGCTTCAGGCTTCATTATCCATTATCTCTTCTCACCTCCTCACCACCCAACTTCTCTGTTCCATCCTTTCAATCCCGTTTTGTCTTCATCCCCCCATGAATATATCTAATATATCTAATATATTAATCTAATATATCTAATATATCTAATGCTCAGTACCCCAACTTACTGTAGCAGTTACTCTTAAATGGAGCTGCATCCCAGTGGAAAGACACTCTAAAAGAATCTCTAAAAAGACAGTCAAGGAAAAGTATACAATTTTTTGTACATATGTCTATGGAACCATCATGATAGTTTACATAATGAACATGTGGCTTAGCCTTAAAAGTTTCTTTGTGCCTCTTTGTAATCCTTCACTCCTACTCCTTACCATCACCCCTCCCAAGGCACTCACTGACCTGCTTCATGTCCGTTTAGATCAGTTTATGTTTTCTAGAGTTTTATGTAAAAAGAACTATATAGAATGTTCTTTTTTCCCATCTAGATACATACCTAGGGGTAAAATATAAAAGGTAATAGATTACCTCTTGTAGGGAGATACAGGAATAATCAGAAAGAAGCTCAAAAACTTCTAAGATACTAGTAATGTTTTATTTCCTAAATTGGGTGGTGAGTATAATAATTAGTTTTATGACTCTGTTTATGCTATGTTTGTGTGAATAAATATTATTAAATTTAAAAAGAAATTTAAAAGAAAAAGTTCAGTGGTAGAGTGTGTACTTAGCATGTACACATTCTTGTTCGTGATCCCCAACACACATACATACACACACACACACACACACACACACACATACACAAATTCTTTGGTTGGACTCTAGAAACCATTTGAAATCATTTGTCTTTACTTCCTTTAGAGTTGCACAAAGGAAATGAACCCCTTCCCTTAAAAATGAAACAGAACCCCTCATGTGGACCCTGAATAAACCAAGTCATGTTGTACTTTAGAGACCAAATAATGACCTTAGGCCAATCTGAACAGTTTCAGAAGAACCATCTTGGTCTTTCCTGAATCAAAGGGGTAGAAGAGAACAGAAATAGCTGTGGCCACTAATTTGCCTATTTTTGATACTCTTCTCTTGCTTATAAGCAAAACTGAGGAATCTTAAAAAGATAGACAATGCCAAATGCTAGTGGGGACATGGAAGAGCTAGAGCACTCATATCCTGCTAGATAATGAAACTTTGGAAAAGTGATATTATCTACAAAAGCTCTACAAATACATCCTTTGTGGTCCAGCAGCTTCTCTCCTAGATATATACTCCAAAGAAAAAGATATGTTTCCAAAAGTCATGTATAAGAATGTTCATAGAGGGCTGGGGATGTGGCTCAAGCGGTAGCGTGCTCGCCTGGCATGCGTGCGGCCCGGGTTCGATCCTCAGCACCACATACAAACAAAGAATGTTCATAGAGGCACTATTAATAGCTAAAAATTGGAAATAACCCATCCGTCCATCAACAATAGAATAAATTATAGCATATGTATACAAGGGAATATTAAGTATCAATGAAAATGAATAAACTACAACTTCACACAACGTAGACGAGTCATGCAAATATAATATTAAGCAAAAGAAGCTGGACAAAGTATATATGATGGTCCACTGAGGGCCTGCAGATATGTTTTGTTTCCTCTGCAGGGGTTCAGTTTTGTTTTGTTTTTTTAATCTCCAATCTTTAATAATTGGAGAAGTTCACAAAAAATTCAGATTTCTGGCACCAGAGGACATATTTTTTGTGAAAATGAAAAATATTTCTTTGTACTTAACATAGAAAATTGTTAATGTGTGCAGGGCTTAGTTTCTTTTCTTTTTTTTTTTTTTTTTGGCTCTTTTCAGTTTATTGCATGAAGGAGTTACACTAGTCCAAGTTAAAAGTGGACCCCAAATGGTTACATTATACAAGCTGTGAGGTTTTTAAACTTGTGACAAGGGACAGAAGGGAAATTCTACTCATTGCAAGGAAATCCTCACTTAAGCTTCAGTGAGCCACAAGCACTTAAAACCCATGAACCTTCAGCTGATCGTCCTTAGCCAGTCCCATCTCTACCAGGAACTGGCATATGTTCTTGCGCTGGTCACCCTGTAGCTGAATTACTTCTCCATGTTCTGGATGCTCAATTACAGTACCATTGCAGGCAAATTTCTTAAACGCCTTCACTAGTTTCTTTTTATCGTAATCATCAGTGATCCCTTGGACAGTAGTAAGGGTCTTCCTGCTGTGTCTCTGTTGAATTCTTATACGGATATAAATCCTCAGTGCCAGCAGGAAGCAGGTCATCACCCTTACTTGCATCAGCAAAGGGGTCGAAAGAGTGGAGGTTCTGGATAGTGGACATAGGATTCGCGGGGGGGGGGGGGGGGGGGCGTGTCAGAGCTTGGGGAAGCGAGGGGGCTCAAGGGGGAGGCTGCTGAGTCCTCGGCGGCGGCTCAGTGACTGGGCTATTTTATTTTCTGTAGACACTTGTAGTCATTTTTATTTGCAACTCTGCATTTGGGGCACCAAATATTCATAAGTATTTATGTTAATCCACTTGTGGATTCTTCTGAAAGCCTTTTTAGAGAATTTGAAACTTAAGTGATCTTTTTAAAAATATTTATTTTTTAGTTTTAGGTGGACACAGTATCTCAATTTTATTTTTATGTGGTGCTGAGGATCAAGCCCAGTACTTCATGCTTGCTAGGCGAGCACTCTACTACCGAGCCTCAGCCCCAGCCCTTAAGAGATTATTTTATAAAATTATTTTTATTATGGCACATTTCATAACTTCTCAGACTTCCTTAGGAAAATATTTTCATTTAGAATATTAATAATCTGTTGAAAATGACCAGAAATAATTTTCTTTTCATTTTAGGTACTCCAGTAATTAAAGGGGATGAGGAAGAAGAAAATTAATGTCATATTTTCCACATTGTGTTAACTTATTTAAATGTAATGAGAACAATAGAAAGTTTTGTATAATTGTCTATTTTAAAGATTCTGTGTGGGGCAAAAAGTTCCTAAGATAAAACAAATCTCTCCCCTCCATCCTTTTAAAAACCTGTTTGGTGTTGCTTCCCCAAACTGTGACACCAACTTTATATAGTCTAGTTCTTGTTTTCAAAATTACAAATTTTCCATCTTTGTCTTCAGTCCCAATTATATGTTACGTGGCCCCATCTACTGATATTTGTAGACCAGTCATTTTTAATAGCAAAGGAACAAATGTTCTTTATTCAATTAGTTTACTATTTTTAGACTGGGCATTTTAAAAGATACACTTTTGAATCTGTAGAAGGTCCATCTCCTTACAACATGAACGTATCATGCCTTTGGTTTAGAAGGCAGCATGGTGATGGGAAGAGTTCCTCTCAGAACTGCAGCACAGCCCTGGAACCAAGACTCCAAAGTCCCAGTTGGAAACACTGTGGTGAAAAAGGGAAGATTAATATCTTGGAGGCCTTCTAGCTCATGTTATATTTACTTACTTGCTTTTCCAAAAATGTGTACTTTGTCAACTGGAATTTAGGTTGTCTTTATATACATGACCACTTGAGTCACTGTGTATAGTCAGTCATTCTGTGATCAAGGTCAGTGGTTAAAATGACTCTCATGATCACTTCTTTGACCAGAAACGTGGCCATGTTACTCAGGTAGGCCTGGCCTTAAGCATACTTTTTGGTTTATAGTTCTTTATATTTTTAAAGCAGTGGTCAGTAGTCCTAGCCTAAATATAGACCATTGATATACATCAAAATTTGTCCCAATTATTTGGTCTAATGACCCCATTGTTATGGTTAGAAGGGTACAGACTTAAATATTGAATTTGATATTTCTCAATAAAATGAAGCTTAGTATTTCAAATATATTTTTTGAGAAGTTCTAGGTTAAACAGCTTGTAGAGTGTATTATGTAAGTGATTGTAGAGGGAAAAGAGAAGAGATGTTTCAGTATGGGATCCCAGGCAAATGGCAGTATGTTTGAGGATTGCCTTCTATATGAAGCATTGTGGATGACTTAACCTCAAAACTGCAAAGCAATAGTTAGATGCAGAAATTAGGAGTTGTCATTCAAGAAAATTTTTTTTTCTGGAAAATGCAAGACATTATCAGTAACCAGAGGAAGTCCATAGCAGGCCATGACTGAATCACTAATAAATTACAGAAAAGAAGTCAGGGGCCCCCTGCCAAATTGTGCCTAAAGTCTCTCAACCAGAGACTGTTAATTCTTGTTTCCCCATCTACTTGTGTGATTTTATTTACATGAAATCACAGCGAAAGAGGGGAGACACTTTTTTTAAAAAAGTGATTGAATAAGTAGTCCTAGGTTTCAGAAATTTACTGCTACAATTTAAGTAGGAATTACTTGGTTCTTTAAGAATCAGTCTGATCAAAAGGGACCACTGCTTTGACAATCAACTCTAAATCCAAACAAGAAGAATACTTAGTCTAACCCTTTTTTAGCTCCTTTTAGCTCTTCCTTTCAATTTTTTTGGAAGAAACCTTTACCCTGACTGGCTTATACATACAAAGCCTTTGGGCATTCCTTTTATGAACCAGACACATTGAACCTTCATTCTCCTTGGTGATGTTTAATGAACCTTCATTCTCCTTGGTGATGTTTAAAGCCCTTAAGCTGAGAGGGAAAACCATCTTCTTCATTTGTAGTTTGCACTTCATTCAGTAGGCAATCTGGAAGCCATGTCGCTATATATGGGTATATTTTCTAAAGGTTACTACAAAAGTGAACATAATAGAAAATGGATGACTTTGTATTGAATTTATGCAATGGCTTTCAGTTTTAGTGTTTGGTTTTTCTGAATTATGTAATACAAGAATTAATTTTCTCTTAATCTCCTCATCTTTCAGTCATTGGTAGATATCATAGAAACGCAAGGTGCTTTATTCATTTCACACGAAATTCATATTCAGTTCTACTCAAGTCTTTCAATGACTTTTGTGCATCCCTTTCCCTGGAATTAAAGCCAGAATTCATGCAATTAGAAAATGGAAGTTTGGATGTATGAAGGTTCAGGATATTCTCTCAAATCATTCCTTAAATCAACCCTTACTGATGCAGTTGATATTAAATGCCTTTGGTTTTATGCCTCTTAGATATTTGACCTAGTTGGAACAGATGCTATCTGTGCTTCTCCATTGGTGAATCATTTAAATTTCTTTAAATGATGGTAGAGCTCTGGAATAGTCCAGTATTTTAATTTTTCACAGTGAATTTTATTTTAGTGTATCAAGGAATTCAACGTTTCTACCTTCCCTAATTCTAAGCTTATGATTACCCCTTGTCAGATCTTGAAACATAATATGTTCTGTTCATAGGAGTTTCTTCCTTTAAATCAGAGGTTCACAGCCTTGCCACTTTTGGCCTATATAATTAATTGTTGTGGGTGGCCATCCTGTATATTATGAAGATATTCAGCATCCCTGGCCCGGATAGATGCCAGTAGCTCCCCCTTCCCAGTTGTGACAATAAAAGATGTCACCAGACTTTGCTATCTGGCCCTTGGGCAAAAAGTAGGAAGACATTTTCCTGTGGTTAAAAACCAGTGCTTTTTGCTCTGGTTCCTTTTGTTCCGGGTCCATTTATTTTTCATTCTAAGGCCATGTGCCACTGGAATTGTTATATGAGAGAATGTGCTGTTTTTAATAATCATGAGTGGGAGGAAATGGCCAGTAATGTTTTCCATTTTTGTAATGCTCATTCTCATAAGTTTCACATAGTATTAGAAACTCAGGGCTGGAAGGTTCAGCTTATCTTTTTTCAACAGGGTCTCAGCTTTTATTTCTTAGCATCCTTGCTTATTAAGGACAGTGATTATTAACCTACCTCTCTGTTACTATCAACAGAATCCAATTTGTCTCTAAAGTTTAATATTTTGCATACACTTTAGAAAATATATAATCATCGTCTAATGCACAAATTTTTGCAGACTATGACCATCATTAAATACAGAAAAAATATTACGTAAAATTTATCATGAAAATTAGGTTGTATAAACATTGATTTTGAGTGTGACCAGAAGAATGTCTGCCTGCTCATGATAACTGGTCGATAACTTGGTATGTTTACTGGATCCATTCCACGTGAAAAGGTTGTAGAAGACACTTAAATGTGGTTCTTGAGTGGGAATTTCCACTTGAATGAGTACTTCTGAAACTTTTTGCCAGTGGTCTGAAAGCATAGGAGACATGAGAAATGAATCTTGAGTGTTGTCTGATTCTCAGAGTTGGTAATATGTAAATAGAGTTGGAATCTTCTACCTGGGTTTGTCTTAGAACTAAATGGAAAAGCATAGGGCCAGCTCAGACGGTTGTATTTAATCAATTGCTTTTAAAAACTGGGGAGAAGTGTCAAAGCATTGATCATGAGTAGTTAGTGCCTCTCTGACTGCGGTCAGACCATTAGTTCATTAAGACCTTATACATTGTTAAGTATTGGTAAAAGGAGAAAACTGCTAAACTGCTAGTTATCCCTTACCAGAAATTCATTCCTTTGAATTTGGCACCCACTTTCTTTATTTGGGCTGTTTAATGTGTCTGTAAATAATGAAACAAGATTCAGTATAGCAGAGGTGGTGCTGCTTCAGACACAGCTAATGTGACCACATTCCTTTGTCTTTACTCCAGCATGTCTTACTGCTTTCTTTTTGTAAAATTATAAAATAGGTGAAATTTTTTAAAAAAATTAAGAATTATATGTTTAAAAACACTGAACTTTTAGAACTATCTGTATCTCTATTCCTACCTACTTGTTAATCAGTGACTGTAAAGGAAGGACACTGAAAGGAAGAACTAGACTGAGTCTTAATCTTCTTCTAAGACAAATTGGTAAAACTTCACTCAACACTTGAAGTCCACAATTGGATTCTAGCTAATATCCCATATTGGGCAGGTTAGAGGGAACCAACCAAATTATGATCTAGCAAATTTAACTTGGGGGTGGGAGAGAGTAAACTATTTTTCAATAGATTTGCACTTTAAAATTATGAACTGGATGTTAGTGGAAAGTACTTCCAAAGGACAGGTGGATAAATACCTAACCTGTACATAGAGTTAAGAGAATCAAACCTTACCCTTGCTCATTCTAAGCCCACATGAGCAGCTGCTGTCTGTCAGTGTAATCAGTCAGGATTTCCCAGTTTCCATGCTTGGGTCATCTTCCATGTCTGCTACATCTGAGATCATCCCTCTGAGGATGTGTCAAGTAATTCTGCTCAGATAGAAACTTTGTGAGTTATCTTTCCCACATCTAGTTTTTAAAAATTAATTTAGATGTTGACTAAATGAAGTTGTGGCGAAGTTTTTCTGAGGTGCTACTGCCTCAAGGGATCACTCCTATCAAAAGACTGGTGAATTTGAAGCTGAAGAGAATCTACTTATAGCCAGCTACTTCTCCCAGGTTATGTGTTATGAGTGTGAGCGTCATTCCAGTCTTTGGCTTCTAGAAGCCACTCCATTCTGAACATTTTGACATCTATTAATACTCCAGTAATAATCTTTTATACATGGGAGTTTTGTAGCATGACTTTATGACTAAACTTATTGTGTGTTAAATTATTTAGAAATATTGAGTTTCTGAATGTTATTTTGTGAGACTTGTTTTAAAATAGTAATAAATTGTGTTATTTTATAAATAGTGTCTTTGTTATGTGATCATTAGTTTTAGCTAATTAGAGCAACTGTGTAAACTTCTCATGATACTCACTTCTGAAGAAATTCAGATTTTGGATGACATAGTCCATGCAGCTATGGATTGGGTGGATGGGTGGGCGGAACAGGAAGCGGCATAAAAGGAGAAAATGGAGAGAGAGAAAGAGTGAATGTCTCATTTCTTCATGCCTAACTTTAGTACCAGTGATAACCTCCTTTCCCAGGTTAATAAATCTTTAATCATTTCAAATTTTTTGGCTCCTGGAAAGAGTGCTTCCTGGGAGAGCAAATTACTACTGCAATTGACCATTCCTGCCCTTGCCTTACTTCCAGAAGTGCACAAAGTAAAGCTCAAGATGAGATGCAAGGACAACTAGCAACATCAGTAACATTACACATTTTGTCAGCATATATTCTTTGCTATCAGGCAAAATATAATTTTGGTCATAGAATAGACTGTGACACAGTCTCTACCTCTTATTCCATAGTTCTTTGATTATGCAAGATTTTTAAATTTCTAATTTGTTCTAAATAGCTATACATGACAACACATTTTGATACACCATACATAATTGGAGTATAATTTATCATTCTTCTGGTTGTACATGAAGTAGAGTTACGAAGTCATGTAATCATATATGCATAGGGTAATAATGTGCGATTCATTCTACTATCATTCCTACCCAGGCCCCCTCCCCCTCCTTTCACTCCCTCTGTCTAATCCAAAGTAATGAGGATGTTTCTTGCTGCTATCCCTTCTTAAAATTTTCTGAGCCTACAGTTCATAGCATAAACAGCTCAGTTATTTCTGGTCGTTTTTTAAGAACAAAGGATGGGCATCTAGGATCCTGACATCATTTTATTTTTATATATTGCAATAAATATGTACATGTGCACATGTAGACACAAACAATTGTTACATATGATTAAATAAAAGGAGTCAGACCTTACCTCCTAGGATGTAATTGATTCTGCAGCTGTAAAAAGACACAGGGCTGGTTGTACACTTGCAATTGCCTAGAATGTGTAAGGCCTTGGGTTTGAACCCCAGCACTAAAAAAAAAAAAAAAAAAAAAAAACCAAACAAACAACAACAACAAAAAAACGGAGCAATAGTATATAACCCAAATGTACATACAAGCATAGAATGTTCCTAACATATTGGGTGAAAAATGAAAAACCTCCCTTTACTTTTAAAAAATGTAATATGTACGTGTGTACAGATTGGGAACGTGGCTGGTTGGCACATGATAACAGGATGTGTGTATAAAGTGTGTGAAATGAAATGTGTGCTGGGGGATGGAAGGCTGGCGTAGTATTCTTGTGGAAGAACAACTTAATGACTGAGTACTGAGCAGGAGCCTGGAGCCTGAATGAAATGTGATGCCCAGGATGGTAGGGGAAATTGAGTCTGGTAGGTGTGTGTGGGGGGGAGACATGGCAAATGATTGTCAGGGGAAGTGAAGACATGCATATCTGTTGAGGGGGATGAGGACATAAAAAGGGTGATGTTTGTAAGGGGAGGAGGAATGACACAGAGGAACGGTTGTGATGTGGGACATAAAGGTACAAGTCTATAGACAAATCTAGAAAAATATCAATATTACTCTTTATAAACCCCATGCCATATGAACATATGCACAAACATACGCACATGTGAATCAGCTATAATTTTAAAATCTTATTAAGAGAAACCCCAAAAGAACACTTAACATCTGTATTTTTACTTCATGGATATACACCTGCAGTCACTCAATCTCTACAGCCAAATATGTTTTTAAGCCTTTCAACTTTTTATATCTTCTAGATATGAAATGGCTTCTGTAAAAATTAACTTTCCACCGAATGATGACTTAATTATAAGTTATTTCTTCAGTTAAGCAATTTTAACTGCAAAGTGACTTTAAAAGGGAGGAAAAAAACATTACCAGATAACCTCCTAAATCTCATTTCAGAATTTTCTAGAATTCTGTATTAATACATATAACTGTTAACCTTCTAACATTTACCTTGAAGAAAACATGTAAAACCATGCTATTTAAGGTCACATAGTAATTAAAATTAAGATTAGATAGATACTTCTGACAGGGGAAAGTCTTCATAAGAAAAAAATATAGAGACCTGAGTTACACTGAAAATTTTTATACATGTCAAAAAAATGAGAAGTCCATAAAACTTTTAAATTATTTTTATTTGTATACGTCTATTTGATATAACTTCAAATTTTAAACACTTAGAATCAGCATGAACAAGAATTATTTCGTAACAAAGACCAGAAGTGGAGGAATGGGTTACTCATACCAACCTCCCCATGCGATTTATCTCATCCTGTGAAAAATTGATTTACACAGCTCCATAACTGCAGTATTTCCATACACCCCATTTTGTAGTCTCAGAATACTTTTCAGTTAAATTGATGCCAAAAGATGAGAAATAAATCTGCATTGTAAAGCTGAGCAATAGCAACTAATAAATTCGCATTTAGTTCCATTAATATAAATCAGGAGCAATTTACAGTAAACACAAACTAGTCACGATATTAGTAACAAATATAACAGTTCACATTTTTACTGAACACTTCCCGTGAGCCAGGCCCTGCACTAAACATCTGAACATGCAATTTCACATTTATCTCAATAGGAAGTGTCACAGGTTCACGTTTTTTCACGAAGGACGATGATGCCACGATGACAGCTTGCACCAATCATTGTGTCCAAGCCTTTCTCTGGCGTTTTAGCCAGCATCACCCACTTGTATCATTGCTGCAGCTTACAGTGCTAGCTTGCACAATTTTACGGATGTTACAGGGGTATGCAGGCCTGACTCCCCCGCCCTGTCCCACCCACCCCGGGGGGAAAAAAAACAAAATAAAAGGCTAAGTCTTCACTACTCAAGAGACACGCCTGAAGACCGCACAGGTATAACGAAAGCAGCTGTGATCTAGGTCTGCACTAAAGCCCCCTCTCCTGATACTTAGAAGTGCCCCTCCAGGCCTAACTGCAGTAGAGCGGCCTCAGCCTCCTCCTCTTCCTCCTTGGCCTCCTCCTCGCGGATCTGCACCAGCAACTGGAAAAGGTTAGGGGCCGGCCCTTCCGCAGCCCCCGTCAGCCACAGCTGCCTCCGGATGGCCCCGCTGTGGTTGGCCCCGGCAATGACCTGCTCCAGGCGGGCCTGGTTCACGTTATCTTTATCAATGGCCCCCTTCTCCACCACCTTCTGCAGCAAAGGCTCCAGACGAATGACATAAGCAGATAACTTTTCTCCTGGGTTCTGGTAAGTGTTCAGAAATCTGACCTGCGCATCCCTAGAGCTCTCCACGCTCCCAAACACCTGCTCAAGCGCCTTCAGGCATTCCGCGGTGGTTATGGCAGGGTTGTTGGTCTTGAGGATGCGAATAACATCAGCGGCGGGGCCTCTCAGACTCTCCATCAACCGCCGCCTCTTTTCTACATCAGACACCTGCCATTCTTCTATGACCTCATTAGTGTGCTCCAGCCACGGATCAAAGGTCTCCTCTCCAGGCCCAGGGATGTCCCTCCCCGAGAACAGAGTCAGCTTCTTGTACCATATGGACTCAACAAGAGGCTGAATAACATTATCCAAAATGTAGTTGAGCATCTCTGCTGGCATTTCTGGACCTGGGGCGGGAACAGGGTTCTGAAACCCAAGGACACGGGCAACATCCTGCACGGTCCACCCCTCTCTAGCTAGAAAGAGGTGCAACCTTTCTAAAAACTCAGCATCGGAAGTGGGGGGCTTAAAGACCACTTTCCAAACTCCTCCTTTACCTGGCATCTCCCTGGGGATCGCGGCGTAATCTACCGCCCCAGTGAGCTCTAACAAGGCTGCTTTCGCATTTTCTTCCCTCCAGAACATTCTCCCAAGTACTCGATAGGGTACCTGAGGCATCGCAGCCTGGAGGGTCTCTTCGATTTCAGCCTCATCACAGTTTACTGGGATCCCCCAGACCAGCAGAGCTCTCTGGGAGTTCACATCCATCCCCCTGCACCAGTCTTCCAACAGTGTCATTGCCATTTCCCCAACTATCAAGGGCGCCAATTATACAAATATGGATTAGACTGGCTCACCGTAATCTGCGATTTAGAACAATGCGACACACCCTCCAAGCAGGACAGAGGGCGACAAGCTTCACGCAATCACAATTAACAAATGACACCAAAGTTCTGGTCTCGCCCCTTTCCTGCCCCCAAAGTCAGTTAGCCGGCGGGTCTGCGCAGCTGGGTCTCGGGAAGCTCAGTCACGCGGCGGTCGCCATCTTGCGTCTCGGGTTGGGGTCCGCAGCCAGCAGCCGGGGCGTCGCGTCGTTGCAGTGCAGAAGGCGAGAAGGAAGGGCGGGAGGCGAAGGCACGAGCCTCAGGGCCGGGGATCGCCGAGTGTGCTCGCGGGGCGTGGCCGCTCCTCCTGCAGCAGCGGCGGCTGGGCGCTCAAAGG
>NW_025999900.1:41046670-41064458 GCF_001458135.2 Marmota marmota marmota
AAGGTGCTCCAGAAGTCAATCGGACGTTCGCGGCCGAAGCCTGGCCTTCAGGTGGACCAGGAGCGGGTCCTCGGCGGACCGAGGGAGAGACAGTCCGCGACCGCAGCCGGGTCAGCCGGCGAGTGGCGGCTTCGCTGGTGCGGGGACCCTTCCGGGCAGCGAGGACTGGGGACCGAAGCAGCAAAGGCGCGGGAACAACAGAGAAAAGGGACTGGAGGCAGCGGAGGCGAGGGCGGGCAGAGGTGGCTCAACACCCGGGCCACAGCAGCTGCAGAGGCGATGGCGCGTCCTTCTCAACAACCTGCCGCGTAGTTACTGCCGCAGTGGAAGGCGGGGCCCGCCAACTAACACTCTGCACTCCGCCCCTACCGCCCCCGCGGCGGCGCTCGCGCCAGTGTAGCCATGGCAACGGTGTCCCAGACGACGCGAGACCCTAGCGCTCTGGCAGGTCGAACGGTTACTATGGTGCCAGCTAGGGGCTCCAGCATTCTTTTCTCTGATGGCCATTTCCTTTTTCATATTTTCCAGATTCTTTTTACAGTAAACAAATACTGCTAAGCACCATGTTTAAAAATTAATAATTCTGGAGTGAATGTCGATGCTAATGTTAAAAATGCATGCATCACGGTGGACTTTTCTCCTCGGGTTACTCATTCATACTAGGCACGCTGCTTGATGTATATAAAAATACTCTTCAGCACCCCAGCTTCCAGGTACCCGCTAGCAACAGTCTGTATCCTTTGTATTCGTTTAATCCCAATGAAACGAAAACATCATAGTATGCCATCTTTATGTTGGTGTACAAAACATTAACTTAAGGCTTCTTGTCTAAATTTTTATAAAAAGATCGATCTATCTATTCAGCTATCATCTTGCACGGTAGCCAGGCAAACAGTGTGTTATTTCTCCTGTTCTGGCCTTTTTGACAATAAACTGGTAAAACAGAATCTTTATGGCTCAAAAATGTCAAGTAATCTCCCTTCAAACAAAACAAGCCTACTTACATCAACCCCAGATGGTGAAAATCCCCCTAAAAAAAACAGCATTCAACTCTGAATTCTTAAAACCTTATTTAATAAAAGGTTTAAAGATACAGAAGAACATTCAAAAGTAAATAAGTTACATAGGTACATTACAATCACATCAGCAAGATTCTCTTTAGTGTATTAATTTTTTATAAAAAGCACACAAAAAATAAAATCTTCAGTCTGGTCTATCACAACTGTACAGCAAAAGAGGTAATATTTATATATATATATGTACACTATTTTAATATGTAACAGTCTTTTTAAAAAAGGGTGCCACAGGCAGCAAACACACAAAAGGCAGTGTCTGATCATTTTTGTTTCAAAATAAAAGGAATATACTTATTTATATGCTACTAAATTTTTTTTTACAATAATTACAAACTGTCAAGGCTGTTCCTGTGCTCTGTCCCCTCCAACAAGGCCTTCAGTTTAGAGACAAATGAGGAAAAAGGTGAATTAGCTGCAAATTGTTAGAGGCAAATATTAACACAGCCAAATATGGGGTGGACACAAATGTTTTATAAAAATATGCATACTTCCTGTAAACCTAAGGAGTTAGGCTTGCCAGTCTGGTAATAAATAACATCCCAGAAAAGTGAGCCCCATTGAAAACATTGAAACAGCTGAGGCTTGTATATGTGTTGTATTCCTCCTTCATCTTAACATCTGTCACATAAGAAAGAGGTTAGGTCACTGAGGCATTTAAATATAGGCAATCCCTTTAAACATAAGCAGCACAAGACCTCTGTGCCAGGGGTGGAGGTTGGGTGGCAGAGGGGTGGGTGTGTACCTTAGCTGTGAGAGGGGCTGCTGAAGGCATGGAGGACAGTAACGATGGCACTGTCTCCTTGGATGGGTAAGAGACCTCAGAAATGGTCTGGAACACAGGCACTAGGTCAGTTTCACACCCTTAGCTGAATGCTGATGGAAGCCGGGAGATGGATATGGATAAATGGTATGGGGGGACATTTATAAAGCTGAAGGTGTTTGTCACTTAACTTCTTAAAGCAGAGCTCTGAATAGGAGGGAAAAACAGCAACAAAAGACAAGCCTAACATGTTCACAGGGAGAAAGCACCATTAAGGGTATACATATCTATGCCAGCTTCTACGCTTGCACCTATTTTATTAACAGGTCACTCACCACAACTGCATCTGCCCTCTAAACATTTCAATTTTCACACTGCATTCTAGATACGAATGTATACTGAAGCATGTGCCCTCCTAAAGTAGGGACTCTGATCTGATTAATACCAAGAGATACCATCTTGATTTTCCCTGGCTACATTTGCCTGGTCTCATTTCTGTGAGCTTAGAATAGAATCACTTTCTTATTCAAAGAGATATCCAAGAACCAGATGTTACCACTGAACATAAGTCTCACGTGACTGAAGGTTTCTGTTATCACATGTTCATAAAGGGGCCTGAAACCAAGTATGGGTTTAAAGAGAACAAACCATGGGAAACATAGGTAGCACTTTGGGGCTAAGCTGTGAAGGCACTCATTATAGAAGTGATTTAGAAGAGAGCCTTAATTTGCTGCCCTCCTGCTTCTAGAGGGTACACCAGATTTTGCCATCTTGGGACTTTTAGTAAACTAATAAGGAAGCTGGAGATCTAGGTAGTTGTCCAGGAATCTTACTCCCATAGCTGGGGTTCTATAGAACCATATTAAAGTACAAATGAATATGAAAAATACCTGATAGCATAGTTAAAACCCTCTTTCATTCACAGTTACTGGAATAATGACTTTAGCCTATCTCCTGAAGAGTCTCAGAATAAATCCTTTTTGGATCCTCCCTAGTATGTTGCTCTGTCTTATACACATTCATTTGGAATTTCTTTTGCACAATTAAAGTTGGGTAATGAGATCAGAAAATTAACTTAGGCCCCCTATGGGAATGGCAAGTGACTGGGCCTCCAGAACCTTCTGGTCTTTTCACTTTAGTGATTCCATGCCAAATATGGCTTCTTCGAGCCAGAATCCAGGCCTGGTAAACAATACTAGAATTGTGACCTTCTGCCAGCTCCCTCAGGCAATTTCAAAGTACAGAAGGGTCAGCAACAAGAACTGCCTTTGATCTCCCTCACTCCTCCTAGTCTCTGTGTGGCTTCGGTGACACCCTCCTCTTTTCCACCCTCTCTCAATGCTACTATCATTCCTTTTGGCAAGAGCTACCAAAGCAACAAGATGAGGAACCCTAGGGCCTTGGGGTGGAGATGGGGATGTCAAGAAGGTGCCATGTTTTGGGATAAATGCACTTGGGCCTCTGGAATGCATGAGGCCCCTGGTCCCTGAGAGGATGTCAAAAATTAAATATTAAGAATAAATAAATAGCTCCCAAATGACCCGAGTCAAGGAATGAAGGCTCCTGTTCAATCTAGTTAGGAGACCTCCCCCTCCCAGGGAAGGATCCAGAAATCTCCAGAGTGCAGGACTGGGGCTGGGCTATGGAGATCAACACTGAGTGGGGTGCAGTGGGGTTAGGTGGCAACTGCTGAGGACAGGAGAGAGGCAAGCAGGGAGCTGGCACCAAGGAGGAACAGGCTGGGCCTCACCAGGACCTGCCTGAGGCTAAGCTCCCTCCGCAGCCTCCAGAGCCCCAAAGTATTTGGCAAAAAGGAGAAAAGCAGGAAGAGCCAGGCTTGTCAGAAGCCCCCTGGGGCCTCGCCCTGCAGCTCCCAGCCTCTGGACAGTTCAGGCAGAGAGCAGAGGAAGGGAACACTGGCTCCTTTCCCAAATGTTTGAGAAAACTTTGCAGACCCAGCAGGGCTGCTAGCAAGCAGCAGAGGGACAGTACCTGTCGGCAGCTTCGCTCCAGGGAGGAGGTAGCCTGAAGACAGGGTCACTGGAGCAGCTCAGGCCTGGGCACGGCTGTGCAAGGACAGCACAGGTGCCAGGCTACCACACTCCCTCCCAGTAAGTCCCATTATCTGGGCTTGAGGGAAGGCAACCTTCCAGAACCTCTGGGGAGGGGAAATAATGCTGCAATGGGAGTGAGCTTGTGCTTGGCTCCATGGTGGCTTCCAGGAGACGGAGGAGGTGGGAGGCCAAAGAGGAGGGAAGAGGCTGTGCAGCAGCAAAGAGGCAGCAGAGATCTGAGAGGCAGCTGGGGGCCGCCCCCCCCGGCCCCCCCCCCCCCCGGGGACCAGGACTCTCACAGTTCCAGGAACCAGGAAAGCAGAAGGATAACTTCCGACAGACTGAATGCAAAGAGAACTGGATCCTGCAGCCCTTACCACTGCTCCTGGGGCCTTTATAAAAAAAGAGCCATTTATTTCACTGTCTTATTTGTTTTGTTGATACAAGTCCACGTGACCCGGTCCTCACTCCCTGCCCGGGCCTTGGGAGAGGGGCAGGTGGCCGCTCAGCCCTTCTCGCCCGCACCGCTCTCTTCTCGCAGCGCCTGCGGGTGCGGGGCGGCAGTAGCGGCGGCGGCGGCAGCGGCGGCTTCCTTCTCCCTCAGCCTCAGCGCCGCAGCCTTCTTCTCCTGCTCCGCGTGGCTCTTCATGTGCGCGCTGCGGCTCTTCACCTTGTAAAACACCCTGCGGAGCGGAGGGGCTCAGGTAAGGGGACGGTCCCTCCCCCGAACCCTGGGGAGAGGGCTGTGGCGCCCCCGCTTCCCGGACTCGGGCCGTGTCCTCCCAGTCCCTGACGCCACTCTTGGCGGGACGCTCCTCAGTAGCTTCCCCGCCCCCAAAGCTGCTCGGTGACGTCACTGCCCTGGAAACTCGCCGAGCCAATCAGAAGACAAGTCGAGGGCTCCCAGACGCTCCCCCTAATCCACTTCTGCCCCGCCCCCTCGGATCGTCACCGGGTCCCCGCGTGGCTGCACTGGCCATCTTACCTGCCACATTTTTTACAAGGGAAAGTGTTCTCCTGATTTTGAGTCTTATTAAATGTCTCTGTTTTTTTCTTCCTCTCCGAAAAAGACAGTGCCCTTCGAGACTTCCCTGGTCCCTCCCGTGGCTTCTCTGAAGCCTGGCCACCGGCTGACTCAGGGGCATTGGACTCGTGGCTTCGGAGAATAAGAATGTCATTGGCCTGGAGAGAAATCAAGGAGTTGAGTGATTCGGGGGAAACACAGATCCATAATTCTGGTATCTCAGGGAACAGAGGCCCTTAAAGGTCATATACTCCTGCCAAATTGTCACCTAGCACCTACTTGAATCCCTCCAGTGACAGGGACCTTACTATCTCTCCAGGAGCCCACCGGGTCTTGGGTGGCCTCTAGCTCTATCATTTACAAAGTTGCTGGCACTGTAATTCCAGCAGCCTTTGTGGAAGCCCTCAGTTGATAAAAACTTCTTGATGCTTCTGACTGGGGATCTTGGTATCTTAATTAATGAAGCTTGTGTTCATAGTTTCTGTCATTTAGTGCACTCATGCCGTCATGCCATAAAAGAGACTCAGGCTCAGATGATGTGCCAGGTGCTGGGGACCTAGAGGTTGACAGGAGCCCCTGCCTTCAGAGAGCGCCTGGGCTTAAGGAAGGGACAGTGTGTAGCTTGCTGGCTGAGGACAACAGGTAGGTCATGGCAAACAATGAACACAGGGAGGGGAAGAACAAAGGGGAAGACAGGTGTCAGCACAGGACATGTGGTGCAGACCTGGAGAAGGTGCTGCTGCTCTGGGTCCCAGGTGGGTAGCCCCAAATGGGCATCAGAAGTGACAATATGTCCCCAGGGTGGACCCTCAAAGGACAGTATTCACAAAGTCAGTAGAACTCAAGAGCATAGACAGCACAGTTCCTGGTGCAGGAAGAGGCAAGCTCAGAATGGAGCAAACAGCCGTGTTTAGTTGATGGGTGTCCTGTATGCAGAGATGTAGAAACAGATCCCCACCCTTCTCCCTTCTCCAGAGAGCTTTCCCAACAAGGGCAGCTCTGGCCATATGTCTTGCTCTTGGCTTGAGATATGGAGGGCAGAGCACTGCACAAAAAGTTCAAGGATCTGGAATGTGACCTCAGGCAAGTCACTTGGATCTCTGAATTTGACTTCCCTGTCTGCAGGGTGGGGCTCAAGGCTTTATGGGGGTTATTGTGAGATATTAGTAAGACAATGGAAATGAAAGCACTTTGCAGAGAACACCAGAGAAGGGCTGGCAGACATGTTTGTCAGGAGGGAGCTCTCTAGGGGGATCTCTGACTGAGCTACCGCTCATGAATGCTCATGCTTCCTCAGTGTCCCACAAACTTACAGGGTTTACCCAAAGCCTGTTTCCCCAAATCTCAGCATAACGTAAAAATAAACAGCAGAACAGAGACCAGCCACCTACTAGCTGTATTCTCTTGGATCTCAACTTCCTCATCTGTAAAACAGGATTAATAATATTCCCCACCATGCAGGGTTATAAGAATTAAATAAAGCGACAGCACAAAGTGATTCTCACACTGGCTGTTATTATGATGATGAGGATTACCATTATATTCCTGCTCAGCCCTCCTTCCCACACCCCCAGGCCCAGCTCCAGCCCCCCTGGCCTTGGGCTCAGGGAGTGGCTGTGGAGGTCACACTTACCGCCTCATTGGCCTGTAGTGTCTGCGTGGCTTTGACAGCTGCTGCCCGCCGGCTGCGCTCTCGCCCCTCTTCCTGCTCCCCCTTTTCCTGGATCTCTGGTACCTCTTCCTCCCCCTCCTTCCTGGGCTCCTTCACCTCCCTCTTGGGCTCCAGCCTGTCTTCACTTGGGGACTCTCTTCTGGGAGGAAGCACCCTTGGGAATTTCTGGGAAGTCTAAGGAGGACAAGAATGAGCTCAATTACACTGCCATAGTGCACTGAATTGCGAGTCCCCACTTGTCCTGTTGGCCGGGCCTAGCTCTGTGCTAGGACTGTCATAGGTCACAGCCCTCCTGTGACTAGTCTGCTTGGGGACAGAAGGGAATCTTGATACCTGGGAGCCCTCAGGGTGAAACTGAGCACTTGAGATTGAGCAGGAGGCAGGGAGGGAGCATGCCAGTACCCACAGGCCATCTGGCCTCCTGAACAGACACCCAGAAGACACATCCTTAGACTCAATGGTCTGGTGAGCCAGGCAGGAGCCTTGAGCTCCAATTCCAAACTATCTTTGTAACATTTTCTATATCTCCACTCCCTTTCCATCTGCAAAATGGGGACCAAACCACTCCTGGTCTTAGAACAGCATGTCACCACGTGTGGACTTGTAACCCCAAGATGATGTCAGGTGGATACATGGACACAAAATTAAATGACTTTCCCTTTTCAGTTCTCTTTCAATCCTGGTTAAGTCAAGGACAAAGTCTCCAGTTGGTGTTAATGTGTCATTTTTACACTTCTCTATAGACTTGATAATCTCATTCAGAGAGTTCAGGCCTAGGTCTCAGAACACTGGCAGGTAACACAGCATCTAACTAGAATTCAGTAAGTATTTGGTTTTCATATATGTTTACTTTTACCAGTACCTTCCATTTATGGGAAACGGTACTGGTTTTCTATTTATGATTGTGATATAAAGCTTCCCTTTTATTTGAGTAAAAAATTAGTTGAATCAAAGAAAACATTAACTAACAGCACAAGTAGTATGTGGACATGACAAAAATAGCAATGGTGACACATAGTAGGATGCAGATAGAGCAGAAATCATAAAGGGGGTGCAAGAATGACTCAACTTTGGGAAACACTGTAGGAGGTCTGCTATGTGGAGACAGTAAGTGTTGCTGGGGCAAATATCATGGAAAAATTCAGTGTTCCATATTGACACCATGTGTTATTACTATGACCCCAGCAGTCTAGAGAGGAGAGCCATAAGGTCCAGGGCTTGGGACATTAGCTCCTGGGGGATGTCAGGGACCCTGCTTTTTCCTCTGTCCATCCTTTACTCTCTCCCTAGAGAGCTTGACCTCAAACTCCTAGTTCAGCCCTGGTCCCAGACCCAGTCAGGCTCTAGCAGCCAAGGCTGGGAAAGGAGTCACCTTAATATCCACTTCAACCTCTTCCTGGGCCGACCTCTCATCGCTTGTATCCACGTCCCCAAAGGTGAGAGTCCCGTTGCGGCCAATTTTCACCTGCTTCTTGTAGGTGTAGTAGAACTCCACACATTGGGCCACAGTCTTGGTCTGGATCTGTTTGAAGTCAAAATTGAGGTCAGAGCCTGCTGGTTTGGTTCACCTGCCTGGAGAGAATCCAGCCTTTCTCATACCTACAAGTCCCCCTTAACCTTAGGCCAAAAACTAAACCCAGGAAATACAAGCATTCCTCCAGTACCTGCTCTACAACAAACCCCTGACCAGTGCAATTAACCAATGCTTCAGCACTATTTCCAACAAATAAACAAAGCTATAAATTAGGACAACACCAGAACCACTGGAGAATCTGACTATGGCTTGTATATTACAGAGTATCAGGTCCATTTAAATTCCTTGGGATTATTTATATACTATGGTTTTATTGGAAAATAATTTTCAGGAGACACATGCTGAAATCTGCTGAATATTATGTCAGGACATTCATAACCTATAGCTTACTATTTTTTTTTTAATTTTGTACAGGGAATCCCCTGTACAACAGGGCTCTTTACCATAAACAAGCTGTATTTGTTTGGAGATAGGGTCTTGCCCTATTGCCCAGGCTGGCCTTGAAATTGTGATCCTCCTGTCTTAGCCTCCCAAATCTCTGGGATTACAGGTGTGCACCACCATGCCTGGCTGTGTAATTTACTTTTAGTGATTAGCAAAAATAGATAAAGGAAGATATCTTTTATATTTTAATAGTTATATATATATGCAGTCGGTTTATTTACACGTAGAGAGGGAAAGCAAATGGGGACAATGTTAACAACTGATAAATCTAAGTGGGACATTAGTGGGTGTTTATTATACTGTTCCTGCATTTTTTTCTGTAAAAAGCCTGGGCACCATCCACATCCAATGCCAGCCCAAATCTGGCAACACAGACCCCCTTCGTGAATTCAGGCAAACTTTTTCAGTCCTCTCCAGGGAACAGCAACTGACAAGTGAGGTAAAGAAATGTCCCACTGTCCTGTGTGGGGGTTGGACTTGAGGTAAAACTATCCAGAAAGCTGTGGGAAAATCTGAAAAAAGTTAAAAAAAAAAAAAACCAGAAGACCCAAGTCTTGCTCCTAACTCTGCTACCAAATAGCAATGGGACATTAGACAAGTCACTCAGCTTTCTAATTTATTTTTTCATGTGTAAATAGTAAATGGGGTGAGACTAGACAATCTCCAGAAACGTCCCAAACCCTGAAATTCTAACCCTCTCATTTTATAAACTATTTGGCCACTGAGTTTGGATTTTAGACCACTTTTCCCCATAGGGCTGTTTTCTCTAAAATTCCCCAAGATCCCAGACCATTCAGCCACTGCTGTGCTGGGAGGTCCTATCCAGGGAGCCCAGGGGCCAGCGGGAGCCTCTGTGCCTAAAGATGAAACAGACATGCTTCAGCTCCCAGGAATGGCTACGTCACACATTTATCAATTAGACTGTTAATACTTCTCCTGTCAATTTTCTCTGATCATTTGTATGACTGACTGTTGATCTGCTCTTTTCATTAGGCATTAGGAACTAATGAATTTTAAGGGCACAGGCTTCCTGGCAATATAGCCCAATTAGGGGACAGAGTGTTACGAAAACACAGCAAATGAAGGTTCTTTTAACAGGGCCCTCATAGAACTCATCAGCCCTCTGTCCAATCCCCAGGGCCATTCCTGACATGATCCTCAACCTAGGAGGAACAGTGCAGTTCTGGAAGCTCCTTTCCCTTGTCAATCCATACAACCCACTCTCCCCACAACCCAGATTTTGTGAGAGGGCTGGAAAAGACACAATTCCTTGGATTAGCAAAGCACTCTACTCTTCCAGAAGAACATGAACCAGATTATCTAGGGAACCTAGGCATGGTCAACTGAGTTACTGGAAGGAAGCCTTAGGTCAGATAGGAAGTAGAGGACCCCGGGTCAATGACATAAGCACTTGCTGGTTCTCAGTTCCCCTCCCAGTAGAGTGACTTCCTTTCCATATTCCCTTGGGGGAATGGCTCACTTCTCCTTGCAGCCTTCATTCCCATCTGGTCTCCCTCCTATTTTAAGTCTAATGCCAGGCCCCCTCTGGACCAAAACCATAGAGCATCGCCACACCACCCCAATGTAGGAAAGAGAACTGGAACCAGCAGAAAGGCCAGATCTTCTCTCCTTCTTGTGTTTATAAAATTATCTCCAATGCTACTTAATGCCATTGATCTATCTACTTTTTAAAGAGAGCACCAGCAACTCAGGGCTCCCACTGGCAGATCAGGTAGGCTGCTCCCGGCCTTCACCAGCCCTAAGACAGAGCCCCAGCTTACCAGCTTCTGCACTAGAAAGAAATCCTTCTTGTAGATGGCAATGCCCTTGTTGAACAGCTTCCTCTCAGCCATCTTCCACTGGTCAGAGCCTGAGGGGCAAAGAGGGAGCTGGGGGTAAGGTGGGCAGGAGGACCATGAGCACTGTGGGCTGACTCTGACCAACTGAAAAGTGAGGGGCCATCCACATGCGGTCTCTGCAGGCATTCAGAACTGACTCCCCATCCTGCTGGCCACTCACTGCCAGTCGCTGGAAGCCCTACTGCCTTTGCTTGTGAAATGATAACATTAGAATCCACCTTCCCAGGTGTGGTGAGAACTAAGTGACACAATGCAGGTGAAACCCCTAGTGTTCTGCCTGGTGCAGATAAAAGTGACACTGACAGGAATCAATAACAGTGGCTGCCAGAGTCACATGATTTGGCCAATGTACCACTTCAAGTACAATGTCCAGAATAAGACATGTGCTCCAAGGGCCACTGAAGTTCTAGGTACCTGAAGCCAAGTTAGATGACACTCCCTGTTCCTGTCCCTTGTACCAGTAACTTGGGCTTTTTTGTTGGGAGGGGTTCCCACCTGCCCAACCTCTCCAACCTTCCCTCTGGGGCACAAGAAACCCCTGGAGAACTACCCTGGCTTTGGTGTCCATTTCTCTGCTCTTCCCTGCCCCCACCCCTGGCAGTGACTCAGCACTGAGCAGGGCCCTGGGGAAGCTGGAAACCCCTGGAGGCTCTTGCACATTCCCAAACCAGTGAAGCCCACCTGTGTAGTGATAAGTTGCCAGTGGGTGGTTGTGGGGCCGAAGGGGCTTCTTCAATAGCAGCTTATTCAGCGTCTCCTGGAAGGGAAGTGAGTTTACAGTCAGGGCCCTGGTGGCAGTCTCAGTAATGGACTAAGAATCCTAGGCCTGGAAAAATGTAAAAGGCCACTTGAGGTCTTTTATAAGAATAAGCGTGGGTGGGGCTTATTCTTGTCCCCCTTAACCATGGAGGGGCAAGAGATGTGAGAAGATGGTAAGGTTGTGGAGGTGGGGCTCCTTAGGACCTTTTAAGAGAACTGTGGCTCCCAAGGCAGGCAACAGGACCGAGAAGGCCCTCAGAGACAGTTCTGCTGACAGTGGGAACCCACTAGCCTAGAATCAGGGGATTGGGATGGACTGCACACCCAAATCTTGAATTTGGAAATGGTGGTGCCTTGATCCAGGCCCCTACCACTGATTCCTCAACCAGAGTCTCCTGCTTGCCTCAAATCAGCATTCCAGAAGACCCTGCCTCTGGGCAGCAGACTCAGATCTGTGCCAACCTCCCTGAGGGAACTCCCTGGGCCAATGGTGCTATCTTACCAGGATATCTCCCTTGGACTCATGAAGATAATGCAGGGCCAGTTCCTGGTTGGTGCCAGCACCAGGGAAAATGCTGGAGCAGGCAGCCGTCAGTAGGTCTTCCACTGGATTCATGGAAGGTGAGGAGGAGAGGAAATCATGCTCAGGGCTGGGCCTGACCAGGCCTGGCCTATGCCTATCTGCCCACCAACCTGCCTCAGCCTGTTTACTCCCGGGTCCCTCCTCACCTTGCCTCTGCTTCTCCCGGCTGCTCTCTAGGTTCTCCCAAGGCTGCCACACCAAGTCAGCCTTGTGGGGGTCTGAAGCTGCCAGGGTGCGGTCCCTTATCAAAGGGATTTCCGCTTGGAACCGGGTGCCCACGTTGATCCGTCTGCAGGGTGAACAGGGCATGGAGTTAGGCCTCACCACATGGGAACAGGGAACCTGACTTTCTCCCTGGGGATGGGAAGAAGACAGCAGCTGACAGAGATGGAGTGCAGCCAGGCTTCAGCTGGGTGTAGGAAACCTAGTTTCTGGTAGACTGTGACGACAGCCTGGCACCTGCTACAACCAGGAGGGCAAGTGAGAGAGGCCCGGAAGGGGAGAAACTGCTTCATGTTGGCAGACAGGAAGAGTCTCCTGGACTCCTGTCCAGCACTCCAGAAACAAACTCAAGCTGAGCTAGACTCTTCCTTTCTTTGCTACTTCCACACAAAAGCAGGGGAAGAACAGCCCAGGGCCAATTGCAAAAGCCCAAGTGGTGCTTGGCCCTCTAGAGATCCCACCAAACTCTCCTCTTGCTCCCAGAGCCCCCCTACATGCACTGGGCCCATCTGGCCACCCTCACACCATGGGCCCAAGGCCAGGCTATACTTACGGCTCGATGCTCACTGGGGTGGCCTCCCCCATCACAGAAAGCACAGGTGGGGTGACTTCAGAGCTGTCTATGGGACAAAGAGTAGGTTGATAAGTGGTGCCCTCTTCCCTTCAGCAAAACACCAGAGCCCTGGGTGGCTGCCCTGCATACAAAGGAGTCACAGCACTGATTCAATGAATTCACTTCAAACTCAGGCACCTTGAGTCCTAGATGTGCAGCCTGCTAAATGTGATGACTTGGCCCTTTTACTAAACATTTGGGGACCTCAGTTTGCACACCTGCAGAAAAGGGGCTATTTCTATGTCCTAGAATTAAGGTGAAGATTGAATGAAACAATGCAGAGAGCCTGGCACTCAGTAAACAGGAGCTAGTATTGTTACCCCTACTACTAGCACCACTATGCATGCCAAGTTCCTGTTCCCAGGAGCTCCCACACTACAGAGTAACTTCGACATCAAACTATGGTTTTCTAGTAAAGAAGCTGAAACTTTGCGCACGCTAGAGAGGTGGTAAAGAGGATCGCAGCTTTAAAATTATCTTCTCACTCCCTTTCTGGATTTTCTGCCTCAGTTTCTTCCAAGCTAATTTCCTTAAGGTTTTGGATCAAAACACACCCTTGCTCAGAGAGAGAGAGAGAGAGAGAGCAAGAGAGAGAGAGAGAGAGCAAAAAACCATGCAACATGAAATAAAACCTGTAATCGTCAGCTCGGGGGGCTCAAGGCAGCTTCTCTTCTGTCTATATCTCCCATTAGCCCCTTGCCTGGACCCTCAATTCTAGCAGCCTGCTTACCTTGTGGCCTCTCATTCCCTGCACAGCCCCACCATAAGTCTAGCCACAGTCATTTGCTCTGCCTTGTGTGCCCCTCCCCGCCCCTCCCCCTCCAGAGTTCAAGCTCAGCTCTAGCCCCACCCCCTCCCGATTGCTTTCTTCACCTTACCAAGCCTCTGCAGACCTGGAGCTCAGCGTCAGCTTCACTCACTGGCTGCTGCTCCTACACCGTCAGGAACCTCTGCTTTTCTGTCTCCTGGGCTTTCATGTCAACTCCCTAATAATCCTGCACTCTCAGGTCATGGTGTCCCATACATTATTGGAACTATCGCAGGACCCAGTTCAAGGCCTTACACCCAAGTGCTCTGTAAAACTTGTGGACAAACTGACCTCTTCTTGACTGCCAAGACTGTGGCACTCTCAACAGTGACTTTCTGCAAAACCCAGAGGGTCAGAGAAACTTCCCGGGTAAGTGGGGCAAGCTGCTTCTCACCCATAGACACCAGGGGGCACCAGAGAGCTACACCATGGGTGAAATCCATTTCAGGTTAAATGGGTGAAGGCATCAAGGTACTATTCCCACTTAATCCTCTCTGCCCACTCTAAGGGAGAGAATTATCTGTTTTTTTGTGTTTTTTTTTTTTTTTAAGAGGAAATGGATTCCTTTGTAGGATACACCTATCAGCGACACACCACCCAGGCCAGCCAAAGTTTTCCAAAATGTTTACTCTTGGCAGAAATAAATACTTGAGAACAAAGGAGACCAGATCTTCCAAATATTATTGCAAACAAACTCAATAACCAAACCTCACGTTAAGGGTTTCACCCATGCTAATGCATCTGATCCTCACCACAACCCTAGGAGATAGCCATTAGGATGAATCATAAGAAACTGCTATTGGTGGATCCCAAAACAGCTGAATATTGGCAATTTCATCATTAACAAAGTACTATTAATTCCCATTTTAATGCAGAAGTACCCAAGACCCAGGATGTTTAAATGACTTGCACAAAGAGCTGTAATAGTCAATGGTAGAACTGGGAACTGAATCCAAACCGTGGAAATGACCTACTCCCCAACCCCCACTCTTTGTTCATGTAACAGGACAACCTCCTTCTCTTTCTCAGAGGAGAGAGTAAGTCCCTTCTCCCACAGCCTCCAGCTCAATCCCCAGCAGCCCCATAGGCTGAACTGCCTCCCTGCCCAGTGTCCTTCCCCCAACATTCCCCACTGCCATGGCCACCAAGGGGGTGATTTAGCACAGTCACTTACTAGACCGGAGCAGGGTGCGGTGGGCACTCTTTGGCGTGATGGGAGGAGGGGCTGGGATGCTGCTGGTTGATATGATGGCATTGAAGTAGAGGCCAGAGCCTTCCCGCACGGGGCTAAGGATGGGGGGTGGTGTGTAGGGGGGCAGCTCAAAGCTCCGCTCAGAGGGATGATCAGCCAGGCGGACAGGAGAGCGCAGGTGACTCTGGTATGGGGTGATGTTGGAGTAGACAGAAGGAGCGATGAAAGTGCCCGCCTTGGTGGGGATGATCAGGGGCTCCGGCCTGGGTCGCTGCTTTGGTTTCCTTACCGAAGGCTCCCCCTCCAACTTGGTATTCAGATCCTCAGCCTGGAGAAGAAAACAGGAAAACTGAAGCCTTGACATAGCCTGCCAGTCTCACTTTGAGAACTGTCTGCCCACCACATCCACCAGGGCATGCCTGAAAAGGGGGGCAGATCCAACAGACTTCCTCACTGTCCCCTCTGGAGCAAAGGTCAAACTTCTCCTGGAAAAAGGACCCAGAGTAAATATCTTAGGCTTTGTGGGCCACATGCAGTCTCTGTTAACATATTCTTCTTCTTTCTTCCTTCCTTTCTCTTTTAAATAATCCAGTGGAAACCATTCTTAGCTCTGGGTTAGCCCCAGGCCATAATTCCTAACCCCTATTGTAAAGTATGTGATAGGGCAGAAGAGTACAGCAGTGGAGGGTCCAGACTATGGAACTGGACTGATTGGATTGGGATCTATCACCTTTATTTGCCACTTGAAATTACACATTCTCTCTCTATATATCTTCATTTTTAAACATGGGAACAGTAAGTGCCTGCCTAACATAGGTATGAAGGAACAGGGCTGCCTTTTCCTTACAGGTGGATGCCTTTAGTGAAGAAGCAACCAAGAGGCTAAGAAACTGAACAAACCTGTTAACAAATTCAATTCAAAAAGCTAAAAACAAATTCAATTCAAAAAGCTAAAAGAGGGGCTGGAATTGTGGCTCAGTGGCAGAGCGCTTGCCTCACAAGTATGAGGCACTGGGTTCCATCCTCAGCACCACATACAAATTAGTAAATAAAATAAAGGTATTGTGTCCATCTACAGCTAAAAAAAAAAAAAAAGCTAACAGAGCCAGACACAGTGACACATGCCTGTAATCCTAGCAACTCAGGAGGCTGAGGCAAAATATGGCAATTTCGAAGCCAGCCCTCAGCAAATTAGCGAGGCCCTAAGCAACTCAGGGATACCCTGTCTCTGAATCAAATATTAGAAAGGGCTGGGGATGTGGCTCAGTGATTGAGTGCCCCTGGGTTCAATCCCCAGTACAAAGAAAGAAGAAGAAGTAGTAGTAGTAGTAAATAACAGAATAAAAACTGGAGTTTAGGGCCTGCCACGGAAGGAGAGCCTCGTAAACATCCAGGCTTCAGATTAGGACTGCACAGAGCTATGTCTCAGAATAAAGGAGAATCAGAAACAGGCTAGTCTTGGAAAAGCCAAGCTTCAAATAATCCCATTTCAATCTCTTATAAAATAAAAATGATTCAGGATTGCTAATGCCCTTTGCTATCTGTCTTCCAAAGACTACCTGTCTTTGGAAGAGGAAAGCATTATTATCCAAAGTCTTTTAATTACTTCAACACATTGAGGGTGGGGGGTGGGAGAGGGAGAGGTTGATTCACATTTGGGGGGAATTAGTGGGACACAGACACACAGACACATACACATTATTTTTCTCAGGTCAGTTCAGAACTTGGCCATGCAGTCAGTTTTTTATCTGTGACACAAAATGGCCATTAAAAGTGAGTTACTCTAGGGCTGGTGTTGTGGCTCAGTGGGAGAGGGCTTGCCTAGCATACATGAGGCATTGGGTTCAATCCTCATAAAAATAAAATAAATAAAGGTATTGTGTCCACCTACAACAACAAAAAGTTAAAAATTAAAAAAAAAAAAGATGAGTTGCTCTGGAAGATGGGGTGATGTTATAGAAGGCTTTAAAATGTTGTCTAAGGTGGGGAGACAGTAAACAAACATACCGAATGAAGAAAGAGATTTAAATTTTTACAGGGAAAAAAAATGTATTGGAGTTAGTTATCAGTTCAGGATACCCAGTACTAGGACCATGGGGAAGAAGCCAGTATTACAAGTAGCTTTATATTAGGGGCTGGTGCAAAGCTCCTGGAACCAGCCTTCACACAGTCCCAACCTAGCTCTGGGAAAGAAGCCATTAGAGGGAAAGCGGGGAGGAGAAGTCTTGTGGAATAAAGCCACACTTCTCAGACATTCAACAATTTTCTTTATACAATGTCTTTATACAATGAGTTTAGGGTTTGGATATAGTTTGTCTCTCAAGGGTTCATATGCTAGAGGCTTGGTCTCCAGTGTGGCAGCGTTGAAGAGGTGCAAGCTTTAAGAGATAGGGCCTAATGCAAGGTAACTGTGCCATAGGAGCATTACTATTGGAAAAGATATTAGGCTTTGTGGGCCACATGCAGTCTCTGTTAACATATTCTTATGTTATGTCTTGGTCTTGCAGAATGAGTTAGTTCTTTTAAGTGCAAGTTGTTCTAAAAGAGCAGGCCTTTCCCTGAATCGCTCTTGCTTCCCATCTCACTATGGGACTGCTCTCTTCCTCTTGCACATGCCTCCACCATGATGCCATCTATCATGCTGTGATACAGTCAAGCCCCTCACCAGAGGCTGAAAAGATGGGGCTGCCCAACCTTGGGCTTTAAGCCTCTAAAACTGTGAGCTAAATAAACCTTTTATTTTTTCTTTATAAGTGCCCAGTTTCAAGTATTTTGTTACACCAACAGAAAATGGACTAATATACTTGACATTCAATAAAAAATAACCTGATACACAAGAAAGCAAGATGGAATGTAAAAAGAAGAAATAAAAGGTAATAGAAACAGAACAACATTCATGGAGTTATCAGACATAAAATTAAAGGAGACTAGACTAAATTTCTGTAACAAAATAAAAGGTAAGCTCAAGAACTAGAAACTGTAAAAATGAACCAAATGGAAATTTAGAAATTAAAAAAGTATCCTTGTTGCGAGTTCAAAGCCAGCCTCAGCAATGTAGCGAGATGCTAAGCAAATCGGTGAGACCCTGTCTCTAATAAAATACAAAATAGGACTAGGGATGTGGCTCAGTAGTTGAGTGGCCCCAAGTTCAATCTCAGGTACCCCCCCCCCCCCAAAAAAAAAGATGC
>NW_025999900.1:41064471-41113371 GCF_001458135.2 Marmota marmota marmota
CCCCCCCCCCAAAAAAAAAGTATCCTTAACTTATTGAAATCCACCAAAAAAGTGGCAGACAGGTTTTAATCTCAAGCATTGTTCTCAATCAGGGAATTAAGCCTCAGTGTCATAAGGCATTCACTATAGATAGTAAGTGAACATCTCTCCTATGCATCTAGGATGGTACTCATCATGTATTGTTCTTCAGAGTTGAGAAAATCAAATCCCTTTCTGTAGGACTTAGTTCTACAGTAGAAATTCAGGGAAGAAATCTGCTAATTATTTCACTAAAAGAGAAATAATTACACATATACCAAATTAACAAAGCCGAGAAATAGAATAACAACCCTGATCAATCCAAGGGAGGTTGGGGGAGGAACACAGTATAGGAAAGGCAGGGATAAACAGAAAGCTAACAGTAGACAGCAGATGACAAACTGCATATATCAGTACATACAGGAAGTGCAAGCTATCGGTGGAAGCTAAAAAAGTGTCAGACAGTAGAATGGTGGTTACCAAGGGCTGAGGCTTAGGGGAGATGTTGATCAAAGGAAACAACTTCAGGAGTTCTTCAGACAGCAGGAGTAAATTCAGTAGATCTACTATACGACATGGTGACTGTCACTAATAATACTGCATCATGTACTTGGAAATTGCTACGAGAGTAGATTTTAAATGTTCTCAGCATAAAAAAAAATACAATAAGTATGTGAGCTAATGAATATGATAATTAGCCTGATTAGCCATTTGATATATATCTACATCAAAACATCATGTTGTACAATATATTTCCAACTTTATTGGTAAATAAATAAATAGGAACTATACTATACTATACAAGGTGGGGAGACAGTAAATAAACATACTGAATGAAGAAAGAGATCTAATTTTATCCTTAAGTCAAGGATAAAGAAAAGACTAAGGTAGGGGCTGGGCTTGTAGCACAGTGGTAGAGTGCTTGCCTAGCATGTGTGAGGCCCTGAGTTCAGTCCTCAGCACCACATAAAGATAAATAAATAAAATAAAGGTATGCATCTACAACTATAATAATAATAATAATAATAATAATAATAATAATTAGAGATTAAGGTAAAGATACACCCTGTAGACACTAACCAAAAGAAAACTAGCTGTCCACATAGATTTTAAAGGCAAAATATTACTAAGGATAAAAATAAAACTTTCATGATAATAACGATGTCTAGCTGAGAATGTCTAGATGAGAATGCACCTAATAATATTGCATCAAAATACATCACACAAATAATAACAGAAGTAAAAGAAGAAACAAAACCTCAATTTTAATAGAAGATTTCAAAATACTTAGAATAAGCAAACATCTCTCTTTTTTTTTTTTTTAATATTTATTTTTTAGTTCTCGGTGGACACAACATCTTCGTTTGTATGTGGTGCTGAGGATTGAACCCGGGCCGCACACATGCCAGGCGAGCGCGCTACCACTTGAGCCACATCCCCAGCCCCAAGCAAACATCTCTCTATCCCAAAACTTGGCATGGGCCTTGACCCACAGTAGGGGCCAGTCAAAATTTGCTGATCTGAAGCAAAAAAAAAAAAAAACTCACACATCCTAGATTTTCCCAGACAATTTCAATTTCAAGTATGAAGCTATCTCAATCCCTGTATGTACACCGTCCAGAAGTTTGACTTAGAAAACAAAAACAGTATCTCCACAGGTCCCTTGAAGCCCTCCAATACCGCCATGTTCTCTGCTTCCAGTAGGTCCCCCAGGAGCACTCAAGCAATAGACGGGTATCCAGAAGCCTCATACCTGAGCTGGAGCATCCATCCCAGGGTTGCGGGTGGACCGCCTGCGGGTGACAATGACTGATGGTTTGTGCTCAGTGGGGTTCTGTTCAGAACCCTTGCCATCCTCGGCTACACCTCCAGCCTGGGCTACCTCAGTTGGGTCCACAGCTCGCACAGGCACAGATACTGGAATGATGAGGGGTACCATCCCGCTGTCTTCTCGCAATCGTTTGGCAGCTAAGGAAGCCTCGGAAAACTCGACCCCACACTTGGTAGTTGAGGTCAGTACGCTTTTCCGCTTTTCCTCTGAGCCGTTGGCATCCTGAAGAAGAGGGGACAGGAATAGAAGTGAGGTTCAGAAGATCAGTCCTGATTTACACTCACAATGACTCTCACTGGTCTATGACAACCTGGCTTTTTCATGATAATCTCTTCTCTCTCACTACATTTAAATATTCTGCATAACCTCGCCGTCAGATAGGTCCTGTTGTCCTGGCCTGCAGCAGGGGGCCTCAGACAGCCGTCTCAGGCTTACAGATGTGTTTCCCTGACCAGCAGAGTATGGCACCCAACTTAGCATCTAAATATTTTTAAAAAAATTTTTTAGATGTATGGACCTTTATTTCATTCGTTTATTTATATGTGGTGCTGAAACTTGAACCCAGTGCCTCACACATGCTAAGCAAGCGCTCTACCATGAGCTACAGCCTCAGCCCCTTAGCATCTAACTATTAAAAACACATCTCTGCAAAACGAAGTAAGGAACCCAAGTAAGGGATGATTTTTCTTTTCTTTTTTTTTTTTTTTTTTTTTTTTTTTTTTTTTTTTTTTTTTTTTTTTTTTGAGGCAGGTTCTCACTAAATTGGCTAGGCTGGCTTTGAACTTGCCATCCTCCTGTGTCAGCCTTTCAAACAGCTGAGATTATAGGCATGCACAAGGGGTGGTCTTTGCATCTACTTTTCCACAGGTAGCTGGCAGGAGTGAAGTTTGGCTGTCCCTAAACACAGGGCAAATTCTGCAGCCTTCTACTTCTCAGGCCTTGAGGCATTTGGTGGTTGAGGCCTCTAGTGAAAGAAGGAGCCAACACTGGCTTTGGGGTCAGATACTAGACCTCTATTCCAGCTACATGACCTTGGGAAATCCCACTTTGGGCTCAGCATTTCAAGGTAAGAAACAGGGAAAGATGACAACACCCTTCTCATTGGATTTGATGATAAATTATGTGTGATCAGGTTAAAAAAAAGAGAGAGAGAGAAAGAAAAACTCCAAGCATAACATGTGTGTGTGCTCAAATTCTATTCACTCTTCATCTCTATTGTCTTTTGTTTTTTTTTTAAAAAAAATCGACTTTATTGTAGTATAGTTTATATAAAGCAAATGAACCTATTTTAAATGAAATTTGACAGTTACAATCAGCATGTAAGCACCATCACATTCTTGTCTTTTAAGCACACTGGACCTGGAAATGGTCTTACCTCCTTCCCCAATCCCCCATGTATATAAACCTCTGCTTCCCTTCAAGTATGAATTCTTATGTAGGGGTCGTTTGCATGTCTTTTTTTTTTTTTTAAGTTAAAAATTCCTGAATTTTTTATTCCTGGTACCACTACTACAGTTTATAGGGAAATATACCTGATATGAAAAAGGGCAAAGTTACAATCGATTAAAAGACCTCAGGAATGTACATCTAATTAACACTGCATTGCATTAATCAATAGCTGCACTTTTTGCAAACTGTGGCTATGACAGTCCTGAACAAGAAGGGTTTCCTGTCTAAGCTACAGTAACTTTTCTGACTATGGATTATCATTCCTTCTGTGGCAGATCTTTACAATTCTTTTAATGCATTTGGGACGACTGTCTCAAAGTAACCTGGAACTTTCCTGACAACTCCTCGCTCTCTCTCCTGCTAAGAACTGTAGCCCTCTTCTCCTGTTTTTAAAACCTTCTGCTACTATATCCACCACTTCCACCACTAGCTCCATAACCACCACCACAGGAACTGCCAGAACTTCTTCCACCAAAACTTCTCCCCTTCATGGGACCATAATTTGATTTCTTTTGTCCACTGTAATTTCCAAAATCATTATAGTTCCCACCACCACCATAGTTACCACCACCAAAATTTCCTCCTTCATTGTAAACATCATATCTACCACCACATCCACCACCTTGGTTTCCATACTCTGGTCCACCACCACCATAGCCTCCTCTACTACAATAACCAGGACCAGGGCCCTAGTTGCCACCATCACCTCCAAATTCATTATATCCACCATCACCTCCTCCATAACTACCTCTGCTGCCACCACCTCCACCACCACAGCCTCCTCTTCCACCAAAGTTTCCACCACCAAAGTTACCTCCACCACCTCCAAAGCTTCCTCCACAACCCATAAAGTTGCCAGATCCACCTCCACGACCTCTTTGTGATCCAGCAGTCTGCATCTCTTGTTTAGGAAGGGCCTTTCTTACTTCACAATTATGCCCATTAATACTGTGCTATTTCCAAACAATAATTTTGTCATCTGTATCATGCTCATTAAAAGTTACAAAAGTTGGGCTGGGGATTTAGCTCAGTTGATAGAGTGCTTCCCTTGCATGCACAAGGCCCTGGGTTCAATCCCCAGCACCACATACAAAAAAGTTCCCAAAGCAAATCCTCTCTTTTTCCCACTCTGCCTATCTTCCATAACTTCTATGGTTTCAATCTTGCCGTACTTTTCAAAGTAATCTCTCAAATTATATTCTTCTGTATCTTCTTTAATATCAACAAAAAATCTTCACTGTTAGATGGGCACCAGGCTTTATAGAATCCTCTCTAGATACAGTGCTCTCTGGTTCCACTACCTGCCCGTTGACCTTTTGTGGCCTAGCACATGTGGCTGCATCCACATCTTCAACACAAAAGACACAAAACCACAGCCCCTGGAATGTTTCGTTTGGGGGTCTCTCATTACCACACAATCTGTGAGTGTGCCCCATTTCTCAAAATGTTCTCTTGAACTACCATCAAAGCTCAGATCACCAATAAATAGCTTCCTCAATTACTCTGGTTCCTTTTTTAAAAATTAATTTATTTATTTGTTCTAATTACTTTGACAGCAGAATGCACTTCGGTTCATAGTTCACAAATAGAACACAATTTTTCACTTCTCTGGTTGTACACGAAGTAGAGTCACACCATTCGTGCAATCCTACATGTACCTAGGGTAAGGATGTCGGTCTCATTCCACCATCTCTGCCACCCCCATACCCCCTGGTTCCTTTGGATGGTCGCTCTCCTCCCCGAGGGGTGTGGCTGCAGCAGCAGCTGGAGGTGACTAGGCTGCGGATTTACCTCCAGAGAACAGACTCGCCTCTTCCAACTCAAGTTCAATACGAGACAGAGAGGAAAAGGCGGGGCCAGCTGTCACTGCTTGCCTTAATGAACTGAAAAGGCTGCCCTTGTGGGCCTAGTGTCACTTGCTATCCCCTGCCCCCTGCCAGGTCTGTCACCCAATGCCCATCTCACCTTTGAGTTCTGCAGTGAGGCCAGCTCCACCGCCTTCTGGGCCAGGGTGAGCAAATTGGCCTCCTGGGATGCCCGTCGCCTCCGTCTTGTGCTCTGGATCACCCCACCCCGTAGCACCTGTCCACAGTCCCCTGTGCCTCCTGCCCTCAGGCCCTCCTCGTTGCCCATGGCGGGAACCTCACGCTCCCGACCATTGGGTGCCAGTCTTTCCCCATCAGCCAGCAGCTGTGACTCCCTCAGTTCCAGTGGGAATCCCAGAGCTTCGGGATGGGACTGCCCCAGGGAGCTGGGTGGCTGCTGCTGCAGGGGCCACTGATGTAGGAACAGATTGCCAGTGGGCTCCTGCCCGGGTTGGGTGCCAGCTCCATCCAGGGAGGTGGGAGGCAGAATCCCCTCCTTGGAGAGGCGGCGGGATCGGCGGGGGAAGGCGATCTGGGGCTGAGGTAGCATGGGCTGCGGGGCTGCCTCCTGCAGGAGGGCCTTGCGCAGTTCTGGGTTCATATCTGGGTTGTGGGGAAAGGGGTAGGGAGCCATGCTGTGGTGAGCCAGGTGGGACTGTCCCAGTGGCCCAGCCGGTGGCAGGCCAAAGTCCTGGGGCTGCTGCGAGGGTGGCTGCTGCATAGAGTAGAAGTTCTCGAAGAGCTGCATCTGCGGCAGGGCGGCCTGCTGCTGCTGCTGCTGCTGCTGCTGCTGTTGATGCTGCTGCTGCTGCTGTTGATGCTGCTGCTGCTGCTGCTGCTGCTTCTGTGGGGGGAAGGCAGCAGCAGGGTTGGGGGGTGGCGGGCCCTGCCGGAAGACCTGCCGGTTCACCTGGTGTCCAAATGCCAACTGGAAGGGTTGCAGGGGCAGCGTCTGGTTTGGGGGTTTCTTGGCATGGAAAGAGTTCAGGGGTGCCTGGGGCCGCCCCACTTCCAACTGCACCTTCTGGGGCATCATGGGACGCACTGTGTTTCCATAGCGGTCCACCTGTGGCCCCCCCACTTTCTCCCGCTTCAGTGCCTCGGGGTGGTTATAGTAGGTGGAGACCCCCACGCTGGGATGAGGGCTCCCTTTGTGTCCACTGTAGAGGGACAGGCGGTTCCATGAATGAGGCGGAGGCTGGCCTGGCTGCTGCTGCCAGCCACTGTCACTAACACCCCCACCCCCTCCATGCTCTGGGCCACGCCCTGGGGCCATCACAGAGTTGGGCCACTTGACTGAGCCCACCTGCTGGGACAACATGGCTGTTGGGTTCCGATCAGGCCCATATACCACAGAGTTCAGCAGGGCCAGGCTGTTAGGAGCGGGCAGCTCCACGGGCTGGGAAGTGGAGGCAGCACCTGCTGGACTCTCGTGCTCACCGTACTGCTCCTCCTTCACTCTGATGGACTGTTGAGGAGCCTGCAGGGGTGGTGGCTGCTCCTTGGCAGCTGCCTCCTGGTCCCCAAAGAGACAACGCTTCCGCTTGTTCTGAGCCTTAGGCTGGGCCTGGAGGTTCATGGTGTGGCCAACGGAGCCCAGCAATGAGACCTCCTTCACCAGTTGCCCATTCCCTGGGGAAAGGTCCTGCTAGAAGGCTGGCCCTAGTCCAGAAGCCAGTGAGGGCAGAGCAGGGGTTGATGATACTAGATGATGTGGTCAGGCACGGGGAGAGGGAACAGCTAGCATCTCCTTTCTCTTCCAGAAAGTCTCTTGGGCTCATCTACTCTTCCCAAATCTTGATGCTCCACAGGGTCCTGGAGCCTGCAAAAAGAGAGTGACAGCGTCAGTCACAGGATCCCTGAACGTCAGCACAAGTGTGAGAAAGAGGCCCCGAAGGCCTTCTAGTCCTTGTGTCACAGAGCAGCACAGGTAAGGCTGCAGGATCACAGCCTCTCCGAGGTACTCTTGTCTCACTACCTCCTGGTTAAGCTCCAGGGCTGCTGCATTTGATTGTATAACATATGCATTTTACAAAGGCACATGTTGAAGGAACAGAGAGGCTGGGATCCATCCTGTGATCCCCTGGGGCATGCTGGGAAAAAGGGCAACAGAGGCCAAACAGGGCTCCTTTGCCTTCTTAACCCAGGCCTCAGCCCACTGGGCAGGGGCACCAGTCCTCACTGCTCATCTGTCTATACAAAAGCCTCCTTCCAGATCCAAGAGGATCTTTATCCAGCCAATACCTCCTCCACGACACTCCAAGCACATACCAGACACAGGAAGTGCGTGTGTTGGGGTCATTTCCAGCACAGCCACACCTCCTATGCATCCCCACCATGCCTTCAGAATCCAGCACCCAGGCCAGGCTCACAATCCTTCAAAGTAAGAGGCTTGTAGGTGAGGCCCCACCCCTGGGAAGAGCTGCTGGGTGGGGCTCTGGCTGCAGGAGTCTTTCTCAATTAGCACAAAACCTGTTTTGCAGCCCTGGCTGGCTGGACGCCCAATCCAGTCCAGAAGCTGGTCAACATGGTTGGGGCTGCTCCCCACCCTATCCCTCTATTGCTGAAGAGCCCCTAGCACTCTGAGCAAAGAATAGTCTCATATATGTGAGGTTCAGATTGCTAGAACTTCGATGCATAAGGTTTCTCCATGATGTCATAACTAAAGTGCTTAGTTTTTCTCTTTTTGTTTGCTAACATCTTTCTTTCTTTCTTTCTTTCTTTCTTTCTTTCTTTCTTTCTTTCTTTCTTTCTTTCTTTCTTTTTTTCTTTCTTTCTTTCTTTCATCTATCTTTCTATCTTTCTTTCTTTTCCTTTTTCTTTTTTGGTGTTGGGGATCAAACCCAGGACTCAACGCATCTGCGTAGCATTGGGTTACATGCCTCAGCCCTCTCTAACCTGATTTTTTAAAAAGGGCTTCTCTATTAATCCTGCTGCTACAGAACAGAATCCAGACCTGCATTTTACAATTTACATAACTGCCTGCATGTATTTTTAAAAACTCTCTCAGTGAGATTTTTTTTTCCTCCCTGGGCAACTTGGTGAGGGTAGGAGCTACATGCTCACCTCTTCCCCAAGGATATTCTGATGCTGGGTCACTCAGGCTGGGCGGGGAAAGGAGAGGCAGAAAGCTTAGATCGCTCTGGAGAATAAATCTGCAGGTCCAGGTGACCTCAGCCCCTGTATGCTCCAGGTCATCGGTAGCAGCCCAGGCAATTCCCAGGAAACCAGCAGAGAGCAGGGGCTGGGCGGATCCAAAGCCCTGCCTACACCCAGTGCTGCCCCCTCTCTGAGGCGAGTCTCGGTGCTATCGCTCCTCTGCACGTTTCCGCAGCTCCGGCCCTGGCTCCCAGGGCCTGCCTGCCTGCCTGCCTGGCATGACTCACTGGAGGCCCACTCCCTGTCTTTCACTTTCGCCCAGCATCCAGAAGAGGAGTAACTTCCCTCTCGAAGTCCTCCGTGGGCTCCTGAGCCCTGAAGGCAGTAAGAGACCCTCTCAGGGTGCATCTCCTTTGTCTTCATTTAGGGTAGTTGCAGAGAGGATTAAGACTGGGACTGGGGGCATCCAAGTCACCCTAGCCCCCAGCAGGAGGGGGAGGATTTGGATAAGAATGGAAAGCTTTTAAACAAACCCTTCTCTTGCTTTTAAACCCTCTTTCCCGGACAGCCAGCCCAATTTAGAGCAGAGATCCAAAAGCCAGTCCCCAGACTGAAAGTCACCCTGGCACGCTTGTGAAGCTACAGGGTGGGACTGTGGGGCTGTGCCTCTCCCAGGGAGCCTCAGGCCCAGTGAACTAGAAGTACGTGTGTGCAGAAGTGAGACAGAGGAAGGAAGAACGTTTGAGAGGGGAGGGGCAGAGGGGTACCCAGCAGGCCCAGGGGCACCCAGCAGGCCCATGTGCCCTGGTGCCTTGGTGGGAGGAGGGGGGAAGCGTTCACATGCACTCTTGCCTCCCCCCTTCACAGCTCTGTCGCCCAGCGAGCCACAGCACAGGCTTGGGGGTTGGGACCTGGAGCAAGGGAAGGCCCACGTGGCAGGCAGGCCTGGGTGCGCGTGCCAGTGTGTGCCTGATAGAGGGGCCCAGGCAGGGGCAGATGTGGGGGAACAGGGTGGAACCTGTGCAGGGAGCTCCAGAACTCAGCCCAGAGGGGCTGCACTCAGCTGCTAGGACCCTACTCGTTAATTCTGCTCATGGAGGGGGCCATGGTTGGGGATACTGAGACAGACACTGCCTTAGAACAAATCAAGGAGCCTGGTTTGGGGGAAGTTGAATTATCCCCAAAAGCTTCCTGCTGCAAAGGCCTCCCTGTCACCCCCACTAGAGAGCACAGTGCCAGGGGCACAGACTCACAGATCTGGGGCCCCCAAAGAAGAAAGGCCAGCCTCTGGGGGGATGGGAAGAGGAGTAAAAAATGCCTGGGAACCTGGGAGGAAGAGGGGAGGGGACCACCCAAGAGGCAGAGCACTGAGGAGCAGCAGCAATAACAACAAAGCAATGCTGGGCTTATGCCACTAAGGTCCTCAGTACTTTGCATTCTTTTAATTCCCACAACTGCCTTATAAGGCTGGTGTTGCTATTTTAACTTCCATTTCTGCAGGTGAGGAAGATGAGGCTCCTAGAAGCTAAGTAACTTGCCTGTGTTCACCCATAATTATGTCTCAGAACCAGGACTTAAAGCCAGATCTGCCAGACTCCAAGATCAAGCTCTTACTCCTCCAGGAAGCTCCGGGTTCATTTCCCAGCACCCCACCACCTTCAGAGTGAGGATCTGCTAACACAGATACTCCTCTTTGGCAGTGGGAAGTTTCCTCTTGCCTGATCCCTTAGCAGGTAACCCTCTCCCATTCTACCCAAGACAGCTGAGACCCTCAATCTTGCGGAAGGCAGGGAAGGGACCTCACCACAAAGGGGACTGCAGGCACAGGAGATCCAGCGGCAGGGAGGCCTGACACTGATGCTTCCTCTGGCAGCACTGACCACCAGGCTGGGCTCTCTAGCTCCTGCAGTCTCCCAGCTGGCTCAGTTCTGGCTGCCATGGGGGTGGTTCCCAGCTGTGAGCCCATTAGCACCTCCCTGCCTACTTGGGACGGAACTAAACCACCTCTTCCCATTTCTTCTGCTCCATTCCTACTCCTCAGTCCCTCAGATGGTAGTCAGCCTGGCCTTCCTTGCAGGGAGGAAGAGGAAGGAAGCCACCCTCTGCAAAAGCTGCCGACCTATGAGCCAAGTCCCAGAGGTACAGGGAAGAGGGTGTAAGAAGGAACCCCAGTAGGCAGCTCACCCCTGGGACCAGATGCAGGGCCTCTGACAACGGATGCAGGAACACTGTAAAAGGAAACCCACAGCCACCATGGGGCCCCAGACTCTGCATCCCACTCTATCAATCTGTCAGACTGTCACGCTCTCTTCCCGCGTCCCTTCCTACTGCAAGCAATCCTTGACCAGACCCACAGTTCCCCCTGGGCTGAAGGCAAGGCAAGAGGCAGCACCAGCAGCCCAGAACCTGTGATGCTTTCAGGAATATCTATAGCAAGAAGCAAGCAGTGTGTGTCACGAAATAAAAGCTGCCCTGAACCCACCTGTGGGTGTTGCAGACATTTGAGGGGAAGGTGCTATAAGGGCTTGTGGATGTTCTGTGTTCATGGTCACCATGCTCTGCAGGGATGACAGCCCTAACACAAAGCTTTCTCAAGTGTCATCAGCAGCAGCTCATGTCCAGCATTGGCTGGCCCACCCAAGAGAGTCTGGTGAGCCCTTGCCACAGGGCAGAGGACCAGGCCGTAGCCACTGAGGGGACCAGGCCCTCACCAGCCACCTGGAGCAATCAGTGTTTCATCTAAGAAATAAGACTGCTCGGGGCTGGGGTTGTGGCTCAGTGGTAGCACACTTGCCTGGCATCCATGAGGCACTGGGTTTGATTCTCAACACCGCATATGAATAAATAAAATGAAGGTCCATCAACAACTAAAATTTATTTAAAAGAAAAGAAAAAGAATCAAGACTGCTATGAGTCAAGGACACACAGGCAGAGAGGAGGTGCCTAGTGGCCACAGGGGCTCAGCTCTGACCTGGGCTGGAGCCAAATGGATACTCCCCACCCAACCCGTCCACCCCCAGGACCTTGGAAGCTAATGCTCCAAGATCCTGCTCTTAAATCTGGGCCACCCCCAGTCCTGCAAGCTCAGCACTAGGAAGCAGGGGAGTCAGGGCTCATCCATCTCCCACCTAAGAGCAAGAGAGACCCAAACAAGGCATCCAACAAGGCCCTGAACTCCAGGTGAGTCACTTTTCTAAGCATCAAAGACGCTGTCTTGGGACAAAGTCTAAACTGCCTACCCTGCCCACAAGTCCCTACAGACTTTGGCTCCTGCCACCTCTCCAGACATGGCACATTTGAGTCATACGGTCATACGGTCAGGACCTCCAATGTGCTATTCCCGCTTTGCTTCCAGGTCTCTGGCCAGGCTGAACTCTGCCTACAAGACCTTCCCTCCTTTCTCATCTAGCCAAGTCCTGCTCATCCTTCAGGGCTCAGACACTGCTTCCTCTGCGAAGCTTCCTGACCCCAAGGCTGAGACAGGAGCTGCCATGTGAGCTCATCACACCACCTAACCCCACCCCCACATCCTCAGCACATTAATCCTAGGTTCCTGTTTCCTCGTCCCCAGCAGACAGTGGACTCCGTGGCACAGTCTGCAGAACCTTGTGCCTTGACACTGTTTATAACTGCCTCATGGGATGCTCATTCAAGACTGCACCCAAGTGAGTCAGAGCATACCTGGGCAGAGGCACTACTCACAGCCAGGTGTCTGGCTCGGACCCCTGTCTGCTCCCAAGGCCAGTCTCGCTCCATGATGCACACTCCCCACAAGGCTGAATGATGTGAAAAGGTGCAGCCCCAAGACCCTACCCCAACCTCGCAGCCCAGGCCCTCTCAGTAAAGTGAACCCAAATCCTTTTCCAATGTTTGGCCCAGGATCTACCTGCTCCCGGACTGTAACTTTTGGTCCCACACTACATGTAGGCCACTTGGAAAAAGGCCACAAAACTTCCCACCCCTACCTAAACCATGGCCAGGAGCAAGAGTCTGTGGGTCAGTTTACCTGGTGCCCTGACATGACTGACCTGGGCCTCAAAACACCAAGGTCCAGCTAGGACAACCTGACAGGGTTATGACAAGGGACCCAGGATGGCCCCGCTGGCCCCCTAGTCCAGGCTCGTGTTCTAAAAGGCTCTCTCCCAGCTATCTGGGGTCCATGGCTACAGCCAGACTGGGTAAGTGGTCTTGGGCCAGCTAGAATTGCCCAGGTCCTAAATAAACTTTCCCTCTAGACACAGTAGCTGTCTGAGGGCCATTTGCCCTCTACCCCACCACAACTGGGAATTTACTCACAGTCCAGAAGGTCCCATTTCTCCAAACCACTGGACATATAAGCCCTGTTCTCAAGGGACTTCCAATAAGGAAGGAAGCTCAAAGGCAAAGGGCAGGGACCTGCCTGCCACAAGTGTCACTGTCCCTAGCAGCAGGAGAGAACATACAGGAGGCCAGTGACCTGCCTATTCCCAATAGTGATCCACACAGTCTCTGGATCACCCCATCCCTGTACTGAACTTATGCTCAGAGATGCAGGGTACAGGCCAACAGGGGAAGCAAGACTCCCCGGGGCCTCAGCCATCAAACTAGTCAGGCTCAGAAGTTTGGCCAGGGTTCAAGCTGGCTGTAGTCCGAGCTTTGACAGTAAAAATGCCAACCCTGAGATACTTTTAAAAGAAATACGTGCGAGAGGGGAATCTTTTGCCTCATGAAACACTCAGGGCTCCATCCAGGCACCCACCTTTACTATCTCCATCCCCCACTGCCCCACAAACACCCACAGGGTATCCAGGGGAGGCCTGGATAACTAGGTCCCTTTTCCAAGGGGAAGGTGAAGCAGAAAGCAACACAGTCGTGGGCAAAGCTTGCAGAGGATCAAGCCTCCAGATTAGGCTTTTACCTACACTGGAGGGACTGACTGGCTACCTCCCTCCGAGGCAAGGGCCACCAAGGATCACAGGTCTGTGCCCACACCCTCTGTTCCCTAGGGGGTTTATGCCACCAGAGGCTGCTCCAGTTCCCCTCCCCTCCCCTTTTGGAAAGGACCGGCTTCCTTGATGGTCCAGAGCACGGCTCTCTGGAGCCCATGCCTGAGTGCCCTAGTGCCAGCCTTGGCCCTGGGCCAATAGGAGGCCAGTCACAGGGGCCTCCCTTGACATGGCCCCACCCTGTCCCTTCTCCCATCACACACCCTGCCCTGCTGAGGGCCCTTCATCCATTCAGTAAGCATTTGCTGGGTGCTGGCTGCAGGCCACATTCTAGGGACACAGGAGACAAGGCACAGTTTCTGCCCATGCTAAGCTCACAATCTAGTGGGCGGAGAGAAACACTTTGAGCCTCTACAAAGCTGTTCTCTCTACCTGGAAACCCCCAAATCTATTCTAACAATCAGCCTTCTTTCAAGGCCTGCCTCCTCCAGGCAGCCCTCTAGCACATACTGTTGACACTCTGAATCTTCATGATGTTCCACCGCTATCCCATAATGCTTCTTCAATTTCCTTCTGTTTCTACCCCGAGGCGGAAGCAGCAGGGCCTGGAGGTAGAGTGGGCCAATGGAGAGGGCAGTGGACCGCTTGTTAGAGAACCAGGTGTCTGGGTCCAGGAGGAACTTCATAGCCAGGAATGGGGCAGGGGAGATGAAGGAACCACAGAAATACCTTGTAACAAGGAACTGCCACACGAAACAGTAGCCACCAGCACTACCTGCATGCCCAAGGTTTTGAGCATTGCTGCCTTATATAACCACTTATTCCCAACTGAGAAATGAGGAAAGGCTGGCTCTGAGCAGTAAGTCACCCCAGCTCACAGAGCTCACAATGAGGAGCCAGGATTTGAATCCAAACCTGCTGACTCCAAATCAGGTCTCTCTCTATCACACTCTGCTGCTCACCCATGTCTGTGTTGAGCAGTGGTTCTCAAACTTCAGTGTAGGCAGGAAGACCCACCCTGACAGGGTTTTTCATGGGTCTGGTGGCAGGAGAATGAGGAGCAGGAGGGGAAATCTGCACTACTTCATAGGCAGCTCAGGTGGGGCCCCGGCACCGAACATCCCACAGAGCAGCCCCCCAAAACAGGGGAAGGGATCGAGGACCAGGAGCTAGTATGGTGAAGTTTCCCAGGACCCACTACTCACCAGTCCCCAAAAGGAACTACTGCCAGAATACTGTGCCCTGCCCAGAAGATATGAGGGGTCCCACAGAGTCCTGGGTGGACTCTGCCAGCTAGTCCTAGGGATGCCTGGGTTCTTATAGCACTTGGGGCCCAGCCAAGTGCTCATGTTTATTGAACACCTACTAAGTGCCAGGCACTGTGCTAAGTGTATTGCATGACAATTTAAAAATCTCATTCAAGCTTTATTTTGACTTATTTTACAACCTAGAATGGTATATTCAAAAATATCTACTTAACACAAAGAAGATAGTACTGAGGAACAGTGGATAAAAATACATGATATGAAAATCAAGTAGCAAAATGGGGGAGTTTAAACTTAGCCTCAGCAACTTGGCAAGCAAGGCCCTAAGCAAAATGGCAGACTAATATCCTATCTTATCAATAGCTTCTTTAAATGTAAATGTATTAAATACTCCAATTAAAAGGCAGTGGTTGGCACAATTTTTAAAAAGATGATCCAATTACATATAGTTTACAAGAGACACTTTTTATATTCAAAGACATAAACAGGTTGAAAGTAGAGAAACAAAGAGATAAACATACAAACAGTAACCATATCAGATATACCAATATCAGACAAATTAGACCGTAAGACAAAAAGTATTACTGGATACAAAAAAGAACATTCCGTAATGATAAAATTTATCTATCCATCAAGAGGCAATCACAGGGCTGGGGATGTGGCTCAAGCGGTAGCGCGCTAGCCTGGCATGCGTGCGGCCCGGGTTCGATCCTCAGCACCACATACAAACAAAGATGTTGTGTCTGCCGAAAACTAAAAAGTAAATATTAAAAATTCTCTCTCTCTCTCTCTTTTTTTTTTTTAAAGAATTTTTAATATTTATTTTTTAGTTTTCAGTGGACACAACATCTTTGTATGTGGTGCTGAGGATCGAACCTGGGCCGCACGCATGCCAGGCAAGCACGCTACCGCTTGAGCCACATCCCCAGCCCCTCTCTCTCTCTCTTAAAAAAAAAGTTAGAAAATGATCTTTAAAGAAAAAAAAAGAGGCAATCACAGTTATAAACATGTAAGCACCTAAAAACTGGAGCTCCAAAACACATGAACCAAAAACTATCAGAATTGCAGGGAGAAACAAGACAATTCAACAATAATCACCAGAGACTTCAAAACTCCTCTTTCAATAATGGACAGTACAACTAAGCAAAAGATCAACAAGGAAAAAGAATACTTTAATAATTTATTAACAAATTATATTGAAAAGACATCTACAGAACATTTTACCCAATAGCAGAATACATTCTTCTCAAGAGCACATGGCACATAAAGTTACAAATCAATCCATAAAACAGGTTTTAATAAAATTTTTAAATACTTTTTTTAGTTGTTTTCCTTTATTTATTTATATGCGGTGATGAGAATCAGACCCAGTGCCTCACACAAGCTAGGCAAGTGCTCTACCACGGAGCTACAACCCCAGCCCGGTTTTAATAAATTTTAAAAGACTGAAGGCCACTCCAACCAACTCAGGGCATGGTGGCGCATGCCTGTAATCCCAGCAACTCAGGAGACTGAGGCAGGAGGACCGTGAGTTCAAACTTAGCCTCAGCAACTTAGCAAGGCCCTAAGCAACTTAGTGAGACCCTATCTCTAATGAAATATAAAAAAGGGCTGTGGATGTGGCTTGGTGGTTATGCACCCCTGGGTTCAATCCCTGGTACCCCCCAAAAAAAGAAAAAAAAAAGCCACTCCTTCCTGAGCCCATGTTCCACACACCTTTTGTGCAGCAGATCTCAGACATTTACAAATGTCTGGGTAGCCCCTTGCCCATCCCTCACACCACTCACACTGATCCTGACCCCAAGATTGATCTCCGAATCAAAACAGCTGTGCAGTGATGAGGGCTTTGGAGTTGCATCAGCTTGTCCTGCCGCTCTGCTTTTCCTTGGGAAAATGGCCTCGGGCAAATATTTGTGGCCAGTCTACAGAATATAAAAAAGACAGATTCTTCCCCAAAGAAAGGAACATTCACAGAGCACTTCCCTGAGCTGGACGCTTTACATATCCTAATGTATAAACCTTACAAACCTCCCACAGAGGGTCTTATTGTCCCCTTTCTACACACAGAAACTGAGGTGCTGCTGTTAAAAGTCAGAAGCAAGATCCTTCCAAGTCCCCCGCTCTTTTCAGCACCCTATACTTGTGGGCCCAGAAGGAATGCTACACTTGAGAACCCACCACGCCAGCACGGACTCTGCCCTTTTGTTCCCTCCCAGGGCGGCTGCTTTTCCTGGCCCACAGTATATAATGTTCTTCTCAGGAAATGATACCAGCCTCAGTCTGCCAGGTTCCCTTCCAGACTAGGGGTACTGGTAAGAGCCCCTGGACTGGAAGAGTGTAGACAGGGGGGAGCAGGGTGGCAGAGATGGGTTGGAAGCTGCAGGGTCAGCAGAACCTCACTCTGGAATAAAGGCCTCCTACCACGTGGAGAAGGTGGCTTGGGCCTCTCTCCGGAGCCAGCTGGCAAAGCAAGGTCTAGCTGGGAAAGGCTGAACAGATTCCAGATATCAAGGGATACTGGAGTTCGCCCAGTCCAATTTCTCATTCCACACAGTAGTCCAGAGAAGGAAAGAAATTTGCCTTAGGACACCCAGCCAGGAGAATAGGAGGTCCCCAGAATCAAGGACTCCAATATAATGCTTCATGCCAAGGTTAATCCCAATACCTTTTTTTTTTTCCTAATATTTTTTAGTTGTCTATGGACCTTTATTTTATTTATTTGTAGGCGGTGCTGAGAATCAAACTCAGTGCCTCACACACGCTAGGCAAGTGCCCTACCACTGAGCCACAACCCCAGCCCCTCATCAACACCTCTTAACATTTCTTGAGGGTGCTAGGCATTACACACACTATACCTGTGCCCAAGGTAAATATATTGCTCTCCTCCTTTCTCCACAAGAAACCTGGAAAGATCCCAAGGGTCAAATCACTTGCCTTAGGTCACAGTAGTACAGAGGCAAGGGCAGAACTGGAGTCCAGGCCTACTTGTCTCCAGAGCTCTTTCTGCAAACTCCCTCCCCAAGTTTCAGGCTTTGCCTCCGGCCTGGGTGCCACAGGCCATCTGGGAGATGCGACAGCAGCACCAGGTAGACTGCAGAAGCCTCTGGCCTGCTTGTGCCTTCCTCCTGAAGAGTGGCTTCAGCTGGCCTGAAATCTACTGTGGTGTCCTGTGAGTGTGGCTGGTCAGCAGAGGTGGCTGCAAGAGGCCCAGCTACAGGTGATTCCCACCCCTTGGCCAACCTGAAGAAGACCCAACACCATCTCCCCCAGGAGGAAGTCACACCCTTCCCACACCCTCAAATCCTGTACCCACAGTTGGCCAACAGCTCTTTAAAAATAAAGTCTTGACTCTCCCTTGCTTGTCAGATGTCCCAAATTCCCATGGGGCCCAGGCTCTAGTTCCTTCCTCTGGCCCCCTGAAGTCTGAATCCAATCAGCTCCATGACAATGTGCCCCGCTCCCCAGCACACTGAGCTGTAGCCATAACCACTCACACCTCTGGGGGGACTTTTTCTGCCAAGAACATAAGTTCCTAAATAAAAAGCTGTTCCTGGCAAATGTCCTGAGTGGAGGAGACAACTAGTGCCCGTGCATGCCATGGTAGAAATCCTTATTTCATGGCTGATGAAACCCTGAGAGGTAAGGTGACCATGGACCCATGGCCATCTGCTCAGGATATGTGGATGACTTCTTGGGGAGAGCTGTGGTCAGGGCTCCCAGGTGTATGTCCTCACATTTGGCACTGTCTCCCCAGACCTGGCATAGCTGGGGCCTTGACATTTGTTTGGCTCATCTCCTTCCCCAGCAGGGAGGTGCAGCAGTGGGTCTGTGTCTGGGGTCAAGCCTGAGGAGCCTCCATCAGTCTAGGCTCTCCTGCAGTCCAGCTCTAGAAAAGGCCCACCTAGCAGTGGGGATGGGGGACACGCTGGGGTGGGTGTCTGCTGGTTTGGGGTGACAGTGAAGAATGGAGGTAATAGTGCTAATGAGCAAGCACAAACAGCTGCTGCCAGCAGTGAAGGGCTCCCAGCATGGCTGACGGAATCTCCTAGAAGGGCTGTGGAGTGGGCACAGACAGCTGCCTGTCTTACCCAGCCAACCATCAAGTCAGCATCGGCCCTTTCTCAGGCCCTGGTCAAGATGCAGGCCCTCTGCCAAACGCTTGCACATTCCTTGCATTTCTCCAATCTCTGAGCAGCTGCTGTAGGGCCTTTTCTCCTATGTTGATTTATTCTTTATTGTTCCTGAAATACACCCAGAGGCCTTTGGCACAGCACACCAGGCACCGGCACAGCATTCAGCCTAAGCACCAAGTACACACCAACCAGGCTCTCTGGGACCTGGGCCAAACCAGCAGGAATGACAGGCCTGGGGTCAAACTCAGCAGCCAGAAAAGAAGACCCAAGATTCCACTTGCCCCCAGCCCAGGGTCCCCAGAGATAATCTCAGAACTACAGAGGCTGGGATGTGTTTAGGGAGGAGCAGATACATGGAAGGTCCCTGGAAGGCCTAAACAAAGCCTTTTCCCTCCTCCCATGCAGGAATGACTGACCCAAATTCCCACCACCAGCAATGCATTCCAAAGTTAAGGTATTGTTCCCTGTGCACATTAAAAAAGTCAGGAGAAGTATGGAGCTGTGTGGTAAGAGGGTCAGACAGAATGCCTGATGGCTTTTCCCATCAGCAGCCCCTGTAAGCCTCAGGTTCCTTGTTAGTAAGTGAGCATAATAGCTTTGTCTTATAAGTATTGTGAGATTAGATGAGATAATTCATAGATGAAGTGCCTGGCACAAACTGAGCACTCAATAATGTGATTTCCTTCCCCCTTTGCTGAGTAGGGATAGCTCAGGTGTTAGTATCAGTCTATAAAACCTTGGGGGGAATGAAGGGCCTGTTTCTTCCAGGGCTGTGCAGGCAGGCACACAAGGCATCTGGCCTACAGACCCAGGAGACAGAGATGGCAGTCCAGAGAGCGCGCACACACAGCACAGGCCTCCTCTGGGCTCAGCTGTGCCAGCAGGGCCTGCAGGGACACAGTGGGGTAAGGGTATTTCTCACATGATACCTGGCGGAGCTCCCAGGCCCACAAGGAGGAGCCACCACCCTCTTGGGCTCAGTCTAAGAAAAGTAATAAAAGGGAAGGTGCCATTTTGCCTGAGGGAGTCTGAGGAAGGGTGGCCACAGGAAATAGGAGCAGGGACACTAGAGACATTGGGCCTGCAGAAGGCAAGCAAGCCTGCCAAAGGCCACCAGTGAATACTCCACAAGTGGAAGTGCCCGCCTGATTATTTTTGGCACCTCTTCTGCCCAGAGCCAGCAAAGAAAGGCAGCTGCCAACAACATGAAAATGCTGTTTATGCTCAAGTGTGCAAGCTGGCAGCAAGGACAGAATGAGCACTAGCAGCTACCATGCCGACGCACCTCTGCCCACTTTCTTCCTCTCCTGACTGTTCCCGCAAGGCCCAATCTGTGCGTGGTATAGCTGACGTAGTGTGGGTACTTCTGCTTTCACTCAGATCTGGCCTTCCAACCACAGAGCTCACACACACACACACACACACACACACACACACACACAAATAAATAACTATGGAGCCAGCTGAGGGCTGGGCCACACCCAAGAGCCCAGACAGTATTCCTCTGGGCTCTTCTGCACTGAAGCAACCCTCCCAACTTCCAAACTGGGAGGGGCAGTGACCCCGGACAGGACACAGGCACAGCCACTCTTCCCCAGCTCCCTGGGGTGAAAGTGGAGCTTCTATGGCAACCTACAGCAATTCACAGCCTCTTGGCTTCCTCATTTGAAAGTGGAGTGGGACTAGATGTCCCAGAGGATTTTCCAGCCCTGCAGTGACTCCCAGGAGCTGGGTAGTTCAGAACGATGACCTATGGCCAGCTGGGGCCTCAGATGGAACAAGGTCAGGTGAGGAGCCAGGTGCTTGTCCCAGGCTCTGCCAACAGGCAGGGAGGAGGAGGCTGAAGGGCCAACCGTCCTGTACTCTAGTTACCACTAAAGTTACCCTTCCCTTGCAGAAAACTGACAAATTTGAGCCCCAGCAGACTGGACTGGGGCCTCTGTCTGCCCAGACTATTGGGAAAAGCTGGGGAGCAAAATCCCTCAAAACATTCTTTCCTCTCTGGACCCCAGTTCCCCAGAGAAATTGCATGACCTGAGGGAACCCCCTTCTGGCAGCAAGCCCAGGGTGCTTCCCTTTCTCCAGGCTTGCCTACCTCGCCCTGGCTGCTACCCTCCCCCACCTCGATACTCCTGCAGGAAAAAGCAGTGCCTGGAAAAAACGTTCTCACCACGAGGGAGCTCCTTGTGGCTGGAGAGAAAGACAGAGGGAAAAAGGAGCACCTTCCTAGCTGGCCTCAGCAGAGGCTGCGTTCCAGGAAGAGCGAAAGCAAGGCTGCCAGGGAAGTCTCAGGCTGGGTCCACTCCTCCCCACCAGCCCCACAAACCACAGCAGCACACGCTTCCCGCAGGGAGACCCCCCACCTCCACCCAGCAAAACCTCAGCTCTTCCCTGACATGTGGCAACTTTCTTATGTAATGCCTGGATGCTGCCCCGACCGGTGCTCTATTTCAACAGTGAAAGGGCCAAGGTGATCCTTGGAAGGATGACTCCAAATCTCCATCCTGGTCACACTGAGAGGCCCAGGTGAAGCAAAGACAAGGGGACTTTTTCCTTGACTGAGAAAGCAACCTTCCTCCTGCCCACGCCCACGTGACCAGTTCAGCCTGGGGCCTGGGTGGGTAGGTTCCCCAGAGCACAAACTGATCTCTGGGAAGCTGAGCCCTTAACCCTTGTCTCCAGGGACAGAGTCCCTTGCTAAGGCACAAATGGGCCAGTGACTAGGCTCATCTAGCGGGTAGTGGATCACAAACTTGTGCCCAGACCCGTGGAAGTTAGAAAACAAGCTTCATTTGCATAAGCACAGGACACTGCTTTCTTACCATAAGCAGGACATCCTTCTTTTCCTGTTCCCTGGTAGGAGCAAAAAGCAACAGCAGCTGGACCAGGAGCTAGTGAAATGATAGCCATCATTGGCTGAGTTCCTACTATGTGCCAGTCGCTTTATACACATGATCTTGTTTAGTTTTCACGGAAATCCTGTGAAATACTACATCCTTCCCATTTTACACGGAAGGAAACTGAGGCTCAGGAAGTTAAGCAATGCCCAAAGCACACTGCAAATAAAAAAGGTGCAGTATGAACCTGAGCCTGAGCAGGTCTCATTCCCCTGCACCTACCAGACTTCCTTCAGTGTCCTTGCCAGGGTAACTGGCCACACACCATCAAGAACGGTGTTCTAAGTGTAGGGGTGGAAGTGGGTGTTGACAAGTTTTGCTTGATGGCTCTGGAATCTGAACTGATGCCCCCACTAACTACTATTGCTTCCAAGTGTGTGACTGTGAGAGTAAATGTGCGTGTGCTGGGGTGGAGGGAGGGTGATCTGGATTCCAAAGAGCAGTTTCCAGCACTAAAGTTATGCTGTAATGCTTCTGATTCATAAAATGAGCTCACAGTCTCATAGTACCCTGAATGTTGCTTTGAATGCAAATGCGGATCCCTTAGTAAGAGTTGGGATTTCAGTAGGCTCCACCTAGCCCCAGCCCAGCGAACAATTTCCTTCAGCCCCACACATTCAGAGTACTAATAGCAAAAGCAATATCTTCGACCAAATACAACCACTGGCTGCATTTCCTGCAGCCTGCAGTGAATCAGGGAAGGAGCTGCTGCAGCTGTTCCTGCACCAGGGCATGTGCACACAGGAGGGTGCCAACCTAGCCTGGCAGAAGGAAATATGCAGGTTAGCAGATACCAGGGCAGGAGGCTCCACAACTCTTTTGCTCTTTTCCTTTCAGTAAGGATGACGAGAGGTTCTAGAAGGCCAGCTTCAGGGCACTGCCAGGAAACTGGGTTCATCAACATCACAATCATTCATAGGAGACTGATCCTTTTGAAACTAATGACACAGTATAAAGAGGTCCCAGCAGCAGAGACTCATTGTGCCTTCCACATGCCAAGTCCACATTTTTTTCTTTATTTTTCTTTCTTTATTTATTTTGTAGTATTGAGAATTAAACCCCATTCAGGGCCTCGTGCAAGCACTCTACCACTGAGCTACATCCTCGGCCCTTTTTATTTTACTTTGAGACACAGTCTTGCTAAATTGCTGAGGCTTGTATCAAACTTTGATCCTCCAGCCTCAGCTTCTCGAGTAGCTGAGATTACACGTGTCCACCACTGTTCACTCATTCAACCTACTTCAACAAGTAAGGTTCTACACACCTACTGGATGCCAGGCACTGGGGAACAACAAAGAACTTACACTGGAACAGAGACTACAGTTTCCAAACACTCAGAGCCCTCACAGCAACTCTGCAAAAGGAGATATGAAAACTAGCCTAAGTCTATAATTTTGACTACCACACTGCAGTGCATGCACAAATAACTACGTAAGATGACAAAGGTAAGACCTTCTTCTGAACACTCATTGTCATAAGACCTAAGAAGTGGCATTTGAAACCAAACTAGAAGGAAAAGCAAGAGTATCCCAGCCACTTGTGGCCACTCCCTCTTCACCATGAGCGAGGTTTTCTTCTTGGAGACCCAACTACAGGAGAGGGGCTATCAAGGCTAAAAATTCCTGACCCAGGCCCATTCACCTTCCAAGACACACACCATGCACACACACCCAATCACCCTCCCACTCCCCTCTTTCTCCAGAAGTCTTGGCTCCACTGAGCAACCTTTCCTGGGTCTTTTTTTTTTTTTTTTTTTAAGAGAGAGAGAATTTTTAATATTTTTTTTTTTTTTTAGTTTTCGGCGGACACAACATCTTTGTTTGTATGTGGTGCTGAGGATCGAACCCGGGCCCCAAGCATGCCAGGCGAGCGCGCTACTGCTTGAGCCACATCCCCAGCCCCTTTCCTGGGTCTTAAAACCACAGGAGGCCCTCAATTGCAGCTATACTGCATGTTGTCTTTTTTTCCATTTATTAAAAGCAGGAGGCCAAGGGGTCAAACATGGGGCTATTTTTAAATCCATGTTTAAAGTTAAGCTCTCATCCCTGTGGCCACTCCAAAGGCACTCTAGGAGTAGGCTGACAGAGCCAGGGAGAGTCGGGGTTCTGCCTGATGCGTGGAGAGGCCACCCTGGAAGTAGACAGGGCTGCCCCAGAGCAAACTGTATAAACTGGGGGGTCATCCTCCAGGTTCTTCACCTCCTTGTCCCCTGGGCACTACATAGACCAGAGAAACAGCCAGAGGCCAATCCAATTAGAGTGGAGACTGGACTAGAGCCATGCAATGAGAGGTTTATCACAGTAATTGAATGTTTATACCCGTATTATTCACTGTACAGAACAGGAGAAAAAGAGGACCCATATATTCTCAACCTGGGAAAGTTCGTCCCTTCCCTTTGGTTCTGAAGCCATCTAACACCTGGGGGAAGGGTGCATTTCTCTGATTCTAAAGGGGCTAGCAGCACACCTTCCCGGGCAGCCTCTGGAGGAAGATCAGTGGTCTCTCCCCTCAATCCAGGCTCCCAAAGTACAAGTGGCTTCTTAGAGCTGCAAATTCTTCCACCTTCACCAAGACCTACCTCAGTTCTGAAGGTAGATAATACCTCCAGGCTAGGTAGGCTCCCTCTGCTGGAGGAAGCCAGACACCCTCTCCCCTCCCCAGCCACAGCTGCCAACAGGGATGGGGCACACACGTGCCACAGCAGCCTCCATGGCCAGCCAGGACCAGCCAGCACTCCCCCACTCTCCAGTGAGCTCCACATGCTGGCGTCCAACACAGGATGGTAGAGGCAGGAAGTAGCCACCGAAGTTGTGGCCAACAGAGTTTTAAATGGGGCAAGTAACTTCCCCTTTCATCCTTCCAGCAGCTAGAGGATGAGCTGGTACGCTCAGTGGCCTCCCCTTTGGGTGGCAAGCACCTCCTTCAGGTCTGCCTTGGGAATGAGGCTTGAAAGCTCTAGGGCGCACCAGGCTCCTCAGCCTCCAGTCAGCCTTTACCCAGAGTGGGTGGGGGCCCAGGAGGGGCAACCTGGTGCTCACGCTCCTGTGTGAATGTTTTCTCTCTCTCTCTCTCTCTCTGGTGGTGGTGAGGTGATTAACTCCACGGAGCCAGCCATATGCAGGGCCCAAAGGAACCTGGGCTCCGGCGTTCCCGACAAGCACCACGGACCACAGCACCCGGGCAGGCGCCGCGCGGGCTCCGAGGGCCGCTGCGGCGCGGGCGTGCGGGGGCGGGCAAGGCAGATGACAGGTCTGAGGTGCGCCAGCAGCGCCAGGGTACGCGGGGTGAGGCGGCTCTGCGCTAGCCCGCCTGCCCGCCCGCGCTCAACGCTCCAGTCTAGGCCTCTAGTACACTTGCTCCAGTTCCCTTCCTCCCGAGCACCTCTGTCCCCCAGAGTCCCGGCGCCGACACAGTGCCCCAGCCCACTTTCCCGAGCATGCTGGAAAGGAAAAGGGCTTCAGCGCCAAGTTTCCGCAGCTCGCCAGCCCCTCGCCGCGCCTCCCGGGCCTGAGCTCCGTCACGCCAGCCGGTCCCTAAGGACACCACGTTTCGCTCGGGCAGAGGAGGAGCAGTCGTGTTCCTGAGCCGCCGCCGCCGCCGCCGCCGCCGCGGGCTGGGAGGCTTGGAGGGTTTTCCTGCCGGGGCCGCGCCCGGTGGGCGGGGGCCGCGCGCTAGCTGCGTAGCTGCACAGACACGGTGGGGTTGCGCTGCACACGCAGCTGCGGGCGCAGGGTGCGGGCCGCGCGGGAGTGGACTGCGGGCAGCCCACGCGCGTTCACACGCACCAGCTCCCACCGCCGCCCAGGCCTTAGAAGTTGGCGCGTGGCGGCCCCGGTGTCCCCTCACCCGGGCTCCGGGCCGCGCCTGCAGAGCTGCAGCCCGTGGAGCGAGTAGCCACCGTTTGCGCGCCGCCAGGGTCTCCTCGCTGCCCCCGCCGCGTGCAGGCCTCGGCCGCCTGCTGTGTAGCCCACTTACCCCGCTCCTGCCTGAGCTCGGGCCTCTGCTGTCCCCCTTCCGCCGCGGGCCTCAGCCTTCGGTCGCCTCCTGGACTCCGGCTGCTTGCACGCACTCTCCGATTTTAAAAACAAACAGGCGCCGTCGCCTCCCCGCGGTATTCGCAGGTCTTCCACCAGCCAGCGCCTCCCAAAGCTGGGAAGTTTGCTGGCAGGGCCCGGGCGGGACGCGTGGGCTGTCACCCCCCGCTTGCGGCGCAGGAACCTCGGCNGCACCGCGGCGAGCAGGAACCAGCTCTACCACTTCATCAGCACAACTGTCTCCGGGCAGCCTCTCCGCCAGCAGGCCCAGCGCCGCCCACTTCCTGCGACCAAATAAGGCCGAGGAAGGCGTCTTTAAACCTCCGGCGGCTGCCGGGGCTGGGGATTTCCAGCAGACCTCACCTCCACTCCGGAGTCGGTCGCCACCCTCCCCCATCCCAGGCCGGCGCCCCCGATGGCTTAGCTGGAACTAACAGGCCACGCGGCTCGTTCCTTGCACACCAAGGTCAGGAAGAGACGGTGACGAAATGTTTGGAAACCCATCAAGCCTGCCAGGAAACTGTGTGTGATGTTGGGGAGGGCACAAGTCGCTTTCTTCCACAAAAGAAAACCCTGGCTTTGGATACGGTAAATGGTGCACAGTCCTCTCCAAGACACTTCATTAACAGCCTCCCTGAGTGTCACTTTCTGGCCCACCGGCCTCCACCAGCCTCCCAATGGTGTCAGGGTTATGGAGAAATGGGCCCCACGAAGGACCCACAAGGCCATTACTCCTGGGTTGAATTCTAGGCCAGGTTGGGAAACTTTTCTCTCCAGGCGCACATTTCTCCCTGCCTTCTCTAAATATCCCCCTGATAATTTTCTGGTCCAAGTCCTGTTGCTTGTTTGCCTGACTGGAGGGAAGATGGGAAACAACTGCAGCAGAGCAGGAGGTCTTGCAGGGCCAGAGGAAACTCAGGGGAAAGTGCTCAGTTTTTCCTTCCATGATTTTGGTGTTTTGTTATTTTTTTAAGGAGATGAGTCAAAAAGAGAATTTCCTTTGAAGGAAAAACCATCGAAGAATGAATATACTGTGTCTTGGTAGTTACTTTTCCCTGTGGCCCATCCTAAGAGTCTGATGCATCCCTTGTCTTCTTAGAAGAGCAGAATATGATTCTCTCACACGCCCTGAGCCTACAGGACCTAGACTTTCACACTCCCCATCCCCCACACTCCCATACCTCCCACCCCTCCTAGGGAGTGGATGCCAACATGAGGACCTTCTACTTAGAAACCCTGCAAAACCTACACTAGCTCCTAAGGGGTAGGTCTCTCCCTCCTCTTCTACAGCTTTGCTGGCTGGCTTACCTGTTATGCACCAGGAAGTCACACCTCACTCAGAGGAAAAGGGCTTATTTGTCCCATGTTATGACAGATATGTCAAAGTAATGACCACTTAAAATAATCTTATCTACAAAATACCAGTAATTATGCCAAGGGACTAGATCCGATGACCTCTTAAAATGCCATCAAATTTAAGATCCATCTTTCTGCATTTGTAAAAAGTGAATGGAGGAGCCAGGGAAACCACCTTCTACAGAAAAAAGCCCAGGCTCCCAGATTTAGCATCCAAGATGACTGTATTGCTCCTGACAAGTCTCACAGCATTTCCCATACAGCCTACTGAACAAGGCTGTGTGTGAGAGAGCTGTATCCCTCTTTTTCTGTGCATGAGGACTCAGGTTCAGAAAGGTTATGTGCATTGCACGAGGTCACAAGGCAAGCCAGTTATCTGTCACTTCTCTGCTCTTCTTCCAATCTCCCACAGAGTAAGGTAGCAAGCAATCAAGGGACTAAGGTGCTCAGGCATGTAGCCTGGCCTTACCCCCAGTAGAGGCTAGACTCTCAGAAACTCAGTGTAAAAAGCCTTTTTGCTTTTTCTATTTGCCAGTTTCTTCCCTTCCACTGGCAACTCATCCAAGTGAAGGAAACAAAAGCAAAACCTCTTGGCCTCCAGTGCCCACTGCTGCCAGGTTCTTCTGCAGAACTGCAGCCATCCTGACCTCCCCTGAGGGCCCACCCCTGCAACTGGCTCGGGGCCAGCCTAGAGGAAGCCCCTGAGAGCAAGCGTAGACCAGCCCAGGGACATTCCCAACTAACAAGAAAACCCAGCTGGGAGCACATTCTTAGAAGAGCCTCCACCATGCGCCAGGGCCCAGCCTCCAGGAAAGAAGTGGGAGCCACTCCAAAGGACACTCCCCAGCTCTGTCCTGCAAGGACTTCCTCCCTGTCCCACACTGGGCTGCCTGATCCAGGAACAGCATGGGGAGTGGATGCAAGACATACTGAAAAGTCAGTTACCCTGAAGGAACCCTGCTCACCTTGGCGCAGCACAACCTTTCGTTCAGACTAAACTTCCAAATTTGGGCCATCTCAGAGAGAGGAAAGGGGGCACATGGGTGCTCAGGAAAGGAGGACTCAGAGACTATTCCCTGCTTGGCAGGAGGAGAAGTCTATAGCCACAGCAGGCAGAAGAGGATGTGCAAAGAAAGCTGCGGCCTTTCCGGGAAAGACCTGCAGGTCAGTCTTGCTGCAGATATGACAATGCAGAATCACTGACATGTGAAGTGAAAGTTTTGGTTTTAGAAGCTCTAGCACCTCCTTCAAGCCTCTGGGACAACTAAGAAGGTGACCTTTTGAGGTTGGGGGTGGGGAGGTCTTCCTCAGACTTTACCCATAGAGTGATATTTTCCCTACCGTCCCCCTTCTTCACACAGCACGGGAAAGAGAGGAGTACTGAGCTCCAGTTCCTGGGAGGTAATTGTTGAGAAAGAAACACTCCAGGAAGCAAAGGACCTTGGACAAGTTTTCAAACTCCAGGTTCCAGTGAGGGTAGAGTTTTATTTCAGAGGCTTCCAGGCATCGATTGGCTCTCTGCTCTGGATTCTGTTCGGAGTGGCCCAGCACTGCGCTGCATAGTCCTCCCCTATGTCCAGACCATTAAAATCTTCCAAAGGTAAATTTTATGGTATATCGATTATATCTCAATAAAGCTGTTGAAAAATAAAAGCTTCCAAGGAAGCCAGGATCTCAACACCACCCCGACCTGCCCCAGGCCTGCATGCCTTTTTCCACTGTCCCTTCTCTGCTAGGATCTTTCCATCTAGGCCAGCACATGTAGTGTGGTAAGTGCTTAAACTTTACAGTGTGAGGAATCAGGGGAACAAATACCATTGAGGGCATCACAAAATGCCAGGTTTCATATTGTGTTCCTACTGTCAATTCCCTTTGCCGAATAAAGGTCCTACCTCCAGGACGTCACTGCCTACAATTATAACCGAAGAAAGAGAAAGTTGTAGAAATAATAAGGAAATAGGACTGAGGTTGGGTCTTGTCTAACTAAAATAAACCTACTGCGTGATCTTAGGAAAGTTGCCGCTAACCTTCTCTGAGCTTCACTTTTTTTTTTTTTTTTTGGCTCACAATAGATGTGCCATGTTGGTTGCATGAATGAGGAAAGAGTGCCCAAGTTCAAGGGGCCTGAAAGGATCAGCTGGACAAAAGAGTGTTTTACAACTGCAGCATGCTATGTAAGCATAAGGGCTTATACCTGTTATTCTTAACTATTTTACCCTAAAGTTCCTTCTCCCAAAAAAGCTTCTCCCTTTCAGGCAAGATTTTTTTTTTCCTCCTGAAAAGACCCCACTGAGTGATACCTCTGTTGGGAACCTCTGTTGGGATCTGCCCAGGGAACGTTTTCCAGCATTTATTCAGTGTCCCATTTGAGGTATTCCTCCAAGGCCACCCTTCGTGTCCTTTCCACCACTCTTTCCCACAGTGCTGTCACCACTCTGACGCCTGTACCTTCCCCTCACCCCTTCTTTCTTTTTTTAAAAAATATTTTTCTAGCTGTAGATACACACAATACCTTTCTTTTATTTATTTTTAGGTGGTGCTGAGGATCAAACCCAGCACCCCCTGCGTGCTAATGCTCTACCACTGAGATACAACCCCAGCGCCTCCTCACACCCTTCTTACCTGGTCCTTTGAGGAAGCAGAGAGCTCAAAACCACCCCAGTCACTAAGTTAAGCCACTGTATATTGAGATGTCACTGTACTCTCTAATACCCTTGAAAACCCAGGGGACCCCCTCTCAGCTCACACTTACTTCACCTGTTCTGGGGCAGGGCCATGCCTGCCACACCAGCCCACAGCTGTCTGCATCTCTCGACCCTCCCACCTGCCCCTCCCTGGCCTCCTTCCCCTACAGGCCTGGGCCAGGTTCTGAGAGCCTTTGTCAGCCCTGAGAGGGAACTTGTGTAGATGTTCCCAGTTGCTGCTGTCACTCTGGGAGAGACGTCTGGCTTGGTGTAGGGAGAAGGACAAAACAGGTGTGGCTGCCAGGGAGAGCACCGAACAGAAACACTCTTCTTCACAGAGGGAGAGCTGCCAGCTTCCCTGAGCCTTCACTTCAGCACAGTCCCACACTCCCTGCAGAAGGAGCCCTGGACCTTCATTGACTGTCCTCTGGTGCCTGGTTTCCCTATTTTGTGGCAGTGGTCCAGGAGAAATGGGATCCCCAGAGATAAAATGTGTGCCATGGGGCATGCTTTAAAGCATTATTTTTTAAAGTTTTTTTTAAGTATTTATCTTTTAGTTGTAGTTGGACACAATATGTTTATTTTATTTATGTATTTATATGTGGTGCTGAAGATCAAACCCAGGGCCTCACACGTGCTAGGCGAGTGCTCTACCTACTGCTGAGCCTCAACCCCAGTCCTAAAGCATTATTTTTAAATTAAAAAAAAAATACTGATAAGTGGTAGACTAGAATCTAAAATTCATCTTCAAGGGATCGTACAGGTTAAAAGCATAGGTTAAGACCTGAATTTGGCTCATACTAACCTCGTGACTTGAAGCAAGGTACTTAACCACTTAGTTTTCTCATCTGCAAAATGAAGATGGTAAGAACTTACAAGTGTCTGGTACACATTAAATCTTTGATAGGGGTTGGCTATAATTTTTTTTTCCCATCTCCTAACTGATCTCCTTGCTTCTAGTCTTCTTTACATCCACACTGCCCTCAGAGTGCTCCTCTTCCCCATAGCTCCCGTCATCTACTATGTAAAGCTGGGTCTGTAGCCAGACTGTTAACACAACACCCAGCTCTGCCCCAGCCCCATCCTGACCACTGCCAAAGAACCTGAAGTTCCCCAAGACACTTGCTTTCTCACCCTCTTACTCCTCACACACATATTCTGCCTCCCTCTTCCTTGATCTGCAGTTAAACCCACACCCAGGTCTCCGAGCAGACTGGCGCGTCACAGCAGTTCTTCCAGGAATCCTTCCTTGACTCCAAGCAGAGGAAGACTGCTGGAGTACATCCTGTGGGAGCTCTCCCGGATCCCCTTTATCAGGCTGGTGTCTCATCCCCCAGCAACTGTGAGCACACAGTTGTCCTCCAAAGAAGCCTCTGGTGGGACCAATTCTGTGCTGGGTAGTTCCTGCTGTGGGACTCCCTGTGGGCTCCAGCAACACATCCTTCCTTGCTTAACTGCTCTTCCTGTCTACACTGCCTTCTTCCTACTGAGGGCTCTTCCTAAATAAACCCTGGAATCCAAACACCTCCTTGGCCTCTGCTCCTAAGGATCAGAAGAGTCACTCTCTCCCCTAAACTCCCATGGCATCCTGGTTATCTTTACTCCATTGCCTCCATATTATTCTGCTCTGCTTCCTGTACCATCTTGGGGGTGAGCGCTCTATGGTCCAGGATCAGAGGTCCTCAAGGGCACAGCCTAGATCTTCCTCCCCTTGCTATCTGTGGTGATGCTTGTAATAAATGCATGAATGAAACAGTATATATGAAAATTTAAAATGATAAAATATAACAGATTATTATTACTTTTATTCCTATTCTATTTCATTGACTCAAAAAGGTATTTTCCCACTCTAATAGCTCAGAAATCAGGATGCTTCTTCAAATGGACAGCATATATGATTTTTTCTTTTCTTTTTTTTTTTTTTTTTTTTTGGTGTGTGTGTGTGTTTGTGTGAGAGTGAGTGTGTGTGTGAGAGAGAGAGAGAGGGGAGAGAGAGAGATGGGGTCTCACTATGATGCTCAGCTTGGCTTTGAACTTCTGGGTTCAAGTGATCCTCCTGACTCGGCCTCCCAAATAGTTGGGACTACAGGAGTGTGCCACCACACCCAGCTTGCATGTATGGCTTAATTAGCAACATTTTCTCTTTCTTAGCAGTACATAAAATAATGATGCATATTATAGTCAATGGCTTCTTGGGTTCAATGGTGTATGGTGTTATTATTCTTATTACAACTCACGCTTGGTCTCCTGGTTCTAGGGCCTACAGTGCAAAGTCCTCAGAGCTGTATCTGAGCTCAGTAGCACTGAAATTTTCACAAAATGACCTCTAAAAATGCCCGTGAAAGCAGGTCTATGTAGAATATCCTCTGGATTGAGAATCATGTGAGTAAAGTTCTAAACCTGGTTCTTCCTCTAATTTTCTGGATGACCCTACATAGGACCTATCTAACTTCTGTCAAGCTTCTGCTACATGCTTGACATGATGCAGGCCCACTGGATCCACTCAGCACCCTGGGAGGAAGCCATTATCCCCATTTTATAGATAAGGAAGCTGAGGTTCAAAAAGGTTAAATGTCTCTCCCAAGGTCATACAGATGGAATTCAACCCCTGGACCCTGATTCTCTCTCTCTACTATATGACAGAGAATACCTCTCTGGGCCTGTTTCCCCAATAAGGAAGTTAAATAAAATGAGGGGTCATAGACTGCAGCCTGACAAGCCATTTTCCCTCATGGGTGTATTTTTTCCACCCATATATTATGTTTTATTTTGATTGAATTTATTACCAACTTTTTTTTTTTTAATCAGAAGAATTAAACTTTTTAAACATTTTAAAACTCAGAATTTCTGGTTCATCATGGAAAAAAAAAAAAAAAAAAACAGAACACAGGCCACAGTGAGCCTTCCTTCTGCAAGGGGTATGGTGCTTGGCTGCAACTCACACATTCTAATTTTCTGTTGTTCCTACCCCTTCCTAGGCCATGGGGTCACTGTCATTTATCATCACACTTGTGCAAGCCCCCTAGACTAGATGAACTCCAGTGCTCTCTCCAGCTCTAGAAGCCTGCAGGTCCTCCCCAGACTCTCTCCAAGCAGCTCCCTCCAAGGAGATCACTTTATGACACACACACACACACACACACACACCGCCCCCCAAGAACCACACAGACAAGCCTCCTGCCTCCCTTCAACCGCCTGCCCTTCAGCTTCCATTCCAGGGATCCCAGTATCTGTCACTCATACCCCTAGTAGTCAGAGGGCTGAGGGCCAGAGTTGCTGGGGTGGTGAACCAGAGAAGGGGGGGGTGGGGATGGGGGTGGCTCAGCCTGGCAGCAGAGAGGGAGGAAAGGAGGAAGGATTCTGTTTCCCCGGCAGGAAAGTGGTTCACAGAGATAAATGTAAGAAGGAGGCTCCCCAGTTGCAGGAGATGAGCAGGGTTTGACACATGAGGAAACACAAACAGCAAATCATCAAGAGGAAAAATGTACAGTCTCAGCAGCAATTTAGGATATGCAAATTAGAACACCATTAAGGCCCCATTATGGCCCCAGTCAACGTGAAAATAAGTAAATAAATAAGACAAGAATGCAGCCGTTGGCAAGGTTATGGGGGAACAGCTGCACATACGTTACTGTGCTACCATAAACTGTTTAAATCTTTCTAGAATGTGATTTGGCATTGTGTTGCCACAGTCTAAGGCTCTGACCATGTAATTACAGTGAAAATAATCTAAAATACCACCACAAGAGTAGTGCCTGTATATAGAACCAAAAAAAAAAAAATGAAATCCATGCAGATTCTTGTATGGTATGATAGGGTAATGGAGCAAAATATGAATGAGCTCAATAAATGGACCAATCCAACGAAACTACTTGATGAAATCATGTGAAGCGACAAAATCAGCACAAAGAAATATGTTGAGGGGGACTTACAAAGTTTTTGTTAACACTTTCATAGGGACCTTTAGAAGCAATCAGAAGAGAATTCTAAGCAGTATAAATTGTTAGAGTGCAATGTTTATTCTGTTAAGTTGATGAAGATAGTTTAAATAACAATAAGGACTAGGATAACCATGATGATCATGATCACGACCCTGGTGCAAGGGTCACTGAAAAGGACTTCACTGTCATAAAAATAGCTCAGGGCACAGTCCCAGGGGCAGGAAGACCCAGGCCCTTGGCTGGATGATGAAGATGGGAGAAGGAATGCAAACTGGAAGAGGATGGGTTATGACTAGGCAGGAGAAAGGCCTCTAGAACTTTGAAAGACACCTCTCACAGAAGAAAACAAACTTACCCAAATAAACCCACACCATTTAACCTCTAACATCCTGGGTGCTAACTCTTACTGCTGCCTTTGCGCTCTCAATTTTACTAATATCATATTTCAGCAGCTTCTGAGGTGGTACCAGGGCTCTTTGTGGGCTAGCCTAGGAACCCAACCACCATTTATAGCATTGTTTCTATGGAAATGTGTTTTAAGCTTCAAAAAAAAAATTGAGCTGCTGACAACCCTGGGGCACACACGTGGTCTCTAAATTAGGGAACTGAGACAAACTGGGCCCTAAACTCAGGAAGACACCCTGTTACTTAGATTCTGTGGCAGTTAATATTTCCAGCCATCAGCAATGATGGGTACTGAGCTAGATGCACTGGAGGGTGAGACTGGGGCCAGGACATCTAGGACTGAACATGACATTTTAGGGAAGCCTATGGATCACTGCCTCTCCTACTCCAAACACACACACAAGCACTACTTGTCCTAGAAGATGTGAAACAGGTCTGGGTACCCTTCATGAGCATCCCAGCCAGCCCTAAGCCCCTGCTCTTTCCAGTTCCTCTCTGACCCTGACAAACCTCCAGCCACAGGTTCTATTTCAGTCTGATCACAAAACGAAAAAACTCCAAATCTTTACAGTCCTAGAATTTGGTTTTAGCAGATAATGTTTTAGAGGTAACCAGGGCCCCAGCTGGGCCTAGTTCCCTTCACACGCAATCTGTTGTAGTGGCCTCTGTTCTAGCAAGCTCCAACCTGCCAACTCAAGTTATGCCCAGGGCTGTCCAACCCCCAACCACCTCAGGACTCCAAACAACACCAAGGAATCTCCATTTCCTGTCCTGGTCACACTCCCAGGCTGGACTCAGGGAAAGGCTGAGCAAGAATTCATAAGCCAAGAAATTTCCCTATTCTGAAGCAAAGGCTGTGCACCAGAGGCCAACACAAGGGGGAGTGGGTGAGAAGACCATTCACTAGGCACCTGAAGTTTAGAGATACCACAGCTATAGGTCAGAAGAGGACTGGCTGCATAGCCTCAGGGCCATTTGCAGCTGCAAGTCCCAGAAGAGCTCATGGTAAGATGAGGAGTCAGAGGCCCTGCCTGTTAAGCCAGAGGTGGGTGGGATGAATGTGGGACTTCAAGAGGCTAGCACTAAAGAGCAACTCAATATTGAAATGTGTGCAAGAATGGAAACACCCAAGACACTACCTCACTGGGGCCCCACCTGGGTGAGGCTGGCTGCAGGAGGTCAGCTTGCAAAGCACACACACCCTCCTGCTGCCTGTTGGGAACTGCAGAAGAGAGAATCGGCTCCCTCCCGCTGTGGCTGGGGCTACAGTGAGTGGGTGGCTCAGAGCCTCAAGGGTTACATGCTCACCCAGCTGGTTCCCTGGAAACCCAGGTGTGAACAATCTTCTGGGGCTCTGAGGCCACCTGGGGTTGCCAGCACCTGCGTAGGAGGCAGAGTCCATGCGGTGAACCCGGAGGTTATATGGTTGGCCAGCCTGTGCAGCCAGACCAATCTGAATCCTCCAGCCCCTGCATGCAGCAAGGCTGGCTGATAAGACAGAGCAGCTCCAGCTTCCTGGTGGTAAGAGATGGGAGGCTTGGGGTCCCTCCCTGGGCCTCCTTCCCACCCAGATCCAAAGACTGTGATGTTAAGGCCTTGTCTTTAAAAAAGAAAAAGTATGGATTATATATATATATATATATATATATATATATATATATTAATATATATATGAAGTAATTTCAAACATGCAATAACTTATTCACCTAAAACCAATATTTAAATTATGTTAATTTAATACTGCCCATGTACCCGGTATGTATGCACTCACTCAATGTATGCATAGGCAATTTTGTGTTTTATTTATTTTCACCAAAATTCAATTTTTTCCCATGAATTCACATCATTAATGTAACATCAGCACAATATACTACTGCATTCAAGTATCATGAATTCCACAGCCACGCCGAACATCGAGGCTGTTAACAGTTTGGGGTTGTTTTTGTTTTGTTTTGTTTGCTATTGCGTTTAACATGATGACATAAATACCTCTAGGCTTATAGCTCTATTCCTTTTTAGAATTATTTCCTTAAAATTAATTCCCAAGAGTAATGCTAATAAGTAAATTAATATTTTCTTACATTTTAAAATATATGCTGTTCTGTGTTAATTACCTGGATTGTCTATTTTCTAAAGTAGTTTTCCTGGCGCCACCTCTCAATCCCACCAATCAACGTCTATTTTTTTATTTTCAAGGCTGGGGATCAAACCCAGGGTCTCACACACAGGTGTCCTCTTAAAATGTACTTTTCCCAACTCCCCAGTGTGATGGGCATCTGGAATAACACCTTATGATTGAATGGATCCTAGAGGCAGCACAATTGATTTGCTGTGCAGAGAGATGAAGCAGGAGGACAGAAAAATGTGAATAGGAAGGTAGAGGGCTGAGAAGTATAGGGAGGGGAAAGGGAAGAGAAAGCAGGCCTCATGGAGACAAAGATGAAGGCAGATTCCATACACTGTCCCTCCCAAAATGAGCCAACACCTCCCTGAACATTGAACCCACCCCTCCCACCACACAGACTCCCCCTGAGCTCATCTTCCAGGGGCCAAGAACAAAGATATGGGAGGGGAGGGGGTATAGGGGTAGGAATGATAGTAGAATGGAATTGGACATTATTACCCTATATGCATATATGATTACATGACCTGTATCACTCTACATCATGCACAACCAGAAGAATGAGAAGTTATACTCCATTTATGAGTGATGTGTCAAAATGCATTCTACTATCATGTGTAACTAATTAGAACAAATTTTAATTTTTTTTTAAAGGATAAAGATTTGTCCTTTTTGATTTTCATTGATGGGCTCCTAAAAGAAACTCTGTACTTTGTAACTGAGTTACGTCTCCTGTCACTAAGTTTCCCAGGTTAGCTTTGAACTTGCAATTCTCCTGCCTGAGCTTCCCAAATAGCTGGGAATATAGGTGTGCCAAAGAAAAGTCTTTCTAGAAAGATAGTCCAGTTCATCAGCCATGGTGGGAAAGATGTTCCCCACAGCATTCTCTAAGTGGCATACAGACCCCAGGATAACTATTCAATGACAATAACTGCTTCTGCAAGAACTACAGGTCCCACTAATGAGGCACCACAGAGACACCTCCTGCCAGGCTCTGTTTACAGGCTTGCAGAATTTCCAAGTGGAAAAGGACTCATGTCATCTACCCCGCCCCCATTTCATAGACAAACTGAGACCCCATATTCCTGCTTTGGGGTTCCTGCTGTACCCTGAAGTCACTGTCAGAAAAATCTGTTCCTCTTCACCCTGCAACAGGAAGAGCCACAGCCCGTTTGACAGCCTCGTGACCTGCTGAACAGGGCTTTCATTTGAAAGAGCAGCAGTCTCTCCTCCCATGGTCGGCTGATTTGTTCTCTGCAGAAAGCCAGTAGAGAGTGCTGGGCATAGAAACCGAGGTGTCCTCTGAGGACAGATGGTATCCATCCTTCTTTGAGGTGAAGGAAAGTCTTTGCCACCTTTAAACCAGCCCCTCAACACAGGTCCCTTCTCAGAATGTCCTGTCAGAGTTCTCAGAGTGAGCAAGGCCAGTTGCCAGGCTTTGGGTCCCCAAAGCCCCTTCCGATCTTCACCAAGATCTTGTTGGTAGCCTCAAGGAAGACACAGAGCAACCAACGTGGCAGCTGCTCCATGCTAAAGGGAAAGCTGGGGGCGATCATGCGGATAACTTGCTCACCAAGCACACCTGCTCACCTGAGCACAGGTCCACTACACCCCCACATCCCTCCCAGGCCCTACTATGGGACACTATGAGGTGCCAGGCAATCTAATAGGCAGATGAGGAACCAGACACACCTGCAGCTGCCTCTAGCACTCTACAGTAGGTAAGTTCAGTGGCACAAACACCAAGGTGGTTAGCTCAGGAGGGTACCCTGGAAGCAGGTGACTTCTGGCGGACCCTGTGGGCATCTGCCAAGAGGAAAAGGGCTGGGAGGGCATTCCATGCAGAGGCAACTGTAAGCAAAACCCAGAGTAGTGAAAGTACAGCCAGGAGCGGGATGGAACATAAAGGGCTGCACTAGGTTGGAGGTGGAAGCAGGAGAAGTTGGGAAGGTGGGCTGAGGCTCGAATGAGGGCCTTGGGTGCCATTCTGAGGAAGGCGGGGTTTCTCTCACAGTTCTCAAAGGTTGTTAAAATGAGTAGCATCAACTGGGCACAGTGGGGTGTGCCTGTACCTCCCAAGCACTACTCGGGAGGCTGAGGTGGGATGATGGCTTGAGAACTGAAAGTTCTAGACCAGCCCAAGCAACAGAGCAAAGACCCAGACTCCTCCCCTCCCCCCCCAAAAAAAAAGTGACATGACTAAAGCTGTGTTTTGGTAAAATAACTCAGGTTCTTTGAGAGTTCATTCCCACTTTTATCTTCACAATTTCATTTTATCTTGACACAAATGGGTAAGTTCAGTGTAAATTAGGCCAGAGTCAATACTGTCCAGGAACGTCTTGTCCCCTCCCCTTCTGGGGGCCATCCTGACCAACACGAGGATCACTTCCAGTCTGGGGCTGCAAGAACCCAGCCTATGATACACTCAGCATCATGCTGGCAGTGGCTTTCCACTTGGAGGCACCAGAGGAAAAGTCTTGGCCCACTCGCAGTCACCATAGCCAAGAGTTGGTAAGTTCAACACCACATTTTCCTTCCTTCCTTCCTTCCTTCCTTCCTTCCTTCCTTCCTTCCTTCCTTCCTTCCTTCCTCCTTCTCCTCCTCCTCCTCCTCCTTCCTTCCTTCCTTCCTTCCTTCCTTCCTTCCTTCCTTCCTTCCTTCCTTCCTTCCTTCCTTCCTTCCTTCCTTCCTTCCTTCCTTCCTTCCTTCCTTCCTTCCTTCCTTCCTTCCTTCCTTCCTTCCTTCCTTCCTTCCTTCCTTCCTTCCTTCCTTCCTTCCTTCCTTCCTTCCTTCCTTCCTTCCTTCCTTCCTTCCTTCCTTCCTTCCTTCCTTCCTTCCTTCCTTCCTTCCTTCCTTCCTTCCTTCCTTCCTTCCTTCCTTCCTTCCTTCCTTCCTTCCTTCCTTCCTTCCTTCCTTCCTTCCTTCCTTCCTTCCTTCCTTCCTTCCTTCCTTCCTTCCTTCCTTCCTTCCTTCCTTCCTTCCTTCCTTCCTTCCTTCCTTCCTTCCTTCCTTCCTTCCTTCCTTCCTTCCTTCCTTCCTTCCTTCCTTCCTTCCTTCCTTCCTTCCTTCCTTCCTTCCTTCCTTCCTTCCTTCCTTCCTTCCTTCCTTCCTTCCTTCCTTCCTTCCTTCCTTCCTTCCTTCCTTCCTTCCTTCCTTCCTTCCTTCCTTCCTTCCTTCCTTCCTTCCTTCCTTCCTTCCTTCCTTCCTTCCTTCCTTCCTTCCTTCCTCCTTCTCCTCCTCCTCCTCCTCCTTCTTCTTCTTTTTTTTTTTTTTTGGAAATTGATTCCTTTGTCTAAGGTTATTGGAATTGAATGACCACAATTCCAATCAAGGGGCCCTTGTTTCAAAGAACTATAACTAGACTATCTAGGACAAGGAAGGGGCTGGAGCTCACCTGGATTTTGCATGAGAAAACTGGGCAAGGATGTGAAGTTGATGCCAACATCCCCAGGCACACAAAGCCTGAGCTCCTTTGGCTCTCTCTAGCAGGAGACTGGGTAGAACACTTAACTAGACTGACATCTTCAGAACTAAAAAGGTGCCTGCTGCTGTCGTAGGAACAACTTGGGCACCAGGGAACTCAACTGTTTCACAGGCAAAACCAGAAGCCAAAACTCCAACCTCTAGCCTGAAAAGCAAGGTAGTTTACCCCACAAATACCCCATAGCTCTGTGAGTCTTGCCCAACCCCGGAAGAGGAACAGAAAAGGAATCCTGTTAGAGAAACAGAAGTCCTCAGAATGCAGTGGTGAAGTTTTCCAAGTGGAATCCAACGTGCAGGATCCAGATCTGGATGATTCTTTTCCACTAGAATAGTTTAGTTTCCAGAGGAGAAACCCAATTGTTAATGAGATGTTCAGATCTCTAGAGCATATAAGAATCCTAAAGCTCAGCTAGAGCTAAGAATTTGGAAAGATGTCCAAAAAGATTAACAAGACATGGATGTGTTCAGTGGTCCAAGGGGATCGTCTTGTCTGCTCCTCCTGCATCCAGCACTGCCCAATCATTCCAGTCTGAGGTCTAGAATGGGCTTCAGATTCTATGGAGGACACCTATCCCCCTAGCATGTGCACCCCTGTCCTGGTTTCATGCAACTGACATTGAGTCCTGATGGGAAGCAGAGTTCCACCTACCAATGAGAAAGCTGCAGTCTCCAGAGCCTTGTTTTTCAGGACCAACAGCAAGAAACAGGCATATGAACCTGGACTGACTGGATGTTCAACCTGGGCTTTGCCCCTAGAGTAAGTGGCACAAAAAGTCCTGTAGAGTTCAGAACACATTCTGGAGGGAATGGTAGCCTCCAAGTCTGCTCACAGCAGTGAACACAAGCCAGTGTCTACACCATCCTGGCTTTGGTTCTGGTCACTCAAATTCCCATAAGTCCTGATTGATTTCTGAGACTTGCTATTCACAGCCTTCCAGAACATTCATTGAGCCACCATATACCCTTCCAATAAATTCCTTTTCTCCTCAAGTTTGCCAGACTCAGCTTCTGCTATTTGTAGACCTAAGACCTGGATCACCTCAGCATTTCCTTCAACCTGAAGCCACAGACAAAACCAGAAGCCAAAACTCCAACCTCTAGCCCGAAAACCAAGGTAGTACCCCACAAATACCCTATAGCTCTGTGAGTCTTGCCCAAGGACAAGACTTGGCTCCTCTGGCCTCTGGGACAACACCGTGCTTAAGCCTCCATCTTTTCCTCTGTGAGTAGGGTCTACCTAAAATGCGCACACCAAGCTGGGAAGCATACCTGAGAGGCTGTGGCAGGAGGAGGGCAAGTTTGAGGCCAGCCTGGGCAACTTAGCAAGACTCTGTCTCAAAAATAAAGAAGGGCCAGGGATAATAGCTTAGTAGCTCAATAGTAGAGTGCTCCTGTATTCAATACTAGAGACAGAGAGAGAGAGAGAATGAATATGAGAATCTGATCTACCTTCTGGGTGTCCGTAGACAATTCACACCCTTATAATGCTATGGGGGAGCCTGAAGAGGGCACACAGGGGCCAGGGCTTTGGAGCAAGGTGCCACTACACACTCCATCTCATCCTCAGCATCCCCTACTGATTCAGAAGAAGGTCCAAACCTCTTAGCCAAAAAGCATGGCTAGCCTGAGACCTGCCTGCCCCTCCTGCCTTTGCTCCTTCATGACCCTCCAATTCAGTTAGTTCCCAAGCAGATTGTGTTGTGTGCTGCCTCCAGGACTTGCCTGAGCTGCTCCCTGTGCCTAGAATGCCCTGACACCCCTTGCCACTTGGTGGGAGCCTACTCATTTCTTGGGCCCCTCGGGCAGTCTCTTGTTCATTAATGCCACAGAAGTAACTGAGCACAGATAATATGAAAGGCACAAGTCCGTCCCAGGCCTTTCCTGACATTCTGCTCCCCCTACCTCCCACCCCCAGAAGAAGAAACCAATCCCCTCTTCTGAGTCCGGGAAATCCCTGAACACTTTCACATTGATTTCTGTGGTATTTAATGTTCTTGGCTTTTGTGCGTGATTGTTCCCCTCAGACTGTGAGCACCTGAAAGCCTGAATCTTCTTTATCTTTGTATCCCCAGAGCCAAGCACACAGTAGGAGCTCAATAAATGCATGTAACATGAGTGAAAGAATGAAAAAGATGAAGGAAAGCACCCTGTAAAGCACGAGGGGCAAGGTTAGCCCTGCTATGGCTAGGGCCAGTTTTCTTTTTGTCCATAATTACAGAAGTCAGATCCTAAAAGCCATCTGCTGGGTCAGCAGAGCTTCCCTGGAGAGTCGGTGAAAGAAAACCTGAACCTTCCCATCATTTCTAGTGCAAGTGCAAACAGGGCCAGAGCATAGTTGTTAGCTTCTGAGTTGCCCTAGGATGTCTGAAGAGGAAGTAGACGGATTCACACAGGTAGACCCCTTATAATGCAATAGGGAGACCAGAGAGGGCACTTGGTGGGTCAGGGCCTTACAGTAAGGTGCCCACTACACATGGGCACTACCCTCTCCCAGCCCCACACCAAGCATAGGGCAACCCAAGCATGAGCTTTCATCTGCAATCTTGGGTGAACAAAGGTTTAAACCTACTCCATAGTCTCTTCTCTATTACATCTTGCTCGTCCATTTTAAGGGCTTTTCTTGCTTAACCTCATATGGTTATTTCCTAACTTTCAGTCTGATGATCTTCTCATGAGGCCCTTGACAATGGACTCTCTTAGTATGTCCATTCAACTGATACAAATTCAAATAGTCAAGCTCAGCAGAAGAAAAGAAGAGAAAGCAAGGGAGGGAGGGAAAGAAGGAAAAAAACAGAACAAGCAAAAGCCGTATAAACCGCTGTTTCAATCAGGGGTTAGCCCATGGGCTAAGAGCCCAGAGTCTGCTGCCATGGGGATATCACAGAACAAACATCTCTGTGTGTTGAGTGAGGCTGTAGCATTTAAACACATGCCTATTTCATATTACATGGCCCCCACTTCTGGTACTCAACCTTAGAAACAACTTTTTATTATTATTATTATTATTATTATTAACCAGAGATTGAACCCGGAGTGTTTAACCATTGAGCCACATCCCCAGCCCTTTTTATTTTTTTATTTTGAGGCAGGATCTCACTAAGTTACCTAAGGCCACAGTAAATTGCTGAAGCTGGCTTTGAACTTGCAATGCTCCTGCCTCAGTCTCCCCAGTTGCTGGGACTCCAGGTGTGCACCACTGAACCTGGGGAAACTACAACTTCTAAGACTAAAGGAACAGGTTCAGATAAACTCAAATATCAACAGCCAGTATGGCTGCCGCCTACCTAGTGTCTTCTTAAAGGACATTCAAGGTTAATTTTGATTATAGTTTCAGTTTTCACCTCACATGCTGACGACTCCACCATATTCCATCCTACCAGTGACAGATTCTCCCTTAGTTAGCTCTTCCCTTTGGGTCTGACCTGTGTCAGAAACTAGGCTGCATACCTTGTGGGGAAAGAAGCATGTGGGATCCCTTTGCACCCCTCATTGTGCCAGACTCAGTGGTGAGAGCTCCATGGCTATTGCATAAAGGCCTGGCAAGGACAGCTGGCCCACACTACCTGCTATTCCAGGAGTGCCACTTCTATGTTCCTGGGCCTTCTCCTTGTCTCATGGGAAATGGGAGAATTTATCTCCTTGGCATTGCACAATCTATGATCCACACTTAGAAAACACTAAGTGATCTTGTTGTTAACATTAGACTTAGACTTAAATGAATCTGGTTAGAAGGCTTTGGGGACTTAATTAGGTTGATAGCAACTAAGATCGATTAAGGCTAGTGTGTTGCGAGCTCAGGAATACTGCACAAAGTTCAACTTATAGAAGTCCAGGTTTGAGCCCCAGCACTGCAAAAAAATGAAAAAAAAAAAAATCAATTAAGAATGCAATAATGGGGCTGGGGATGTGGCTCAAGTGGTAGCGCGCTCGCCTGCATGTGTGCAGCCCGGGTTCGATCCTCAGCACCACATACAAACAAAGATGTTGTGTCCGCCGAAAACTAAAAAATAAATAATTATTAAAATTCAAAAAATATATATATTTATTTTTTAGTTGTAGTCGGACACACTAACTTTATTTTATTTATTTATTTTTATGTGATGCTGAGGATCAAACCCAGGGCCTCACATGTACTAGGCAAGCGCTCTATCACTGAGCTACAAACCCAGCCCTTATTTTTTTCTTCTAAGTATTTCCTTTCTAAATATTTGTGTAATGTCTAAGGAAACTAAAAGTTGATCATTTTGTGAAACTGTAGATCCTGGAAAATAATGAATTGTTAAATTCACTAATAATATATAACTTCTCAGAAATAGTTTTCTATGGAAATTCCAATTTCACCCTATAATGGTCATGAAAATTTTTTCAATTAAAAGTGAATTCAAGGGCTAGGGTTGTGGCTCAGTGGTAGAGTGCTTGCCTTGCATGTGTGAGGCACTGGGTTCAATTCTCAGCACCACATATAAATAAATAAATAAACAAACAAACAAATAAATAAAATAAAGATCAATCAATAACTAAAAAAATATATTTTTTAAAAAATGTGGATTTAGGGGCTGGGGATGTGGCTCAAGTGGTAGCGCGCTCGCCTGGCATGTGTGCGGCCCGGGTTTGATCCTCAGCACCACATACAAACAAAGATGTTGTGTCCGCCGAAAACTAAAAAATAAATATTAAAAAAATTCTCTCTCTCTCTCTCTCTCTCTCTCTCTCTTTAAAAAAAAAAAAAATGTGAATTTAAGCTGGGGGTGGTGGCACATATCTGTAATCCCAGAGGCTCAGGAGGCTAAGGCAAGAGGATCACGAGTTCAAAAGTCAGCCTCAGCAACAGCAAGGCACTAAGCAACTCAGTGAGACCCTTTCTCTAAATAAAATACAAAATAGGGCTGGGATTGTTGCTCAGTGGTTGAGTGTCCCTGAGTTCAATCCCCAGTACCAAAAAAAAAAAAAAAAAGTGAATTCAACATATTAATTTCAACATTATATGTAGTTGCAAAGAATTGGAAACATACCAAATGTTCTTCAATAAGTGTCTAGTAAAATAAATTATATCATTTTTATATAGTGGAATACAATTTAGCCATTGGAAAAAAATAAGTCAGCTTTGAATGTATTGATATAGAACAATCTATACCTTGCAAGATACCTTAGTGTATCATTTGTTAGCATTTGTTTATGTATGTATGTATGTTTTCTTCTATCTGCTAGGACTACATCTGGAAGAATGGGTAAAGAATGTCAAACTGTAGGGCTGGGGATGTGGTTCAAGCGATAGCGCGCTCACCTGGCATGCGTGTGGCCCAGGATAGATACTTGTTTTTCTAATCCTATTACATTTACATACATATATACATATATAGTAATCTCTTATCTACGTTGAGATTATTTCTGAGACTTACTGTCTACTGTATAGCACTGTATATACAATTTTGAATTGTAAACTGTATGTATTAGTGCTGCAAATAAAAAAGACAAAACTGAGGAAGAAAGAACCTACCAGATTTTATTTTTAAATAAGACCAAAAAATTTTAAAAATCTAGTTTACAGGGTACATTCTGTGGTATGCAGGTTATATCTCGATTTAAAAAGAAAGAATGTAGCTTACAAAACAAGGTTGTGATGAATCGCTTGAGAACTGGGTGGAGGCTGTGGAATCCTCCTCATCAAGCCCAATGTCAAGAGCTAGCCAAGATCTCCCCAAGATTCAGTTTTATAGTTTAGCCTAGTTTTATAGTTTCAAACCTGATTGGGCAAAGCCCAAGCCTGCAGCCAGCCTGGAAGCAGCTCTTTGCTCTTCTCATAAGTCCTGCCAGAAAGCTGATCCTACCTCCTTCTAACAGTCGGGTCCCCAAAGAGGGCCAGACCAACCCAAGGCAACAAACCGTCTCTCCTCAGGACTGACACCACAGCATAGAAGCCCATCGTGAGGCAGGTCAACCAGGCCAAGTTAGGACAACAAGGATCCAGTGCCACAACTGGACAGATGAAGTCTGATACCCAGGAGAAAAAGGTGCTAGGAATGGAGAAAAACTAATGAAGTGCAAACCAAGAGGAGCTGGAGAGAGGCTGGCAAGCAGGCGAAGGCAGGTTTAGGTCAATGTTTAGAAATAAGATCAGGAACCATGGTTCTTGGCTTGCGTGTGCACTTAGGCACAAGCGGACAAAATTTGACAACTACTCCATTTGTATGATCATCAAATGTTTATTGGAACTTTTTATGAGTAGAGCACCAGGTCTGGAGATACAAACATATACAAAATAAAACAAGGGCTTCCAGTTAGTTCAAAAGCGATGACTTTTACCCAACTACAGGCACATTTAAGGAGCTGAACAAGGGTAGGAGCAAAACCACAACCCAAAAGAGAAGCTGAAAATCCCTAGACCAGGATTCAAGGTTTTCTTCAGCACAAGGCCTCAGTGGGTGTTACTAAAGTTGCAGGGACATTCTTAAGGAAAGGAACTTGAACAGAACTGGAAGGGGAGTAGTGCTGACCCAAGGGGAAGAGAAGAAGGAGGCATATTGGGCCTCCAGGGAAGCATGGGAGGTAGGAATGCTTGCCACTGGTGGTTTGGACTAACACCCAGAGTGGGTCACTGGGTCAGGACTGTGAATTAGGGCAGGAGAGCAGTGGAGTCCAGACCCCTGTGTGGAAGGCCCTGACTACCAGCCCAGAAGTTCGACTCTTACCGTGCAGACAGTGGGGAGTCATTGAAGGTTGCTGAGTAGGAGGGTGACCCTTGCAAACAGGCATTTTAAGTGAGATTACAGAGCAGCCCTTTATCTGGGGCTTATTCAAAGTCCTGTGAATTTCAAGTGGCACTTCAGACAGAAAGTCCTAACGCTTTTGCCCTGTGTCATGTAGACCAGAAAAGGAAGGTTTAAGAGTCTCACAAAGAGATGCTTCAGTGAGAATGAGAAATGAAGGGGAGGCGGGGTGCTTTAAAGAAGGAACTAGACTTACAGAACTACTAGCCATGGCATCTGGAAAACTGACCTGCTTTCTTAAGGTCAGAATGGAATGCCCTCTTCAGCTGGGGGTGCTCAATCTCCTTTTTTGGAGGTAAGTTTTGACGTCAAAACACTGGGTTGCTGTGTCAGGAGTAAGGTAGCCAGGAGGAAGCAGATGAACAGAAAAATACATATCAGGTCTGGACAGCATAAAAGATCTCCATTCTAAGAGCACCCGCTTCCACAGTGCTTCTCCATCTGCCTCCCTCAGGAGCGCCTTGGGGTTTTCTGCTGGAGTTGCTGAACTCCAGTATTTTTCCTCTTGGAACACTAAAATTATTTTGAAATCTGTCAAGTTTTGAATTGGAGCTTTTACATTACTGTCCCTAATTGTGCACAGCAAGGCAGCAGGCAGAGCTGCTCAGAGGCCATGAACTGGGCAGCAACTTCAAGCCATAAATCAGCATTTATGTAAGGTGGGAGAGGAAGTCAGGATTAAGTTTCTGGTCTTAAACTGGGCTGTGTACCATTGCAAGGCAAGCTCTGTGAATGCAAAGGCAAAGCCAAGCAAGCCCAGGAAAGGGCCTGAATTTTGTGCAAAATTCAGCCAGGCTGAAGAAGTAAACAGGGCAACTGTTTGGTAGACCCACCACTCCAAGGAACCCCACTTCTTTCTCGGATCCTTGCAAGAGGCTCCTCCCCTGTCCTCTTCCAGCTACTCTAGGACCTTTGGGTATTTTTAACCCCTGAAAGGTTTGCAAACTCAAAGCTTTTTTTCTTTTGGGCTCCTTTTCTGGCCCTCATGCCAAGTGTTGGGCACCATTAGGCATTCACTAAAACAGTCCCAGTCAGGTGATGCAGCTGACCAGGACCTTGACAGTCAAGTTCAGTAAAAAACCAAATGTCCCTAGAACAGGGGGTTATGCAACCTAGGGTGGCTCCTACTGCAATGGGGCTTTTGCTCTAAACCTCATTCCCCTGTGGCAACTGTAACCAGACATCCCAGGCTTTCCAGAACTGTCCTGATTTTACATGTTTGTCCTGGAGTCTCTGGAAGCATATAGGTGGGACTGCCAGGGACTGTCCCCTAATGTTTTGGTTTGACAAATGGTCACTGTGCACATGATACGCAGCTGGCATGAGCCTGCAAAACAACATATTCCTTCCAGGTGAAGTTCAGCTGTTTGGTCGGGAAGAAGGCCAGGCATGGAGGCGCTCCAGGGTCATCGGAGCCTGCCACACTGAGCAGATAGGCTGCCCATGCACTGCAGTGGGGTGGTGCCACTGAGTCACACACCAACCTAGCAGGGCTGAGTGCTGCCCTGTGAGTCTTCTGCATAGGACAGGGTGTAAACTGGTTGAGATTTGGGATAAGAGAAGAATGGCCCTGCACAAATCCAGTACATGTTTTTGACAATGTAGTAGAGGAACTGTGTGATCCCTCTACTACAGTTGGCCACCTCTGAGGCCCTCAAGAAGAAACTGTTTTCTTTCCACACTTGCAGGCTTGCGTCCCTTCCTGCAAGCAGCATCTTAGTAGATGTGAGGACCCCACTACCTGGTCTGTACTGCAGGCCTTACTTTGGAAGCAGGCCTCGGGGAGCGCCACTGGAGAAAATGTGCAGTGAGTTATTCCTCTGCCTGTCCCTGGCCCCAGACACCATCACAGACACAGTCTTAAAACCCCAGCAGGATTTCTTTGGCCACAAAGTATCTTCCCCTGTGGCCAGAACATAATAAAGGAATTAGGACCCCCCCCCGCCCCCGCAATTAAGTTTCTGCAGGTGACACTTCAAGACCCAAGACAGTTGGCCAACTCAGACACACATGGTTTGACAAGTCTTCCTAGTAGTCCAATCACCCATGCAATTCTGCTAATTCAAACAGCTTTCCCGTTTAGAGAGGTTGATAGCCATCACCTGGCTCCTTTACCTGCTGACGTCATCCCACATTTTCTCCAGACACAAATGAGGGTACAGCTCCTGGCACAGTTTCCAGGCTGCCTAAATTAAGAGAGGAGGGATCCTGCCCTCACGAGTTCACTCCAACTCTCAGGCCTTTGGCAAGTTGTCAAAGGTTAAGGGAGAGGCAAGGAAACAAATCACCTAGCTAAGGTTGAAGGGCAAAAAGAACGTAGAGACTTGCAGCTCAGGCCCAGATCTGTCCTGGGCATTTGCAATGCAAATCTGCGTTTTGTACGCCACCACCAAGATCTTGCACAATAGCCTATGTTATAAACATCCACGCCAACAATGCCTGACTGTGCAATCACGCTGTAATTACAGGCCAGCAGGAAGCTGCTGCTTGGAACTGCACCACTCAACCTCTAGACATCCCATCTCGGAGTCTCCACCGCTTGGACACACATTCCTGCACACATCTCGAGTCCCCGCCGGGCTGCTGCTGCTACAGCTGCAGACGCAAACCAGGGAGCCCGGGCGCC
>NW_025999900.1:41113393-41118158 GCF_001458135.2 Marmota marmota marmota
CCAGAGCCCGGGAGCTGGCTTTGGGCTCTGCGCTTCCCGGGCCGCGCGGGGAACCAGAAAGTCTGAGCGATCTTCCACCAAATGCAGCCGCTGGGGAAGCCTCCCTCCACCGAATCCTCCCAGAGCCGTGGAATTGTGTTCGGAGGAGCCGCGCCGAGGTGACCCGCTCTCGGGCTGGTCTGGGAGGTGGTGTTGGGCTTAGGGACCTGGGGACTGAGTTCAGGAGACCCTAGAGAACTAAAGTTCCGGGAAAAACACTCCCCTACACACACACACACACACACACACACACACGGCTGAGGGAGGGAAAGGAAAGGTTTTTTGGTTTGGGGTTGGGGTTGGAAAGGTCATGTGAGAAAGCAGTGTGCTCTGTGTTTTCCGAAATGTCTGAACTAGGCCCTCAAACACAGGTCTCCTGTCAGTACATTCGCCCTAAAAGCCTGTGCGATTGTCCTGTCACTTTCACGTGTTGTGCATGCGCAGGACGTTTACCAGGTATTAGGTTGCAGGGGCTATTTTAGCGCCCAAGTTGGGGCTACAAAATGGTGGTTCTGTTCGTAGTCCTCCGTGGATTTCCACCTATTTCTATCTCAGAAGATCACTTTGGGGCCTGATGCACTCAGGGTTTCGTCGCTGGACAAAAGTGTCTTTTGGTGGAGTGGAGGGTGGAGTTCTGTGAACTTCAGGCTTCAGGCAATAGTAATTTTGAAATTTTATCGTTTCCTGAAATAAATTTGCTCACCTTTTTAAAAACTACAATAGAAAGCTACCCTTTGGGTTACTGATAAGTAGCAACAAAGTAGTTAAACAGCAGTATTCAAGGAAAAATTCGTAATCCTCTAAAGCTGGATGGAAACCGGGGTTAGCCTCTGCTGTGGTTTACAAAAAAAAAAAAAAAAAGCAGTCAAAACTGCAGTGGAGGACTTTTCCTAACAGGAACATTCCCTTCATTGTAGCTCGCCCTGGAAAACAGGAATCTGTGAACGGTGGCTCAAAAGCCTCAATTAGTGAGGGCTGGACAATTTTCCCATTTTCCCCATGTGGGTCAGGAAAAAAAAACTCCCTTCCAAAGCTTCATATTTTTACTAAATGACAGAAAATCATAGACTTGAGTGAAGTCTTTGTCCAGAAAGGTATATAGATGTAAAACTGATGGAAAATAACATCTGGGAAATGATTGCCAGGTCTGTGTTAATACTTCGAAAGCCACAGAATCACCCAAAGATTGGGAGCATGAATATCCAAGCTGTCCTAGCAATACAAATCCTCTACATTGAAGCTGTTAAGGCCCTAGTTCTGGTTTTTAGAAGCATCAATGGCACATTATAAACACAAAGCATATTCTATAAGAAAAATAATATTGCTTTAAGAAATAAGTTTATCAAGCCAGGTACAGTAGTGCACACCTGTAATCCCAGCTACTTAAGAGCCTGAGGCAAAAGGATCACAAATTCCAGGTCAGCCTGGGCAATGTAGCAAGACCCCGTCTCAAAGTAAAAAAATAAGGGCTGGGTCTCAGTGACAGAGGACTTGCCTAGCACATGTGGGGCACTGGGTTCAATCCTCAGCACCACATAAAAATAAATAACATAAATAAAGGCATTCTGTCCATCTACATGTACCAAAATTTTTTAAAATAAATAAATAAAAATGAAAAGGGCTGGGAATGTAGGTTGTGGTAAGGCACTCCTGGGTTCAATCCCCAGTTCAGAAAGAAAGACAGACAGGCATCATTAGACTCCATAATTATAATTCTTTCAATTTCATTTTATCACATTACTCGGGGGAAGGAGATGAAGGAGGAATTGCCCATTTCAGTTTTGTAGTAGAAGTAAGTCCTTAATGCATTTTGCCTAAGGCAACCAATTAGGTGGGAAATGTCCACCAGGCATCTAAAGATAGTTGTGTGAGGGCTGGTGTTGTGGCTTAGCCAGGCAGAGTGCATGCCTAGCACATGCGAGGCCCTGGGTTCGATCCTAGCACCACATAGAAATAAATAAATAAATAAAGGTATTGTGTCCAACCAGAACATACATAAATATATTTTATATATAAAGATAGTCATGCGATACTCCATATTTGCTAAAACAAGAGCAAAATATTTCTTTGTTCAGTGTTGTGATTCCAAATTTCCCAGTCACAATTTCATGAATATTCAGTATTTCTGCATGCCCAGGAGTAATTAGCAGATGGTGTAAAGTGTGAAGGTGCACATAGAGCATTGCTTTCTCTACATAAGGTGGCCTTTGCTGGGTTTCAGAGCACTGTGTGGAGGATGTGGTAGACAGCCTGTAAGACAGCTTCTTACCAATGATCTCTGCCTTCCGGTGTTCACACTCTTGTGTAATCCCCTCTCCTTAAGTGTAGACCCAATGATTGATTCTAACATTTAGAATATGGTAGAAGTGTTGTGATGTCACTTCTGAAATTAGGTTATTAAAAAACCTGCAGGGGCTGGGATTGTGGCTCAGCCGTAGAGCGCTTGCCTAGCACGGGCAGGACCCAGGTTGGATCATCAGCACCACACAAAAATAAAAGGCATTGTGTTATGTCCATCTACACCTAAAAAAATAAATATTAAAAAAAAAAAAACAACTGTGAGTTCCATCTTGGGTGCTCTGTCTTTTACTCTGCCTTGGATCACTCACTGTTGGGGGAGCCAACTTCCATGTCCTAAAGTGGCCCTGTGGAAAAGAAGTAAGGCCTGCCAACCACCACTCAAGTGAGCTTGGAAAGGGATCCTTTCCCTCCCCCATGCTAATCAAGCTCTCCACTGAGACCTTCAGCCCCAGCCAACAGCTTGACTACAACCTAACCCCAGCTAAGCTGCCTGGATTCCTGACCCACAGAAACTGTATGATAATAAATGTTTGTTGTCTTAAGCTGCTGCATTTTTAGATAATTTGTTACACAGACACACATAACTAATACAGAGGTCAACCGAGAAGTCCATCAGGGACCGATGACAACCTCACATGACCTTCCTGATCCCTCATAGAAAACAGAACAAAGAGAAAAATCAAGGCCCTGACCCAGATTGAAGTGTAATACATAAATTCCAAGAACAGAAAGCTTAGCCCTCACTTCTTTTGCAGAACAAGAGTTATCCTTGATTTTAAACTAGGTCAGAGGGTGTGGAGTACTGCTCAATCACAGGCAACCCAGGTATTGGGTGTCACCTACCTGAGAGCACATGCAGATGTCTTTGTGTCACAAGAATTGACATCTGTATAGGCATCCTCCTTCTCTTCCTCAGGGCATGTACCCTGATCCCTGAGGCCTTGACATAACCAGTGGTCATGAAATCAGGCCTTGGTTCTGAAAGAAGAGCTTGACTTTGACTCTGGCAGCCAGAAGGTGTAGGTGATTTTGATGGGATATCTAAAAACCAGAAAGAAAAGTGTGTGGTCCTGCAGTTGAGCAACTAGTATACTCTCTCTAGTAAGAACCACCTCTGTGCTGCTTCCAAGGCTAGAAAGAACATGCTGTCCACATGATGGTGTCTTTCTCTCCACATCATTTCCTCTCTGGCTGGAGCAAATTATTTACTTTTAAAATATAAAACACAGTTTTAGGAAGCAGAAGAGATGTCATATTCCTTTGGTCCTGACCAGGGCAAGCATCTGCTTGTGATTGTCCCCATGGCCCCCTCTCCTCAGCCAATCCTGTAGAAGCTGGCAATCGTAGAGGTCATTTCTGGTTTTCCTCCAGGGACATTAGGCTCTGATTTTTCTCATGTGCAGTGGCCACAGCTGCTATGTTGCCCTGCCGTCATCCGGTTGCTGTGACTTATGAGGTTGTGAATGTGCCAAAACGTGAATCTATTAATTTAACAGGAACTGGGCTCAGCACATATGTTCCTTGTTAGGTCATTTGCTTTGCTACCTAAACCACATCCAATGTGTTCAGCAATGGGCACATTTCCTAGAGTCTGGCTTTGCAAAAACGTCAAATGCCCTGAATTTTGAGTCTGCACAGTTTTACATGATTAAATTACTATGAAGAACATAAAGGCATTCCAGCATAAGGATGCATACAGATCAGTTCAAGGAAAAATTAAGGGGCCATATATGGGTAAAGTCTCTGGTCTTCATTCTTTATGCATTTAGATCCTCTCTGCAAGAGGGGTATGCAATAATATCCTAGGAATCCCTCCCTGAGCCCTGGGTGCATCTAGTCCGAGATCTCCAACACCAGACTAGGTGGTATGTGAAAGGAATCATGGTCCTTTTCCATTGGGTTGAGCACACAGGCATTTTTCATTCATCCATTAAGCTAACTCTCACTGAGTATCCACTACTGAGTGTGCTAGGGATGCAAAGATGACAAAGTGTCTCCTTAATGGGACAAAATGACACTTAAATTACAATGTAACAAGAGAAGTACTAGAATCAATCTCTGCATAGGGCTCCATGAAATCTCAGAGAAGACAGCAAGTAATGTCAGGGAAGAAAAACCAGTATTTTTCTTAAAAAAAAAAAAAGTATGTGTGTGTGCACGCGCGCATGTGCTATAAAAAATCATCAGGATGTGTTGCATTAAGTAATAGTAAGCATTGTATCATGTAATGTTTGTTTCAGAATGTAAAATAAATAGCCTCAGCAACTTAGCAAGGCTGTAAGCAACCTAGGGAGACTGTGTCTCAAAATAAAAAATAAAAAGGGCTAAGCACCCTTGGGTTCAATCCCTGGTACTGGAAAAAAAATTATATATATATATATATATATATATATATATATATATATATATATATATATATATATAT
>NW_025999900.1:41120165-41125012 GCF_001458135.2 Marmota marmota marmota
TGTGTGTGTGTGTGTGTGTGTGTGTGTGTGTGTATATATATATATATATATATATATATATATATATATATATATATATATATATATCCTACATTCAAATGAAGAAGTGTGAGCATTCTGGGGTTGGAGTGATAAATACTAATAACTAACACACACTGAGGGCCTCTGATGGGCCAAGTATCAAGGTGCCATCCCATTTTATTGTTGCAGAGACTAGCCATGACTTAGAGGTTTTCCAAATCTTTCTAAAGACTCCCTCCTTGGTCAATCAAAGGTGGATTCCAAATGCTGAGCTCCTTGAGTCCTCTCTTAACAGAGTAGAGGCTCTTTCCACTCAAACAGCAAGGCCAGCTCTAAGACAGAAAAAGATACACCCTCTTTCTAGTACTTCAGGTAGTGGAGAGGGGAAAGAGGAGAGTGGAGAAGGTCAGAAGCGCATCATGCTTTTCCTCCTCTCCAGGTCTTGTAGAGGAGCCAGAAAGGTGCCTTACCTAATGAGTGTTACTCCAATCACAGAGGGTACTCTTACCCACTGAGGATTCTGGAATGAAGATGCATCCAAAGTGGGTTTATATTGAACCAAGGGACAGCCATGTCAGAGTGAACCTGGCTGTCAAACCTGAATGGGCAGAGAGAAACTCTGAGACTTAGCTCTCCTGAGTCCTCACTGTGAACTTAGGGGAAGATCAGGGGAGTCTGCCCCAGTGAGAATAGAGGGGGAAATAAGCACTAAGTTTCAAGGGTAAGAAGCTGGGGGCAGGGTGGAAGGGGTTGGAAGAGCAAGCAGAAACCCCGTGTGGTGGCATGCATCTATAATCTCAGGGACTCAGGACGCTGAGGCAGGAGAATTGCAAGTTCGAGTCCAGCCTCTGCAACTTAAGCAAGGTTCTAAGCAACTTAGTGAGACCCTGTCTCAAAAAATAAAAAGTGCTGGGGGTGTGGCTCAGTGGTTAATCACCCCTTGGTTCAATCCCTGTTATCCCTCTACTCCCAGAAAAAAAAAAAAAAGATAGCTTGGTTGGTGGTTAGGAGCAAGGATTCTGCACTGTCCCCAGACTGCTTGGCTTCAAGTTCTATCTCTGCCACATACTGTGTGACCTTGGACGAGTTACTTATCTTTTCTGTGCCTCAGTTTCTTTATCTATAAAATGAAGGTGATGATACAAATTGAACATACTTAAGGTTGTTATGGAATGAAATTATTTTGGAAAGCTCTTACATATAAGTGTTCCACATGAATCAGTTAAATGAATAGATCATTCGTTAACCAAAAGGGCTCTACATGGATATTACATGATTCCAAGACTCCAAAATTGAACTTTCAGTTAGAAATTCTACTAACTATCAGTTCATGAGAAGGACCAGGTCAGCTTAGACTGCACATTTAAGATGTGATAGAAATTGTGAGATCTGGGCTGGGGATATAGCTCAGTTGGTAGAGCACTTGCCTTACATGATAAGGTCCTAGGTTCAATCCCCAGTACCACAAGAAGAAAGAGAGAGAGAGAGAGAGAGAGAGAAAAGATAAAAGAAATTGTGAGATTTGACCCCTCCACACAGTCCATCTGGAAAGACAGAGATTGTGCAAGTATTTACATGAATTTGCCTGTGATTGTCCAAATGTTATTCAGGAGGGGACCGTGGTAGGCACAATAACAGTCCTCCTCAAAATGCTCTCATGTCCTAATGAATACATGAATATGTTAGGTTATATGGCAAAGGGGGAATTAACATTGCAGAAGGAGTTAAAACAGCTAGTTAGCCGACCTTAAAGAGATTTTCTTGGATTATCGGGGTGAGCCCAATGTAATCACAAGGGTTCCTAAAAGTGGACTTGGGAGGACAGAAGAGGAATTGGAGTCAGAAGGAGATGTGATTATGGGAGAATGAATGGTCAGGGAGCTGCAATGTCACTGACTTTGAAGATGGAAAATAGGGAACATGAGCCAAGAAATGTGGGTGGCTTCTGTGGAAGCTAGGAAAGGCAAGGAAACAGATTCTCCCCCAGAGCCTCAGAAAGGAGCACAGTCTTGCCAACACCTTGATTTTAGCTTGAAGATCCCATGTTGGACTTCTGACATACAAAACTGTAAATTTTTAAAAATCGTGTGTGTGTGTGTGTGTTTCTGGGGATCAAACCTCCGTTGTTTTAAGCTACCAAATTTCTGGCAGTTTGTTACAGTAGTCATAGAAAAAAAAATAGCAAAGGACGTTTTCTAAATGTGATGTTTTCTGTGAAGTATTTAAACTGTGTATTAGAAGTCTTAGAAACTCAATGGCATGAGTCCCAAACTCTGAGATAGTATCTTGGAAGTGCAACCTGTGTAGACTCCCTTGGCTTAAGAACGGACTCTACTTCCCACACCATGTCTTGGAGCTTCTCAGATTTGTTAGTCTGGCAGGTCACTATGTGGAAATCAAGTGCAGAAATGGGTAAGAAAAGTAAACCAGATTCAACTGTCAAAAGCTGTTGTGAGCTGGGCACGGTGGTGCACACCTGTAATCCCAGCAGCTTGGGCGGCTGAATCAGGAAGATTGCAAGTTTAGAGCCAGCCTAAGCAACTTAAAGAGACCCTGTCTCAAAATTTTAAAAAAAAAGGGGGTTGGGGATGTGGCTCAGTGGCTACACACCCTTGGGTTTAATCCTTGGTACCAAAAACACAAAAACAAAAACAACCCTGCTGTGAATATTCTCTACACTTGATGATCATTTGAGGATCCCAGGTCCTCAGCTAGGATGTACAATCACCCAGAGTTTATAAATAAACCTTTTTTTCCCCACAATAAGTAGAAAAACACAAATTTTTCTGCACTCCCCTCCAAAAACAAACAAACAAACAAACCCAACCATCAAGCAAGGCCAGTGCTCAGTATTCCTGGTATCTAGATTGGCCAGCAGTGCCAGAATCTCATTCTGTCACCCTGCACACAGGTTGTTGTTTCCTGTTTGAGACAGGTGACTTTCTATTGTCAGGCTCAGCCCAAAGGTCAGAGGTCTCTGTGCAGTGAGAAGAGTCTTTTCACAATCCTCTACCAGTAATAAATGTTGGTGCTGGGACATCAGTTTTACCTTAATGTGGGAGATGTTATTTGAGTTCACCACCAAGAGATTAAGCATCATAAAGTTGCTTTAGGGCCTATGACTTCTTTTGGGAAGAAGGAAACTCTCCTGTCCTAGGTGTGGCAATGTCTGAAGATTCCAGGAAAGCATCAGGTCTTTGGTAGTGTATGGTGTCCATAAGGAGCTACATACAGCTCTATAAGGATCTTTTGTGAATTGAAATTCTTCCCAGCAGCTCCAAGGACCTGTAGATAAATAGTGTGTGGCTTGCTTGAACAAAGCAAAAGACTCCACATACACCTAATTTATCCCCTTCTACTTCCTAATTCCAAAAAGAGTTCTTATCAGGAAGTGAGCTAGAAGAGTCATTTTGGACAGTCAGCTCTAATTATATTTTTATCATATTTCCATTTAGAGCAGCCCACTATGTCAGCTGCAGTGTCTGTGGCCATATCCCTCTTTTAGAATCACTGTCTAACCCTGACCCATTTAAGTGGCCTTTGCTCTGTAATGTTGGACTTTGCCTGGTTTCCTGACATAATTTTTGCCCTTTGCCCTCAGTTAGAGGGTGGGGTCACTGACTCATCTGACAGGATCTCATTGCCTGCCTCCAGTCAATGGATTGACTGCCCTATGACATGGTTGCAGAGTCTGAGGACCAATGGAATGCTAAAGAATCCCTCTGTAAGACCATATCCCAGGTCCTGATATGGTGCCACCAGTATCTTTCAGTTCCTGTCCCAAGCTACATCCTCTTCCAGGCAGAGGAATACATCAAACTGCCTTTCGCTTCAGAGCCAAGACCCAACTGGATTCTGGGTCTTGGTTATAGATATAAAATATCTGCTTTGGAGATGGAGCCCACATCACAAATAAAAACTGACTTCATGGCCCACACATTTGTGGTTTCAAATGACAGAGTAGACCAAGTCAGGAGTCTTGTTGATTGCACCCTGGTGACTGGCAAACCTTACCATATTTACCATAGGTATTGATGGACATGATGTAAGAGATGAGTGTTCATCCTACCACCAACTGCAGGGTGGCCTGGCCACCATGGGCTCTCCCAGCATGTGCTATTTCTAGAAAGAAGATAACATTTGGAAGTTTGCATTTTTTACCCATCTGTGAAGTTCTGAACTTCTAGGGATTTCTCACAGTCATGCAAAGAAATGACTTGAATTGTCTAAACGTAGTCAAGACAGTGAATTGGAAGCTATATACATTGAAAAGTGAGATACATGCCAAAATCCACAACAAAGCCTTCAAAAGCTCTTTCCATAACTGAACTATTAAGAAGCAATATAGAAAGGATAGAATACTTGAGTCTGGCTTCTATGTCCCCATCTTCCCCATCCCTTGACTTCTGATGTAGCAGAGGACTGTGAGTTCACTTTCCACATATGTACTTGACACTTGGGAGACAGTTCTCCATGAGTCTCTCACATGTCTGTGTGCTTTGCAAACCGTCATGGACTTCCTTTTGTTTTAGACTGTCTTTTTAAGGAAGCTTCTTTTTCAAAGCAAAGTGCACGCATGATTACTGTCCATTATTTAAGATTCTGACTCTAGACTGGCATGGTGGCTCATACCTGTAATCCCAGGGCTTGGGAGGCTGAGGCAGGAGGATAGCAAGTTCAAAGGCAACCTCAGCAAGTTAGAGAGGCCTGAGAAACTTACTGAGACCCTGTCTCTAAATTAAAAAAAATAAAAAGGGCTGGGCATGTAGCTCAGTGTTTAAGTGCCCCTGGGTTCAACTAAAGGCGGGGCTGTGGGGGGTGGGGGT
>NW_025999900.1:41130613-41215857 GCF_001458135.2 Marmota marmota marmota
CAAACCCGGCACGTGGCCATCACACGCTCGTATGCGAGCATCTCTACCACTGAGCCACAACCCCAGCCCCCCCCCCCCCGACTAAATATATCTTAATGAGATTCTTATCCTCCCATTGGCACCCCTGAATCACCTCTGAGCAGCTGGATAAAAGAGAAATCAAAGATAACGTTCTTAAGTCTCCGTCCCTGAACCTCCCTGGATCTCTGAGATGGAGAGAAACCTCCACCCCTCGACAAAGTCCTTAAAACCAATTCACCAGTTCCCCTCCTCCCCACCGGTACCCAGACACCGTGTGAGCAACTGTGCGGAGCCAGGCTGCAGTTGTCTTTGTCCTGCATCTGCCTGTCAAGCCCAGTGCTCCGCAGCAGTGGGAAGGGCAGAAGGCTGGAATTAAGTGGGGCAACAGATGGTTTGGACGTGTCATGCAGTTGACGCTCAGCGGCACTATCCAGCCTGCCAAGCTGTGTACATTTCAAACGTTTGAGGTTCAACCAAAAGAGACAAGTAATGATTTTAAATCACTTGCTGAAACACATGGCTAATCCTTGCGTAGCCAGCGAAGAGTGCTTTAAAACCCCACTTAAACCCAATGGGGGGAACAAGGAAACCCTGTGTGCTTTCTGAGCTTTGAACCTAGATCAGGCCATCCTGGGGACAGTGGAACATTTGTCCAGGAGCCCAAAGTGGGTCCCTTCTTTAGGAGACGGTCAGGAGTTTCAGTCTATGTGTTTATCTGAGGTGAGGGGGAAAAGGGGAAAAGGCTCTCTGACAGGTAGTTTCCGATCCTGAGAAATTACACACCCTGGCGTTCAATTTGCTCCATAAGTTCAATCACTCTTTTTTCCCTGTCCCGATTCAGATCCTTCTTGTTCCTTGTGTGGATTCTGCCACCAGACTTTAACAGTTGCTTCTCTGTCCTATGTCATTAGGCTGTCTGTCCTGCTGCACAGGGAATATCCCATCTTGAAGATTTCCTTTCCTTGTCCCCATTTACCTCTCCAGCTCCTTCTTTCTTGGTTTTAACGATGACCTGGTTTTCCTTCCACCTCTTTAGCTTCTTCTTCTCGTCTCCTTAGCAGGCTCCCCCGCCTTCACCTGGCCTATGTACACGGTGGGGTACTGCAGGGCTGGGTACTGAAATAGTATCTCATCTCAGAGCTCTAAAGACCACCTAAATACTGAGGGCTCCTAGTTTTATAACTCCTTTCTTGAGTCCAGATTCATCCATTCAACTGCTTTCCGTACAACTCCACGCGGCTAACGAGCACCTCAAATATATGTTCAAAAGGGAGTTCTTGATTCTCTTTATCTTCAAAATCTCCCCCTCATTCCTCCCCACCTCCATACCCTTCAGCATCTTTGTCCATCTCTTTGCTCAGGCCAAATTCTAGAAGTCATCTTTTCTTCTTCCTTTTCCCTCATCCTCCACATGCAATCCATCACCACATTCATTTAATTCCACCTCCAATGTATCTCCACAGACACCTTCATAGTCTAGGTCACCATTAATTTCCACTTGGACGAATGATATAGCCTCTTAACTGGCCTTCCTGCTTTACAACAGTCCATCCTAAATTCATTCTCTACCAGCAGGGAGAATGAGCATCTTAGAATGTGATTTATTGACATTCGGCCATTCTTTCATTAAAAGAATGTCTATTTTCTATTACGTATCAGGCAATAAAGTCTTTGAAAAAACCTAGTTGTCTTCTTGTGGGGAAATAGGCAAGCAACATATTTAAAATAAATTCATTGTATGTTAGAAAAAAATAGATAAAAGAGAAAAAATAGGTTAGGGTAAGGGGATCCTAGGGAGCCTAAGTGTGTGTGTGTGTGTGTGTGTGTGTGTGTGTGTGTGTTTGCAGGGGTTGTTATAATTTTAAGTAGGGAAGTCAGAAATATTTGCTCTCTAAATATCATTTCCCATGAAAGGGGTTCTTTGTAGAAACGTCTAAGTGTGAGCTTAGAAATGCATGAGATGATTTCAGAACATCTTGTTCCACCAGAAATCAAAGAAACTAACCAAAGACCACTGTGGTGACATCAAAAGGATTTGGATGTCAACTTCAAGAGGCTCCCACTGGTCAAAGATAGAATCATTTGAGTATCTAAAAGAACAGTGATCTTTATGGATCAAAATAGATACATTTAAAAATCCCTGAGTTCATAATGATACTTTTAAAGGAAAGAACACAACTCATTGGTCACCTTTGGAGGATACTAGGGATGATAATCAATGAAGGAAAGAATTAAGCAGGAATCCTACTTTCCCTATATGAGAAAAGCAAGGGAAATCAAACAGTTGATGAGGAAATGAGGAAAAGTTTATCTTTATAAACATATTCTGGCTAAGAAATAAAAGAGGGAGTGATGGGATTAAATATCATTTTTTATAACCTCTAGAGAAATAATCAATCTAGGCTATCATCATCAATAGCTGCTAATATCACACACACAAAAAAAAGACAGCCAGATATTATTTGACTCCTCATGGATGGTCACAATACATCTTGTGCAATAGCTACGGTTCCCAGATGAACAGAGAATGCTCAGTTAAATTTGAATTTCAAGCAAATATCAAATACTTTTTAGCATAAGTATATCTCAAATATTCCATGAGACATATTAAGAATTATTTTTTGTTCAGCTGAATTTCAAATTTAACGGCCTATGTTTTGTATACTAAACCTAGACCCTAGAAGTCATCTGGCAAAAACAGTCAGATCTAAATCTGTTTAAGTCCCCAAATCTAACAAAATACAGGCAATTGAGAAATATGTCAAACACCATGGCAATGTGATCAGCAAGGTTCAGACTGTGGAAAGCTTTGACCTGTGGGATAAACCACCCAACATGATCAACAAATGATAAAGTAGTTTGTTTGTTTGTTTGTTTCAGGGGAAGGGAGTAATGTTTGTTGGTTGGTTTTTTGTTTTTTATTTTTTTGTACTAGGGACTGAACCCAGAGGCACTTTACTGCTGAGCCACATCCCCAGCCCTTTTTTTTAAATCTTTATTTTTATTTATTTATTTTTATGTGGTACTGAGGATTGAACCCAGTGCCTCACACATGCAAGGTAAGCACTCTACCACTGAGCTACAACCCCAGCCCCCTCCAGTCCTTTTTTTATTTTAATTATTACTTTTTATTTTGAGATAAGGCCTCACTAAATTGCTGAGGCTGGCTCCAAGTTGTGGTCCTCCTCTCCCAGCCTCCCTAGCCCCTGGGATTACAGGCATGCACCACCATGCCCAGCTAAGTAGTCTGTTTTCTGTTGCCAATAACACAGTACCACATATTGGGTACGTTTTTAAGAAAAGAGGTTTATTTGGGCTCACAGTTCTGGTGCAAGGTCAAGGGGCTATATCTGATGATGGCCTTTTTGCTGGCAGAGTCTTGAGGTCACCCAGGGCGTCACAGGGCAGACACAGGAAGCATGCATGTGTCTGTGTCCTTGTTTTTCTGCCTCTTCTTAGAAAGCCACAATGTTCATTGAGGGAGGGTGCCACCCTGATGACTTTAATCCTAATCACCTGCCAAAGGCCCCACCTCCAAACACTTGGTTAAGTTTCTGCCCTCTTAATATCTCACAACTGAGATTAAATTTTAACACATGAAATTTTAACACACTCAAATCATCCACATCATCAAAGAAAGAGGGGAAAGTGTGTGTGTGTTGTTTGGATTCTGATTCAAAAAATCAAAGGTAGGTGTAACCACGATGAAAAATAGCCCAGCTTAGGAGATCCACGGTACTCTGACTCCAGGGCTCTCACTGGCTCCCACCTTACATACTAACGTCCAGCAACATCCAACCACATCGAATCCCTAGAGCTGATCTTGAGATGTGCCTGGAGTCAAGTCTTGTTTTACAAAACCAGTTTGCAATGCCGGGCACAGTGGTGCATGCCTATAATCCCAGCCACTCAGGAGGCTGAGGCAGGACAATGGAAAGCTCAAAGCCAGCCTCAGCAATTTAGCAAGGCTCTAAGCAACTCAGAGCTGGGGATGTGGCTCAGTGGTAATGCACTCCTGGGTTAAATCTCCAGTACCCAAAAACAATAACAACAACGAAAAAAACCAAACCAAAACAAACAAACAAACAAACAAAAAAAAAACAAGTTGCAAGGGAAGGAGCAATGTGGGGAGGAGGAAAAAACTCAGACCCTCCTCTTGGGGTAGGGCGAGATGAGAGCTGAGATTCAGCAACTGCAATGTGAGTGGAAGTTTGAGAAGAGTAGAAGTGTTTTAAGGTGAGATTAGGGAGCTTTGGTGATGATACGCCCCCAACCCTGCCTATTCATGGAATGCCTTTGGAGCAGAGTGACTTTGATGCTGTGACAGATCTCCAAGATATATATCAGGGTGGCTCAAGAAGTCATGATTACCTTCAGGCCATATCCTGCCAGATTCTGTTTATATCTATCTCCCCATGGCCAGCCCCTCGAGGGCAGAGACTATTTTCAACTTTAGATTTCCCACTGTCTACATAAAGCGCCTGTCACTTCATACACATCTTATGAATGAATGAATGAATAAATGAATGAATGAATGAAGCCCCCTTCATCCTTTGCAGAGATGGTCTTCTGACATAACACATGTTGTTATTAGATATGTGAGTGCCTCCTAAAACATTGAACCTAACCCTGGTCATCTCCACATACTGTGAAGCAATGCTTTTGACTTAGAAACACACTCACTGTGCAGAAGCTAGGGAGCCACTTTCTCGGGCATCCTTGAGACACTCACTTCCCTCTGTGAATGGAAAGCCCGGGCTGCTTCCTGTTTTCACTTGCAGCTCGATTCTGTGAGTGTTTGCGGTGTACATGTCTTGTGATGTGTTACGGCAGCTGTGATAGGGCTCTCGTTGCTATTAAATGACAACTTCGGAAGGAGAACCCTGCACACGTTGGGAAAAAGACTGAGGGCAACCCAGAGTCACTCTGGAAGGGACCAGCTGTTCTGGGAGGTCTCAGTCCTTCACAGGTCACCATCTGTCTACTCAGGAGAAAGGTAGGGGAGATGAATGCCATGGCTGCCTTCACCCTGATTCTCTGTCTAGAGGAAAGGAAACACAAAAATGAGAGAAAGGTGACCACGTGAGAACCTTGGTTTCCGTTAAAAAAGAGCCTCCTTATATGACCATGATGTGGTAAGCCATGTTGGCTCTGAAGGATACTGGAAGACCCCAAAACTTCTATTATCCTTCAAAAGTGAGTTGTCCTCACTAAGGGTATGCTGTAAGACAGGCAGGTATTGCTCACTGAGGAGACCCAGAAAGTCCAAGAGAGCATCAGCCCCAGACAGAAGGAGCAGGAAGGTCAGGGGCCATTGACCACAGAAGGTATGCCGTATGGGTTTGTTCAATGAATGAATAAATGAATGAGAAAGATTATCATACACATGGAAGTGTACATTCTGCAATGTCTATTAAAAATTAGAAAAAAAAAGCCTAATTTCTCCATTATTTCAATCTCACATAGGTCCCCAAATTGGCATTTCCAGATCTTTCTCAAGAAGCTGAGTCAAGCCAGGCACAGTGGCACACGCTTGTAATCCCAGCTGCTCGGGAGGTTGAGGCAGGAGGATCGCAAGTTCAAAGCCAGCCTCAGCAATTTAGGAAGTCCCTAGCAACTTAGCAAGACTCTATTTCAAAAAATGTAAAATAAAAAAGGGCTGGAGATTTGGTTCAGTGGTTGAGCACCTCTGGGTTCAACCCCTACAACCGCCTCCTTCCCCCCAAATAAGCTGAGTCCAACTCATTTAGTGTCTAGGATGGCACTAGAAACCCAGGCTTTTTGTTTGTTTTGTGGTACTGGGAATTGAACCCAGGGCCTTGCACACACTGAGCATGTGCTCTAGCATTGAGCTGTACCCACAGTCCTTTTTAATTTGGGGGAGGTTGGGTACTAGGGATTGAACTCAGGGTCACTCAACCATGGAACTACATTCCCAGCCCCATTTTGTATTTTATTTAGAGATAGGGACTCGCAAAGTTTGCTTAGCACCTTGCTTTTGCTGAGGTTGGCTTTGAATTTGAGATCCTCCTGCCTCAGCCTCCTGAGCCGCTGGGATTACAGGCATGCGGCACAGCATCTGGCAAGCCATATGCCCTTTAACAGAGGGAATACCTCAGCTCCTAACTTCCTGCCCATCCCTCTTGCTCAGTTCCGGTTGCCTGAGTTTCCATGGATTGCCACCTACCAGGATTTTCCCAGTGTGCACTGACATGCCGATAGGCGTTGCCTCTGCCTGTGGGTGCCTCTTCCGGACTATTCCTCACTCCTCCCTTGGCAGCTGGTATGTGGGCCAGGCCTGGTCACCACACCCAGGTTGATACTCGGCGCCCTGAGCTCTGGCTCATCTGACAGAGGGGTCAGGCAGTCTGTGACTCCGTTTATTTATTTTGGTCCCTCCTAATTTAGTTATTTAATAGCTTTATTGAGACATAGTTCATATCCCATAAAACCCACCCTTCTAAAGTGTGCAATATAGTGATTTTAGTATATGTACAGAATTGTGCAACCATCACCATTACCTAATTCCATAACATTTTATCACTCCCCCAAAGAAATCCCATACCATTAACACTCGTTTTCCATTCCCACTTCCCCTCAGCCCTTAGCTACTACTCTCTGTCTCTGTGGATTTGTCTATTCTAGATATTTTATAGCACTCTACCTCTGAGCCACATATGTGGCCTTTCGTGCCTGACTCCTTTCAAATAACACAATGTTTTGGGGTTGTTGTTTTTTTTTTGTAGTGCTGGGGATTGAACCCAGGTTCTTACATATGCTAAACAAATGTTCTACCACTAAGCTACAACCCCAGCCCAACAAAGTGCATCTAGATTGTGGCCTTTTTCAATATTTTACTCTTTGCATAGCCGAATAATATTCCATTGAAAGGATATACCAGATTTTATTTATCTATTCATCGGTTGACAAAAATTTGGCTTGTTTTCCGCTTTGGGACCATAAGAAAACTTTTGCTATGAACATTCAAACAAGTTTTTGTACATATGTTTTCAGAATTGCTGTTTAACTCATTAGGGAACTGCCAGAATGTTTTCCAAAAAGCTTGCAACATTTTACATTCAAGGCACAAAGTTCCAATTTCTCTATATCTTTGTTAGTGTTTGTTATTACACTATATATTTTTTTTCTTTTTGAGGTGTTGGCAGTTGAACCCAGAGCCTAATGCATGCTAGGCAAGGGCTCTACCACTGAGCTACAGCTACAGCTCATATTATCTTTTTTTTTTATTGTAGTCATTCTAGTGGAAATGATGTTGGATCTTTCTGTATTTTTCGTTTGTTTGGTACCAGGGATTGAAGCCAATGATGCATAATCACTGAGCCAGGTCTCCAATCCCCAGCTCCCCTGCCCTTTTATGGACACAATGTCTTTATTTATTTATTTATTTATTTATTTATTTATTTATTTAGTGCTGAGGATAGAACCCAGTGCCTCACACATGCTAAGTGAGCACTCTTCCTCTGAGCCACAACCCCAGCACCTTCCCAGCTCTTTTTAATTTTTGTTTTGTGAGAGGGTCTCACTAAGTTGCTTAGGGCCTCGCTAAGTTTTTTTGCTGAGGTTGGCTTTGAATTTGTGATCCTCCTGCCTCAGCCTCCTGAGCCACTGACATTATAGGCATGTGCCACTGTTCCTAGCATACTGTGGTTTTGATTTGCATGTCCCTTCCAGTTAGTGATACTGAATTATTTATTAAATAGATATATAAGTGATACTTATATATCTATTTCTTTGAAAATTTGAGTTTTTTTCTTCTTTTTTTTCCCCCTTGAGGTGTTAGGGATCAAACTCAAGGCCACACTCAAGCTAGGCAAGCATGCTACTACTAAGCTACGTCCCCAGTTCAGTTACTTGTCTTTTAATGTTGAATCACAATATTTTTTAATATTCTGGCTACAAGTCCCTCATCAGATACATGATTTGCAAATATTTTCTCTCATTCTGTGGGTTGTCTTTTCACTTTCTTGATGGTATTTTTCAAAATGCAAACATTTTAACTTTGATGAAATTCAATTTATATACCTCTTTTCTATTTACTACCAAGCGCTTTTGTGATGATATCTAAGAGAACATTGCCAAATTCGAGATCACGAAGATTTACTACTGTTTTCTTCTAAGAGTTTTATAGTTTTAAGCTCTTGTATTTATATCCATTATTCCCTCCCATGATTTTCAGTGTATCATCTCCCAGGAGCAGAAGGGTTTTACAGCATCTTTGTTTGTTGTAATTTTCTCTACATCGTCTGTTGTTACCCTTCCTTTGGGAAAAGCCATGTCTTTAATAAAGTTGTTCGTGTTTAGTTTGGTGAAACAGGTATTCATACCTCCGATGGCCTTTGACTTCCATCATGTCAAAACTCAGCAGGAATGCCACAAGATATGCTTTTTAGCCTACAATTAGTTGGAGCCCCGATACAGACCAAGACTGAAGGAACTTCAGGCGTTGACAACTTTGGAGGTGGTGTCAAGCTCGGTGGTTTAAAGTAGGACAATCTCCTGTGACCTCAATCCTGAGGGAGAAGGAATACAACTGCAGAACTCTCCAAGGGGGCTCTGCTGCTTGGCAAGCTGTCACCTCCCCAGAAGCCTGACCACCCAGGGAAACTTCTGCATCTGTGGCTTATTGTTTTGTGGCTTTGATTCTTCAGTTCAGCCATTGTCTGCCAAGATGTTTGCATTTGGAAGTTCTTCATTATGCCTTTGAGAAAATGATTTCACATTTTTCTCTCTGAATCCTGTATTCATCGATCGTTTTAGGTTGATGGCAAAATTAGTTTTCATTTCCTTGGGCATGGGTTTTGTCTGGTTGTTGATTTTTTTTGGTATATTTGGTATATTTGTTCTCAGGTTTGTCAGTAAATCTTTCAATTTTTTATTTATCTGGACCTTTTCCAAAATAACAAATTCACTTTATTTAAAAAATCAAACTCTGTTTCACCTAGTGAATTTTTCTAGGATTTAAATTTAGCATACCTGGAAGAACAGGACCCAAAAGATAATTGAAACCAGACACATCTTTTCTCAGGTAGCCATAACTTTATCCCTTTTTGAACCAAATCTCCTAAACAATGTAGTCAACAAGGGCTAAATGTGTAAATTTCTATGAGGAGATAATCACCTTCCTTAAGGGAGAAACAGTTAAAATCTAGCCTTCACTTTTTAGTAAGTCAACTCACACAATATGCAAGCACAGCTCAGTCATTCTTCCAAGGGAGATTTTTGAAGCTGATCTGTGACTATTTTCTGTTATCCAATAAGTGGAAATAACATCCATCATCCAGAAAGTCAAAGTGTGGTTACAAAAAAAAAAAAAAAAAAAAAAAAAAAAAACCCACAGAGTATATGAACTCTTAGTGGTAAAAACTCCACTGTCATTTCAAGGTTTCAAGGTGTGGATTAGGATGATCTGAAGCCCACACAGTGGCATGGGATCTTGGGCCATCTCACTGTGAGGATGTTTTAACGGAAATAACTGAGTTACCAACTTGTATATAAATGTGTTTTCTTTTTCTTTTTTGGAATAGTAAATTTCACATATGATTGAAAGCCATGAGATTTTGCTAATCTAGGTGAAATGGTTTGTGTAATATGATAGTCCTTTGGATAAAAGCGTTCATGTAAGAAAAGACATGCATTTGTATTTTTTCAAATAATAAAACTTTTCCCCCCAATTTTTGTAGTATGTTTTACTATGATAATAATAATAATAATTATAATAATAAAAATTAGGCTAATTATTAGGCTATAATAATAAAGTAGGCTAATTCCTTAGATTCTCACCCTGAACTCAAATGCACGTTCACAGTTTTACAAACACGCAATCAAGAGCACACATTTCCTGTTACTCTACTGGAAAACTTCAAAATAAGCAGCGTTTAATGGTGGAGAAGCAGGCCAAAAGTCTGCTGCTGGAGCTTGGGGCGGGGGCATCCCTAAATTCCAGGTCACAGGGCAGTTTGCCCTGGCAGTTGGCTCGGGGTGCTTCTGCCCCCAACTGGACAACTCAGGGAAGTGCAGGCCCTCTCCCAGGGCGTTTCTACAGGAAAAGGAGCCTGAAGAGATGATATTTAAGAACCTAATGATATTTGGATAAATTGGCCTCATTGCTCAAAAGTGTTCTGGAAGAGCCTTCCATGGAGAAACTAATCATGTAGCAATCCTTTTATGTTCCCTACCTACTTTTCAACACACACACACTTTTTTATACCTTCCAGCGCCTTGAATGTGCTAGGCGAGGGCTCTACAGCTGAGCCGCAATTCCAGCCCTCAACACATATAGTTTTAATATCCCAGAATTTATTCTAGGTATTTACATACATTTCTAATGTACAGAAGAAAACATAGATTCACCCTATTTTTTGTTTTGTTTTTTTCTTTTTTGCAGTATGGAGTATTGATCTCAGGGACTCTCTACCACTGAGCTATACCCCCAGCCCTTCTTGATTTTTCATTTTAAGACAGGGCCTTGATAAATTTCCCAGGCTGACCTTGAATTTACAATCTACCTGCTTCAGTCTCCAGAGTAGCTAGGATTACAGGGGTTGGCCACCATGCCTGGCTGGTACTTGCTATTCTTTGACCTCCTTCTTTCACCTGTAGCTATATCCTGGCAGGGTCAGGGGTAGGTGAGGCAAGCAAGACCCTATGCCACCCTGAGAATGGCCTCCTTACACAGTGGGCCTTCTGTCAATACATGCAGATCTGCCTGGTTGTCCTTTTAATGCCTGAATGTTCTGTGGCATAAATAGGTCACAATTAACCATTTCTTTCTTGATGAACCTTTGGGTTTTTTTTTTCTTTTCAAGTTTTTGCTATTGCTACAAAATTGTGTTGACATCATTATAGGTATTTTTTTCTCCCAGGCAGTTACAATATTTAATTTATCATTTATTCATTTTATACCTTATTTAAGAGACATTTCCTACTTTGAAGTCATAATGCTATCTTCTTGTACTTTCTTTCTTGTTTTTTTTTTTAATTTAATTTTGGACCCCAGAAAAGAGAATTGAGTTAATCATTATCTTTGTTAACTTTCTGTTGCTAATAACACAATACCATAGACTGTGTGACTTTTAAAGAAAATAGGTTTATTTTGCTTATGGTTCTGGTACAAAATTGAGGGGTAGTATCTGGTGATGGCCAAATCTTATGGCAGCACAGGACATCACAGGACAAGACACAGCAAGCATGTATGTATGATGTGTCCTCTCTCCCTTCTAAGAAAGCCACCAGGATGCAATCATGGGTCCTCCACCTTGATGACCTCAGCTACTCCTAATCATCTCCCTAAGGCCCTATCTCCAAAGCCAGGCTCAGAGGTGCACGCCTATAATCCCAGCTACTCGGGAGGCTGAGGCGGGAGGATCACAAGTTTGAGACCAGCCTCAGCAATTTAGCAAGACCCCGAGGAACTTAGAAAGACCTTGTCTCAAAATAAAAGATAAGTCGTAAAGCACTACTGGGTTCAATCCCCAACACACACACATACACACCCACCTTTTATCAACCCAAAGGCCCTACCTCCAAATACATAGTCAAATTAACTGTCCCCCCCTCAATACTTCATGATGGGGATTAAATTCTAACATGAGTTTTTGCAGGCGACAAATCATATTCAAACCATAGCAGCCATGCTCCTCCATTCACACTCCACAGCGACTGGTCCATGGAAGGTTCCTCTTTTTTGTTCATTTATTCTCTTTTATCCCCATTTCCCATTCCCATCCCCCCATCTACTGTGGACAGTCATGGCAGTGTGTTTGGTAGGTATTATAGTGTCTGTATGCTTCCTAATAAAGTGTCTGTACACAGTGTGTTTATGTAAATGATACTGTGCCATAGATCTTAGTCTATTTCTGTTTTCTCTCAACACTGTTCTACAACCTCTTCACATAGCCCTGAGTATTAGTCAGCTTTTTGTCACTGTGACCAAATACCTGACAAGAACAGCTTAGAGGAGGAAAACTTTATTTGGGGATCATGCTTTCAAAGGTTTCAGTTCATGGTCAACCAACTCCATTGCTCTGGGCCTGAGATGAGGGAGAACATCATGGCAGAAGGGTGTGGTGGAAGAAAGTGGCTCAGCTCACGGCAGCCAAAGATGAAAAAGAGGGTGGAGACATAGTCCAGGCCACATCCCAGTGACCTACTTCCTCCAGCCACACCCCACCTGCCTCCGGTTACCACCCAGTAGTCCTTTCAAATTATGAATCCAACAAAAGGATGAGGTCACACCTCTCATAATCCAATCATTTTTCCTCTCTGAACATTCTTGCATTGTCTAACACATGAGCTCTTGGGAGGCAATTTTTAAATCTAAACCATAATACCATGGTATGCTTAGTTTTTGCTTCTAAGCAACATATGCCTGTAGTATTGAGCTCCTGAAGTCCCAACTCCCATTACCACAAACAGCCTGCGATGAACAACCTCTTGTGTGGTCCTGGGTATATTTCCAGGATGGCTTGCATTTTCTTCTAACATTAGACTTTGTTTTTTCTGTAGTTTATATACCTGTCCACATTTTATTGGTTCATACATTAGAACATTTGATTTTGCTATGATCTAAACTTTATTATTGAAATTTTCTGTTGGCAAAAAAATCCTGATTTTCATGTTGACCATGTTGTTTTGTTTTTAGTTGTAGATGAACACAATACCTTTATTTATCTATTTATTTTTGTGTGGTGCTGAGGATCGAACCCAGTGTCTCACGTGTACAAGGCAAGCACTCTACTACTGAGCCACAGCCCCAACCCCTACTATATTGTTTTTAAAAACTCTGAACTAGATTTTTAAAAAAATCTTAGCTCCCAGGTTTGTGTTAGATGATAATAATACTATTTAGTTTGGATCCCTCCTAAAGCCTAAGGACAGGACTGGGGTCACAATAGTTTAACTGGGAGACTATCTCAGGGAGAAAGTAAAGAAGAGGTCAGAATGACACAGGGAAGGAGGGAAAGCCAACCAACGGTGGGTCATTGAGCTGGTCATCACTGTAAATGATTGGTTCAATGTCCCTGGACACCTTCTGAAGAATTGGATAGAAATTTCCTAGAATTATCCTGCTGAAATATGGCAGGTTGGGACATTCATCAACAACCTTCAGCCTCCACTGGCAACCTCCCACCACCTGACCTCCATACATACTTCCTGCTATGACTGTGCATGTAGGTACACTGAGCAAACTTCCAAACTGAGAACAAAATTCTGAGGTAGAAAAGCTGGGGGACTCCATTGGTATTCAGACAGGAAGCCATCCACACACACACACAGGGGCTCTTGACCACAGCTGAAATCTCACACTTAAGTCCCAGCAAGTCTGCTACAGCCACCCTAAGTAGCCACCTTGTGAGTGTATATATCTTTGTCTCTGTTCTCTGACCTACTTTTTGCCCTGCACCTTGCTACTTATTTATTGACTACACCTGACTTCTCTGTCCCGACCCAGTTAGACCCACTCAAATCTCTTCCTGGGCCTGGCCTATGACAACAGTCCCTCTGCCTCTCTGGCCCCAGCCTCTCCACTCACCCACTGATGAGCCTTCAGCAGCTCAATTCTGGATATTCCTCACTTTGCTCCTGCCCAGCAGATATGCTGCTTTCATAACTCTTTCTCTTCTGTACCACTTACATTTTAAACCTGCCAGAATCTCTGTCAGCAACAGTCAGTCCTACTCAGATCACTGGCTTACTTGGTGGGTTAGTCAGATTTCTGCTATTATAACAAAATATCTGAGATAATTAACTTATAAAGAGAAAAAGCTGTTTTGGTTCACAGTTGTAGAACTTCCAGTCCATGACTGAGTGGACTTGTTGCTTTCAGGCCTTCGATAGGGTTGCTGGATACAATGGTGGAACAATGTGACAGAATAAACTGCTCACCTCATGTGCAAGAAACAAAAGAGGAAGAGAAGGGGTCTGGGGTCCCATGATTCTCTTCATTGGCATGCCCACCCACAATGACCTAAAGACTTCCATTGGGTTCTATCTCCTAAAGGTTCTAACACTTCCCAATAACACCATGTTAAGGAGCAAACCTTTAAACACATGGGCGTTTGGGGGATATTCAGCATCCACCTGGACTTGCACGAAGTGCCCTACTCAGCTTCAAATAATAAAAATAAGGAGAAGGATGCCTAATACTGTTTGAGCACTCACTCAATGCATCATCACCTTATTCTATTTTTGCTACAACCCCATGAGGTAAGTACTACCATCATGTCGACCTTACAGAAGAGGAACTGGGGTTGGGAGGCGACTCATGTGGTTGATGCAGCCAGGGCTCAAGTGCAGGTGTTTGGCCATAAGGGTTTCTTTCAACTACTCCAGCATCCATGGGGTCAGCCATCAACTGCTATCTGAGCCTTGGGCAAGGGACTTCACTTCTTATGCCTGGTTTCTGACCTTTCAAACAGAATATTCCATCTTGGCTGGTTTGTTGTTGTTTGTGTGCTTTTATAGTTTTCTTGATTTATGGTGTTATATTGCCAAGTTCCTCTGCTCCCAGGGCCAAACTTAGCTGATTTCTCTCCCACCAGCCTCCTGATAACTTAAAATTCAACAATTAAAGGTTAATTCATTTGCTTCCCACCCCCAGTTATATGAGATAGGATACACATTAATCCTTCTTGGCCATTTATACCTTAGCATGAGTAAATTTATGATCCTTTCCCAAGAGCTAGTTTTGAAAGAGGAGACAGAGAAGAAACATGAATGCTCTAAGCCTGGATTAAAGGAAGCCACTCCAGGTCATCACCCTGGAGAAGAGCAAGAACACATGTGTACCGGGATTGATGTGTAAGAATGTTCTTGGCAGCATTGTTTGTAATAGTCTTGAACTACAAGCAAGCTGTCTGTTAAGAATAGAATGGGCTTTTGGCTTCGAGGTTTACCCCTTCCAGGTGGCATGGTACAATGAACTCCTGCCTCCAGCCTTCCACCTGCCGCTGCCAGGACCTACCCTGGCCTTCTTGGTACTCAGCACACTGGCCATGTTTGACCAGGCCTTAAGCCCTTCTTGCAGAGCCACCACCTCCAACCACTAACTGACCCTGTGGATCAGTGTGTGGCCTACCACCTGAGACGTGTTAGACAGAGCCTCCCAGAGCTGCAGATGGAAGTCATTGCTGACTACGAGGTATACCCCAACGGGTGCCCTAAGATTCTGGCCCAGACAGCAGCCATGTGGCAGGAGCTGCTTATTACTACCAACGCCAAGATGTGGAAGCTGACCCATGGGGAACTCAGCACATAGCAGGTGTGTGCATACACCCCCGATTTGGGGGCTTGTTTGCCATCCGAGGTGTCGTGCTGCTGCCAGGGACAGAGACGCCAGATCTGCCACGGAGAAAGCCCCCTGACTGTGTACCTTCTAGAGCTGCCTGAATTACCCTGCTTGAAGGCTTCAATTTCCATTGGCATGACTGGACTTACCGGGGTGCTGTGACACCCCAAGAGCGTTACTCAGAAGAACAAAAAACCTATTTTTCTACCCCACCTGCCCAACGCTTAGCCCTGTTAGGTTTGGCCCAGACCAAAGAGGAGCCTAGCACTATATTCCCTGAGTTTCCCTTTACAACACTCACAAAGAAGCCCCAGATTCCCAGCAGTGCACGGAGCTGGCTCAGCCCCAGCATCTCACCACCTGTATCCCCTGGCCCTTGATACCTTCCCTATTCTGTGGAATCCCATTTATAGTGGTACTTGCTAGGACTTTTTGGACTTTGGCAAAAGTAAGGTTTTATTTTGGGGTACAAGATGACCATTTCTTGGTCCCGATTTTCAATAATAAAGATTAAGGAAGATTTGGTTAAGGCAAAAAAAAAAAGAATAGAATGGGCTGGGCATGGTGGTGAAGGCCTGTTATCCCAGTGGCTCAGGAGGATGATGCAGGAGGATCCCAAGTGCGAGGCCAGCCTCAGAAACTCAGCAAGGCCCTAAGCAACTTAGTGAGACCCTGTCTCAAAATAAAAAACAAAAAAGGACTGGGGATGTGGTTCAGTGGTGGTAAAGCAATCCTGGGTTAAATCCCCAATACCAAAGCAAAAACAAAAGCAAAAAAAAAAAAAAAACAAGTACAATGGGAAAATGCACCATAGTGTATTCATATAATATGGCAATGAAAATTATAGCTCTAGTCAGCATTTTATTTGAATCTTGCAACCGGAATATTGAGGGAAAGGAGCGTGATGCAAAATGATGCCTACAGTGGAATCCACGTCTGCAAAGTTCGGATCTAGATGGCAGATTACAAAGAATAAAAAGGGAATTAAGGTCACAGAAGCTAGGATGATAGTAAATAATTCCGACAGGGAGGGAGGAGGTTGTGATGCTCTCAGAGGTTGCATGAGGAGCTTCTCAATGCTGATGATTACAGCTTCTTAACTTGAGTGTTGCTGCACAGAGCACTATTTTATGATTATTTGTTTAAACATCCAAATGTGTTCTATCCATTCTTCTATATATATGTTTTATTTCATTCTTTCAAAAGACAAACAAGAAAGTAGGGAAGGATTGAGGGAAGAGGAGAGGGAAGGAAGAAAAGAAAAGAAGGAACGAGAGACAGGAAAGCCAGCCCCTCACCCTAGACCTCACTGCTTTGTGATAGATAATCCAGACTAGGTTGGGAGACTGCGGAGGGGGAGTGGTCAGGTTTGGGGCACACAACATCTGGGAATTTTCAACCATACTAGATACTGCCTGTTCTCCGAAGTGTCTGAACCAATTTATTCTCTCATCCCGTTGTTACAGTGACTCACTATTGTTGGATAATATCATTTTTAAAAATTTGCTTCTTTTGTAAATGACTTATTGTTAAGTTACATTATCCTAAATAATTAATGAAGTCAAATGTTTTTTTGTGTGTGTGTATTTCTTTTTTTTTATTTTATTTTTTATTGTTGGTTGTTCAAAACATTACAAATTTCTTGACATATCATATTCCACACTTTGATTCAAGTGGGTTATGAACTCCCACCTTCACCCCATACACAGATTGCAGAATCACATCAGTTACACATCCATTGATTTACATATTGCCATACTAGTGTCTGTTGTGCTCCGCTGCCTTTCCCATCCTCCACCATCCCCCCTCCCCTCCTCTCCCCTCCCCTCCCCTCCTCTCTCTCTACCCCCTCCACTGTATAACCCTGNCTTCCTCCCCTCCCCCTCCCCCTCCCTCTCTTCTCTAGCCCCTCCACTGTATAACCCTGAGGGTCTCCTTCCATTTCCATGCAATTTCTCTTCTTTCTCCCTTTCCCTCCCACCTCTCATCCCTGTTTAATGTTAATCTTCTTCTCATGCTCTTCGTCCCTACTCTGTTCTTAGTTACTCTCCTTATATCAAAGAAGACATTTGGCATTTGTTTTTTAGGGATTGGCTAGCTTCACTTAGCATAATCTGCTCTAATGCCATCCATTTCCCTGCAAATTCTATGATTTTGTCATTTTTTAATGCAGAGTAATACTCCATTGTGTATAAATGCCACATTTTTTTATATCCATTCGTCTATTGAAGGGCATCTAGGTTGGTTCCACAGTCTTGCTATTGTGAATTGTGCTGCTATGAACATTGATGTAGCAGTGTCCCTGTAGCATGCTCTTTTTAGGTCTTTAGGGAATAGACCAAGAAGGGGAATAGCTGGGTCAAATGGTGGCTCCATTCCCAGCTTTCCAAGAAATCTCCATACTGCTTTCCAAATTGGCTGCACCAATTTGCAGTCCCACCAGCAATGTACAAGTGTACCCTTTTCCCCACATCCTCACCAGCACTTGTTGTTGTTGAAGTCAAATGTTTTTAAAGATCTTTTTATCATTTCTGAAGTGCCTATACAAGTCTTTGGCCTTTCTCTCCCCATTGGTTAGTCTATCTTCTTCTTACTGGAGTATATATAGATTTTGGATATTAGGGGCCTATTGGTTGAAAATATTCATTTGATGACTTGTTGCCTGTGTTTCTCTAGGATACCTCAGGGGATTGGCACATCTTTATTGGCAACTTCTGCCCTGTCTGGGTTTTTGTTTGTTCTGGTAGCAGGGATTAAACCCAGACGTACTCTATCACTGAACTACATCCCCAGACCTTTTTATTTTTATTTTGAGCCAGAGTTTCACTAAGATGCTTAGGGCCTTGCTAAGTTGCTGAGGCTGGCCTCAAACTTGCCATCCTCTTGCCCCAGCCTCCTAAGCTGCTGGAATTACAGGCATGTGTCATGGCAACCACAACCAGCAACTTCTGCCGTTCTTAATGCCATTTGGAGTTTCTGGCACCACAACCAGGGCACTGTTCTTCAAAGAGCAAGCTGCCCAGAGGTGTAGGAATAAAGGTTCGATCATTGGTTTGATACAATAAGCCAACAATAAGCAGATGAACAAGAGAGAAGGCATGCACATATATTTTGTGCACAAGGCATCATAAGAATGAAAAGCACACACCCAACAACCCAGTAGGATTTACAAGCTTAGATAAGCTCTTTGCTGGAGGATGTAGGCAATTTTAATATTTATTTAGTTTTTAGTTGTAGTTGGACACTATACATTTATTTATTTATTTTTATGTGGTGCTGAAGATCGAACCCAGGGCCTCACATGGGCTAGGTGAGCCACAAGACCAGCTCAGGATGTAGGCAATCTTAGAGGAAGAGTAATTGGTTTCTAGGGGAGATAGATGGGCCTGAAGAACAGACAATAGCCCAAGACAAAGCTCCTCTGGGATCTGGGCGTGGTGACAACTCTTTCCTGCCAGTTAATCTTCCCTATTGGATGACTTTACAGGGTAGGGGCTCAAGACAATTGCATTCCTTCTGCAGGAACTCCTCCTTGGTCAGATAAGGAGAGGGTGGAGAACCACTCCGCCCACCCTGTGCTGGGAGAGAAAGAGGGGTGAGAGATGGGGTAGGAGGTCAGAGACACCTTGTTTCCAAGGCTGCTGGTTTTTTTTTACCAAGTCCTCAGCATGTCAAAGCTCTCTACTTTGGGGTATGGTTCCTTGATCCCCAGCACAAGGGAGAGCCGACCTTGTGTGTGCTGTGCACAGAGCCTCCTCTCTCCTCCATTAGCAGAGAAAATGGAGTTTTGGCACCATATCCACTTTTACTTCATACATTAGTGCTGCAAAGAATAAAATGGGAAAAGACTTAGAGGTTAGTCAACTTCTGAAGTTCTTTTTGGTACTGTGGATTGAACCCCGGATTCTCTAACACCACTGAGCTACATCCCTAGCCCTTTTTATTTTATTTTGAGACAGGGTCTTGCAAAATTGCCCAGACTGGCTTTGAACTTGGAATCCTTTTTTTGCCTCAGCCTCCCAAGTGACTGGCTGGAATTAGTTGTGTGCGACCGTGTCTGATCCCGAAGCCCTTTTTACTAGCATAGATTTTAAGTCTACATGAAAATAATAGATGCTATCTAAACTGTGAGCACAGCTGTACCAGAACAGAGAGAGAAGTTCACATCTTTCCAGGGGCAGTCACCCTGCCTGCGCCAGTGTGGGGAGCCAACATAAAGAACTTTACCAATGGAGTGGGAGGCCATTAACAACCCTCCCTAAAATACCCATGTGGACTGAGGACTGGCTTCGTCAGGAAGTGTGGGGTAATGGAGTTGCAGATACACTCTTATTCTATGCTATTGCTATCTGAGGCCTGACGCTAGTGAGGAGGTGGTACTGAATTTTGGGGCAATTTAAATAATTTTCACATTTGATAGAAACAAGATTTTGAAGTATAAAAAAGTCAGTCTCACTGGGCATGATGGTGTATTCCTATAATCCTATCGGCTCAGGAGGCTGAGGCAGAGGATCACAAATTTAAAGCCAATCTCAGCACAAGTGAGGTCCTAAGCAATTCAGTGAGACCCTGTATCTAAATAAATACAAAGAAGGGCTGGGGATGTGGCTCAGTGGTTGAGTGCCCCTGAGTTCAATCCCTGGTACCCGCCCTCCAACAATGAAAAAAAGGTCAGTGTCTTGGGCTGGGGTTGTGGCTCAGTGGTAGAGTGCTTGCCCAGCATGTGTGAGGCACTGGGTTTGATCCTCAGCACCCCATAAAAATAAACATAAAATAAAGGTATTTTTCTGTCCATCTACAAATATAAAAAAAAAAAAATTAAAAAAAAAACATTGTTGGGGCTGGAGTTGTGGCTCAGTGGTAAAATGCTTGCCTGGCATGTGTGAGGCACTGGGTTCGAATCTCAGCACCATATATAAATAAATAAGTAAAATAAAGGTCCATTGACAACTAAAAAAAAAAAAAAAAAACCAGTGTCTTCTCTCCCCAATCCTATCCTTCGAGGAGACCCCAACCTCTTGAGGAAACTCTTGGTTGGCCAGGCAGGGAGATTCCACAGTGTGGGGGACCAGTGCAGATGGGGTGGTGGGAGATCATGATGGAGAGATTGTTTGCAGGGAGCTGGATCCTTTAGAGAACTGAAAAAAAACTTAAGCAATTTCCTATCAGGTAGAATTTTGGGACTAGAGAACTTGTCTGTTGGATAAGGTAGCTCCTTTCCCAGTGACTTTGAGAGATATTTAGGAAAGGCTGTCTGGAGTCCTGTTTGGGTTTTATTTGACCAGAACGCAGTGCTGACATCAGTCTTAAGGAGGGAAATGGGGTTCAGATGTATAAAGGTCATACTCCCACGTTCTTTATCTGCATCGGCAGCATTTTATACACAAACAGCACTTATTCTACTGGGATGGCTGAACAGGCTGTAATGTTATCGCAGGGCTGTGGATGTATCTCCACTTGCCTAGCATGTGGGAGGTCCTAGTTTCAATCCCCAGCACTACACACACACTCAGCTGGAAATCTGGACCCCTGAGTTCCCATCTAGACTTTCCCACAGGCACTGCCAGAAGCCCAACCCAACTCTGAGGCCTGCAGCTGCTCTGTTAAGACAATCTCCCCTGAATATGTGAAGATGATTTTTTTAAAAATTTGTTCTGTTTAGATATACATGACAGTAGAGCATATTTGACATTTCATACATACATGGAGTATAGCTTTCCATTCTTGTGTTTGTACATGATGTGGAGTTTACACTGGTCGTGTATTCATATATGAACATAGGAAAGTCATGTCTGATTCATTCTACTGCCTTTCCTATTCCCATTCCTGCTCCCTTGCCTTCAATTCCCTTTGTCTAAGCCATCAAGAATTTCTATCCCACCACCCTTTTTGTGTGTTAGCATCTGCAAATCAGAAAGAACATTCAGCCTTTGTTTTTTGGGGGATTGGTTTATTTCACTTACCATGATAGTCTCCAGTTCCATGGATTTATCAGTAAATGCCATAATTTCATTCTTCTTTAAGGCTGAGTAATATTCCATTATGTATATATACTACATTTTTTTTTTATCCATTCATCTGTTGAGGAGCACCTAGGTTTGTTCCATAGCTTAGTTATTCTAAATTGAACTGCTATAAACATTGATGTGGCTGCATCACTATAGTATGCTGATTTTAAGTCCTTTGGGTATATAACAAGTAGTGGGATAACTGGGTCAAATAGTTGTTCTACTCCAAGTTTTCTGAGGAATCTCCCTTCACTCTACTTTCAAGAGTGGTTGCTAAAGATGGTTTTTTAATCTTGGGGCAGATCTTTAAATTCAACCTTACCAGGTTCAGTCCATTGTTCCATCCAACGAGGTCTGTTTCAGGTTGAGTTTTCTCAACCTAAAGCTAACCCTATGATAAGGATTTGAGTGTAAGTAGTTTATAGCCCAGGGGGAGCTGGAGGGAGGCAGCCCAGCTACTGCTCACCCCAAAAAGGAGAGCCAGTACCATGGCTGCTGCTCCACTTCTGTCTTTCAAGTCTCTTGCTGGTTTTTTTTTTTTTTTCTTACCACCTAACCTAACTCATACACTACAAGGGAGGGAATTTTGGGAAATGTAGTTCCAGAGGAGCTCGATGGACACCAACACCATGACTCTCCTGATGAATGTACAGAGAATGTGATCTTTGTCCACACAGTCAGACCTTTACAGAAGCATGTCCATGGTTTTCCATTCTGACTGGCCTTCTGCCTCTGAGGCTGAAAAAATACTTAAGTCATCCCTAGTGTTTTCTGCTTTGGGATCAGGCAAAGATTCTATGGTCTTACCCTAATTCCAAGATGAATTGCCCCTCTATCACCGAGCATTACCATTGAGACAAACACCATCCCCTTGCCAGTAGCTCCTACAAATCTGGTGAATCATTGTTCCCATGCTCTAGTTGGGACCCGGGATTTGTGTGAAAGGCTGAGGTTCCCTGGGCCTTTTCTCTATGGGGTTGTGCTATCTCCCCAGGACCTTGCCAGGAAACCCAAGTTAAAAGGAATCCATTCTCTTCAATTTTATCTTTCCTTCCTTCCTAGAAATTGAGCCTAAGGGGGCTTTACCATTGAGCCATATCTTTAGCCCTTTTTATTTTTTATTCTGACAAGGTTTCACTAAGTTGCTTTGGGCCCCACTAAATTGCTGAGGCTGGCTTTGAACTTGCGATCCTCCTGCCTCAGCTTCCCAAATTGCTGGGATTGCAGGTGTGAGCCATCCATTCATTGTGTGGCTTCAATTTTCTTAAACTCTGAAAAACTCTTGCACCTTTTTCTTCTCTCTTCCTTCTTCTCTACCACAAAATTTCTATATTCTCCTGAGGACTTGGTAAATAAGACCTAAAAAACTCTCTGCATTCTGCCGTCCTATAACCTCCTCTGAGGCAATAAAGCATAAAGAATCCTGCTTAATGGGGAAAAGAAAATTCAGGAAGAGGGACTGTGGCTGTGGCTGTGGCTCAGTTGCAGAGCGCTTGCCCAGCATGTGTGAGGCACTGGGTTCTATCCTCAGCACTGCATACAAAAATGAGCACATCTACAAGAAAAAAAGAAAACGCAGGAGGGAAAACAACCCATAAATTAATCTTTTAAAATACTATCCAGGGCTAGGGATGTGGCTCAAGTGGTAGCGCGCCCGCCTGGCATGCATGAGACACTGGGTTCGATCTTCAACACCACATAAAAATAAAATAAAGATATTGTGTCCACCTAAAACTAAAAAATAAATATTTTAAAAAAATACTATCCAAGCTGGGTGCAGTGGACACACCAATAATCCCAGCTGCTCTGGAGGCTGAGGCAGGAGAATCACAAGTTCAACGCCAGCATGGGCAACTTAGTGAGAACCTCTCAGAATAAAAATAAAAGGGGCTGGAGATGTAGCTCCATGGTAAAGTTCCCTGGGTTCAGTCCCCAGTACCAAAGTAATAATAATAATAAATTAAAATACTGTTCAATAACTGGTGCACTCCTATAGCCCCAGATAGTGGGGATGCTGAGGCAGGGGAGGGGGATCACTTGAACACGTGGGTTAGATACCAGCCTGGGCAACATAATGAGAACCCATCTCTAAATAAATAAACAAAATGCTATCCAGGTACTCTGTCTGCTGTGGCTCCTTCTTGTATCTAATCAAGAACTCTAGGTGGTAACAGCAGCTGGAACTGAAGGCTAGCACCCACTGTAGTTGCCCCCACCCTCTCAGCCTGGGATGCTTCTCCCAGCTGTGCTGAGGCAATGGGAAGGGGAGGTCCAGGCACCAGTGTGAAGCTCCAGTTGCTAGGAAACCCCTTGAGAAAAAAAAAAATGATGCCTCTTGTTGCTAGCCACTGTATTCCAGGTGTCTGCGGGCCTGGCAAGACTTCCTGCTTCAGAGACCACACCACAAGGGCTGCTGATCAGCTTGGCTTGTATTTCTCTCAGCAAAGAAAACGCAGTCACTTAGTCAGCCACAAACTCAGGGTTGACAGAAGCAAGACCTGCTCACTGAAGTGTACCTACAGATCACAATGACATAAGTGATGGGGTGTAGGAAATTCTGCCCCCAAATATGGCACCTTAGTATTTGAGAAAACCGCAAAAGCAGGAAGGACACCATCACCTTCCCCTTGATTCTCATCCCTGAAGCAGGCCACAGACCTAGGAAGGTCAAACTCTGACCTTCTTCCTCCCTTTTCCCCTGAAGACTAACATGATCAGTGCCCTCTCTATGCCCGGAGGAAAAGAATGTCCTTATCAGGAAGAATCTGAACAAACAGGTCTTGTTAAATTGATTATACTCCCTTCTGTTCTCCAATTGTACTTCTGCTCAACTGTCCATAAAAATGGTATTTTGCGTTGCTTTGTGTCTTCATTTCCAAAAGCTCCCATGTAATATAAAACTTACAGTAAGAGGCTGGGGTTGTGGCTCAGTGGTAGAGCACTCATGAGCAGCCCTAGGTTTGATCCTCAGCACCACATAAAAACAAATAAATAAAATAAAGGCATTGTGTCCAACTACAACTAAAAATTTGTTTTTTTTTTTTAAAAATTACATTAAATAAAATTGTATGTTTTTCTCTTGTTAATCTGTCTTTTCCTGTGGAGGCTTCCACCATAAACCCAGTGATAGGTTAAGAAAGATACGACTTTTCTCCCCTACAAAAGCATAGAGGAAAATGAATAAAGGAAAAACATTCTCAATGGACCTCACAAACATGGCAGCTGGATACCTGATCCATGCAGACTGACTCCTGAGAACCACCCAAACAGCTGGATTTAAGACAAATCTAGGCAGGTGGTTGGGTCTAGACTAAAGCTATAGAAATAAGGTCAGCCCCAGGAAGCTGACTTACAATGTCAGTCTAGGGAAAAAAAACAGCAAGCTTTCAGGCATTCCAATTATGCTGACAGGCAATGAGTTGGACTTTATGCTGCTGTTTGTGGAATGTATGGACTGTCGTGTGTACAGGCATCTAAGTCAGGGGCCTCAACAGCAGTGACATGGCAGGTACTATAGGAGATAGAGAATAATCTTGGACGACTACGTGATCAATTGAAACCTGCTATCACTCAAAAATCTACTTACCAGGTTTCTTCTTGCCAAACCTTAAAATACAAAATTCTTAATAATTTGCTCAGAACAATACAACTTCTACCATGCAAAAAGGCTTACACCTTTATTCATGTATTTATCTATTCACTTTTACTATGTATCTGTCATTTGGCTGATGATGTTGAGCAGCCGGCCTCTTAGCAATCCTTTCCAGCTTGTTTCTGAAAATAGTGGCTTAATTGAATGTTCTCCCTGAGAGTGATTTCACACTATTGTCAAGGACACGAATATATGTTGTGTTTCAGACTAGGTGCATTTGACATCTCTTTCGGTTTATTTTCATTTCTGATTGTATTACATATACGCCTTCCTCCTGCCCTTCCCTAGGTGCACCCTCCAACTCCCACACACCTAGCAATCTCTCCAGTGGCACTGTGTTATCTGTCAGAGATATTATTGCAATGCTGGCTTAATGAATTTTGGTGTTCAGGTTGATAAAATGGTGAAATCAACTAAATGAGGTGTGTTCAAACCCATGTTTGTTAACAGTATCAGAAGAAGTGAAAACCAGGTGCCATGGCCCATGCCTGTAATCCCAACTACTCAGGAGCCTGAGGCAGGAGCATTGAAAGCTCCAGACCAACCTGGGCAACTTGACAAGACCATGTCTCATAAGTAAATAAAAATATATAAATAATTATTATTTTTTTTTAGTTGTAGTTGGACACAATAAATACCTTTATTTTATTTATTTATTTTTATGTGGTTCTGAGGATTGGACCCAGCACCTTACACGTGCTAGGTGAGCGCTCTACCACTGAGCCACAATCCCAGCCCCTAAATAATTAATTTAAATAATAATAATAATATGAAGAATAACTGCAGTTATGAAGAAATAATTGGTTAGAAACCTAAGTTTGCTATTCACATGACACATGTGCTGTTCACATGCACAGTAGTGAGTGCTGGGAGGAAATTGCTTCCCTTGACTCTCCCAGGTTCTTTGCTTGGTCTACAGATTAAATTGACATAAGACAGATGAACAGGAGAAAAACAATTTTAATTATATTTGTACACAGAGGAGTCCCTCAAAAATATGAGTCAAGGTAGGGGCCTGACATTTGAGACTTACATAATCCTCAGCTACAGAAAAGACAGGGGCTGCTGGGGAGAGAGAGGAGAGAGGAATTATGGTAAAGCCAGGGGAGAGAATGAATGGTGAATAAAGGTTGCCTTGTTTTGCTGATAAAGTTTTCTCAGGTGATGAAATTTGTCTCAAAGTAGCTCTCTTTGTGATATAGATAACTTTACAAATGACAATTTCCTTTATAAATGTCAATTTTCTTTACAAATGTAGAAATTTATACTTTATTTCATTTGGTTGAGGAGGAGGTAAAGCTTTTCCTACATTGTCTGGCTCTCAGTTTTTTTAGCTCAAAATTATTTGTTATATAACAGTAGTATCTATCAGTTTATTATTATAAATTATTTTCATATAATTAATCGGAAAATGGTCTGCTAATCAAGTACACATACTTTACATATTTTTAAATTTGGTACTAGGGATTGAACCCAGGAGTACTTTATCACTGAGCTAAATCCCCAGTCCTTTTTATTTTTTGAGACAGGGTTTTGTTACATCACTGTGGTTGACCTTGAACTTTCCATCCTCCTGTTCAGCCTTCTGAGTCGCTGAGATTACAGGCATGTGCCCCCACATCTGGTTTATTTTATTTTTTATTTAAATTTTTTTTGTGTCTGTGGTGCTAGGGATCAAATCCAGGGCCTCACTCAATCTAGGCAATCAATCTAACACTGAAATACAACCTGAGCCCCTCAAAATATTTTAATATGCCTTTTTTTGTAATCATATTAACAAATAAGGATCTAATATGTATATAATTTTCATTTAAAAATTTTTTAGTTGCAGATGGACAAAATACCTTTATTTTATTTATTTTTATGTGGTGCTGAGGATCAAACCCAGTGCCTTGCACATGCTAGGCAAGCGCTCTACCACTGAGCTACAACGCCAGTCCCTGATTTTCATTTTTTTTTCTTAGTTGTAGTTGGACACAATACCGTTATTTTATTTACTTTTATGTAGTGCTGAGGATGGAACCCAGGTCCTCGCATGTGCTAGGCTCATGCTCTACCACTGATCTACAACCCCAGCCCTAATTTTCATTTTTTGAAAGATGTTATTATTATCTTTGTAGTCTTCCACTGGATATCTGATTTTGTTTTTGTTTTGGTATTGAGACAGAGTCTCACAATGCTGCAGGCTGATCTCAAACTCCTGGGTTCAAGTGATCCTCCTGCATCAGCCTTCCAAGTAGCTGGGACTACAGGAGTGGGCAGATATACCTGGCTCTGCTGGATATTAGAGAAAAGGAAAAAAAATCACTAAAAGCATTAGAATAAAAACCATTTGGTTAGTTTTTAATATTTGAGGACATTTAAAAAATTAATATGTTGGTTTGACCCAATAAAAACACTTTATATTTTAGTCTTACTTTTAAAGTAAACATGGGGTGGGGGTTGTGGCTTAGTGGCAGAACACATGTGAGGCACTGGGTTCAATCCTAAGTTACCCCATAAAAATAAGCAAATAAAATAAAGGCATGCTGTTCATCTACAACTACAAAAATAATAAATAAATAAACAAACATGTATTTATCCAATTTTAATATTCATTCCAGTTTGATGTTTTTTTTTTTATAAGCATGATAATGCATATTATCTTTTTTTTAATATTTATTTTTTAGTTTTCGGCGGACACAACATCTTTGTTTGTATGTGGTGCTGAGGATCGAACCCGGGCCGCACACATGCCAGGCGAGCGTGCTACCGCTTGAGCCACATCCCCAGCCCCCAGTTTGATGTTTGTATGAATTGATAGGCCCAATCACCATGAAATAATTTCAGAAGAAAGACACAACCTGGGCCCAGCCAGTATGAGATAATCACAGTGCATGAAGTAAAGAGGGAAAAAAGAAAGTATTCCTTTATTCTATTTTAATCCCAACTGGTGTATTGAAATTAGGTCCTAAAAACGATAAATGAAATAAAATTTTAAAAAGAAGAAATTTAGTCCTGGCACTAACCACCCAGAGTAAGTACACAAGTTAAGGGCTTAGCCCTCCACAAGACTACTCTATTCTCACTGTAGATGCCAGTCCCATGTTTTGGGGGCTCCCAGGCCACTTGTACTCTTCTGATTGGCTAAAAAGTTGGGGGTACCTCATGATGCCCTCAGGTCTGATGGTTCACTAGAATGACGTGAACTCAGGAAAGCACTGTACTTACAATTACAGTTTCATTATAAAGTATACAAATCAGGAACAGCCTAATGAAGAGACTTATCAGTCAAAGACTGGAAGGATCCAATGAAAAACATCTATGCATTCTCCCCATGGAATCAGGACATGTCAACCTTCTGGTGCACTAAAGCATTAAGCAACCAGGAAGTTACACTGAGCTTTAGTGTCCACAGTTTTTATTGGGGTTTCATTAGATAGGCATGATTGATAGAGCATCGTCCACCTTATTTAACTCAGTCTTCAGCCTGCCTCTGATTCCTGGAGATCATGCTGGTTCAATATTCCAACCCTTCTAATCACACAGTTGGTCTTCTGATGATCAGAATCCCATCCTAAGTAAGCCCTTTCATCTTCATGTAATCCAGGGGACTTGTGACTAATAAAGATGTTCCCATTATTTGGGAAAGTCCTAGGATTTAGATTCTCCCTACCAGGAACCAGGGACAAAACCCCAATTCTTTATTATACAACATTCTTTTTCTTTAAAAGGCAGAAGCATCAGACAGAGAGTTCAGGGGATTCTTTAATTAACTGCTACCCTCTCATTCATTTGCTATAGTATGCAGTAAAACTTTATGATCCCTTTATAGTCAAATATAATAACTTAAAACAATTCTTCAAAACATTTTCATTCTTGGACATAGTAGTTTTTGACTCTGCTATGTTATTTTGTTTTACTATAGTTAAACTATTTGCTTATATGCACTATTTGAATCTTCCCCTTTTGTTTTCCCCTATACCCCTTAAAGTAGATAAAAATTAAGTATATTATATTTGAGAGCATATAGGCTCAGACACTTCTCTTATTTATTTGGGGTAGGGGGTACTGGGGATGGAAATAGGAGCTACTTGAGAGAGGTGTCTGGAGCTCAGTGTGGTGGTGCACACCTGTAATCTCAGCAACTTGGAAAGCTGACACAGGGGGATTGCAAGTTCAAGGCCAGTCTCAGCAACTTAACCAGAAGCTATCTCAACATTAAAAATAAAGGGCTGGGGAGCTGGGGATGTGGCTCAAGTGGTAATGTGCTCGCCTGGCATGTGCGGGATGCTGGGTTCGATCCTCAGCACCACATAAAAATTAAAAAAAATAATAAAGATGTTGTGTCCACTGAAAACTGAAAAATAAATATTAAAAAAAATTCTGTCTCTTTAAAAAAAATCTTCACCATTATTTTGACAATGGGCTAAACAATTAAAAATAAATAAAATAAAGGGCTGGGACTGTAGCTCTGTGGCAGAGTACTTGCCTAGCATGTGTGAGGCACTGGGTTTAATCCCCAGTACCACATAAAAATAAACAAATAAAATAAAGGCATGCTGTCCATCTACAACTACAAAAAAACTTTTTTAATTAAAAATAAAAATGTCTGGAGATATATCTCAGTGGTAAAGTGCTCCTGGGTTCCATCCCCAGTACCTCCCACCCCCAAATAAATAAGAGAAGTGTCTGAGCCTATATGATGCTGGGCCTCATCTCTGCCTAAGTTTTCATGAATGGAATGTGGAAGTAGAAAAAGAACAAAGGAAATGGAAATAATACCAGTTAAGATTGTCCCTACAGCATATGCCTTTTCTCTGAAGATCTGTCTTCTAAGCAATAATTCAGTCCAACTCTTGTTTTTAAGATGGCAAGATCACGAGTGAGGGTATTATTACTGCAATACTGCATGCTTCATTTTTTCATTACTGAAGGAAAAAAACTCTTTGGGGAGTGAAATTCAACACTCAATTTAACAGTCGTGCTGCATACTAATTCACACTGAAATGAAAAACCAATTCAGTTAAGAAAACATCCAGATAAAATGAAATGGGCCGTGATAATGGTATGTTTCCATCATGGATCTCATGTTTTAAGGACTGCAAATTCTTTCCTAAATATTAATTAAGGCTCTCAATGTCTCTGGTGGTAAATATAAAGGTAGTCACTTTGAAGATGAGAAGAGTGAGACAAAAGAGTTCTTGTGAGTGGCCCAGAGATGAATGAGAAGTCATGGAGAAGATTTAGAGAACGAATTCCTGGTTTCAGCTCCTATTCGTAACTAATACTCTCAAACTCTGGCCACAGAGCTTAAAGATTTATCTGAAATGCTACAAAAACTTGAATTAGGAGAAGAACCCTTAGGCATTCTATTAAATTTACAAATATATATGGTACTGTTTATGAATGTCAAAGACTACAAGTCACTGGGACTCTAAGAATGAATGAAATACAATTTCTAAGCTCAGGAACCTCAAGCTTAGTAGTAAGAGAAGCATGCAAAAAATTGTTTAACAGGGCAATAATACACTTACATAGAGTAGAGGGGCAACAGATACTCCTTTTCACAAAATAATCTGGAAAAATAGTAGTATAATTTTATCTCCATTGCAATCACCATTCACCAAGCCATCCAAGAGCTCTCATCAAGGTCTCCAACCATTTCCTTGCTAAATTATCCAAAAGTTGCACTCAGTTCTCTCGACCTTTGTGCAGGCTTGGATACCATTGACTTTGCCCTCTGTCCTCTTGTTTTGTTGTACCAGGGATTGAAATCAGGGCCTTGCATGTGTGTGCTAGACAAACACTCTACCACTAGCTTACATGCCTAGCCTTAAAAGTAAATCTCTTAACGTAGCTAACAAGCTTCCATATGATCTGTTCTCTTTTTACTCTCTTGTCTGAACCCTTTCCACTCTTCCTCAGATTCCTTTCCTCAGCCATACTAAACTTCTTTCAGGTACCTCCAGACCTTCATGTGTAATGTTCCACAGTCTAAGTCAATTCACCTCATCTCCAACCTCTTCTCCAGTTGCTAGACTAATTTGATCTAAATGTCTTTCAAAGTTCAGCTTAGAAAAACAAATGCCGAATGTCTTCTTTGATATAAGGGGGGGGGGTGACTCAAAATGGGATAGGGAGGAAGAGCATGAGAAGAAGTCTACCACTAAATAGGGAAGAGAGGTGGGAGGGAAAAGGAGGGAGAAGGGGAATTGCACGGAAGATGGAAGGAGACCCCCATTGTTATACAGAATACATGTATGATGTTGTGAGGAGAAAAAAAAAAAAAGAAGTGTGTCACATTAGATTGGATAGAGAGAAGTGATGGGAGGGGAGGGGAGGGGAAGGGGGGATAGGAAGGGCAGCAGAATAAAATAGGCATTATGATTGCTGTATGTATATAGGTGACTATATGACCAATGTGATTCTACGATCTGTACAATCAGAAAAATGAGAAATTATATCCCATTTGATTCAAATGTATGAATTGCCAAGATCATTGTAATGTCATGTGTAGCTAATTAAAAAAAAAAGTTCAGTTTAGACATCATTTCCTCTAAGAGGTCTTTGGAAACATGCCTCAGTCAGGGTCAGGTCTCTTCCTAATACTCCCATAACATCCTGTATTTCCACTCGTGTATCCCTGGAAATGATGTTTTGTAACTGCCTGATTGCCTGTCCACAGTCCCACTAGATTAAGCATGGGGAAGGAAGGTCTGTGTAGGACTTCTTCACTATTGTATCCCAGAGTATACATACAATAGGCAATAAGTAATTATTTGCTCAATGAATGACATATTATTGCCAATCTTGCTCATTTTGATACTTACTGCATATACTGCATATATTAGATTGCAAACTTCTAGGGTCAAGGACTTTAACCTACATTTCTATGATATACCACTTAGCATTTACTATGGTAGTAAACACACAATAGATACCCATTCATTTGACAAGTATATATCACATATTTACCATGTCAAAAGCAAATGTAGAGTTAAGGGCAAAGGAGATTGGAGAGAAAGAAGCAGGGAAATGGGGCTAACTTAAACTCCATAAGTACTTCCATTTTTCATATCCTGTAGTAATTGTGCATATGGCCTTAAGCACAGAGGAAACTTTGAAGGATTCCTTTCTTTTTTTTTTTTTTTAAAGAAAGAGTGAGAGAGAGAGATAATTTTTTAATATTTATTTTTTAGTTTTCGGCGGACACAACATCTTTGTTTGTATGTGGTGCTGAGGATCGAACCCGGGCCGCACTCATGCCAGGCGAGCGCGCTACGGCTTGAGCCACATCCCCAGCCTAAGGATTCCTTTCTTAGTAAAGAAAATTTTTTACATTTCCAGTTGCTAAAGGGATAAGGAATCAAGGTTTAAAAATAGGTTTGTAGTGGTCTGGGGTTGTAGTGCTTGCCTAGCATGAGTGAGGTTTGGGGTTTGATCTTCAGCACCACATAGAAATAAATAAAAAAAGGTATTATGTCCATCTACAACTAAAAATATTTTAAAATATAGGTTTGTGAAAGGTCTCTAATGTGAAGAAACAGAAAATACAGAAGAGATAAGAAAAAGTAGGACTAACTAATTCCTAGGACTAGTCTATAGCCAGGGAGTAGCTGTCTTATGGGGCAGAAAGGATCATGGCTGACACCCTATAACAAAAGGCAGGTTAATAAAAGAAAAGCCTAACAAATTTATTTAATGATAGTTTTCCATGACATGGGAGCCTTCAAAATAAAGGCCGAAAGACACAGGGGAGAGTATCATTTTATGCTTAGGTTCAATGAAATAGGGACAGCCATGTGGAAATATGATTGGACAAAAAGGGTCTGATCTAGCCTGGTGCGGTGGTAGCGAATGCCTGTAATCGAAGTGGTTTGAGAGGCTGAAGCAGGAGGATGGCAAGTTCAAAGCCAGCCTCAGCAAAAGTGAGGCACTAAGCAACTCAGTGAAATCTGTCTCTAAATAAATACAAAATAGGGCTGGAGATGTGGCTCAGTGGTCAAGTGCCCCTGAGTTCAATCTCTGGTATACACCCCCTCAAAAAAGGGTCTGATCCAATAGTAATGAACTGGGTGGGGAAACGCAGTAAGGCCTGCCCAGATTCTTCTTGGGCCTCTCAGTTATTGCATTTCTTCCTCCTGGGTATGGGGTGGGACCCTTTGAAATGAATGCCTTATGACCTACAACTGACAGGAAGGGTCAGAGAAAGTCTTCATGGCCACCTTGTTGGCAGAAAGGTGGAGGGAGGTTAGAGTAATATTCCTAGTTTTTATAGCTTACCTTAGAGATAAAGGGCCCTAGTTTCTGTCGCTTGCCTTGGGGGAGAGAAATTCTGACTTCTTTGAGGGAAAAAAAGGGCAAGAGACAGGAGAAGGTCAGAGAGATCTTGGATCTGAGGCTGCTTCTCAGGCTTTTGGTGCAAAGTAATTAGCATACAAAAATCAACATGCAGCTTGGCATGGTGGCACACACTTGTAATCCTAGTGACTGGGGAGGCTGAGGCAGGAGGATTGCAAGTTTGAGGCCAGCCTCAGCAACTTAGCAGTCCCTAAGCAACTTAGTGAGACCCTGTCTCAAAATAAAAATTAAAAAGGACTGAGGATATAGCTCATTGGGAAAATGCCCCGGTGTTAAATCCCCAATGCTAAAATAATCTTTAAAATAAAATTAAATTAACATGTGCCAAAGATTTTATTTAACTCATTAATTGATGAGAGAATCAGTAAGATTCTACAACTGGCTCTACAATAATCCAAAGAGCAGACACATATATAGAAAATAGGTAATGCTTGGGCTGGGGCTGTAATTCAGTGGCACAGTGCTTGCCTAACATGTGTGAAGCATTGGATTCCATCCTTAGCACCATATAAAAATAAACAAATAAAATAAAGGCATGCTGTCTATCTACAACTACAAAAGTCTTTTTTTTTTTTAAATAGACAATGCTGAAATTTATTTGCTTAATAAATGCAACACTGGTTTCTTCAGTAAAGGGAAAAGAGATCCTAGTATCCCAAGAACAATTTGCATTTATACTTCTTTTTTATTTAATATTTTTTTAGTTGTAGATGGACACAATACCTTTATTTTATTTATTTATTTTTATGTGGTGCTGGGGATCGAATCCAGTGCCTCACACATTTCTATGGACAAGAATCATTTGCACTGCTCTCAGTGTTTTGCAAGGCAGAGTTGTAAATACAATGAAAGGTAGAAATAGCCTGCAGAACAGGGCACCTGTCTTCTTTTGCCCATTTCAAGTCTTCTTTTGACCATGTTAATCTTTTGCCCATTTCAAAGTCTTTCACAATCTTTCCTGACAATAATAGGCCCCCAACTTGAACTCCAACATAAAACTTTAATGTGTGAAGTCTTAGTGCTTCTCTGAAAAAAATTTTAAAAACATGAAGAACTTTGGAAGATTATATTGACCAGACAAAAGTAAGACTTCTGGGCTCCTCAGTTAATACAAATAAGTGATGGAAATGGGAAGGTCTTATTCTCTAAAGACACCCCTGTGCTCTAAATTCTGTCTAATGTTTCTATTAGTTTTGAATATTGCTCGTGGTATTAATGATGGAACCTAGAGGTAATCTATCACTGAGCTAAACCCCCAGCTTTTTAAATTTTTTTTTTTTATTTTCACACAGGGTCTTGCTAAATTTCAAGAGGTTGGCCTTGAACTTGTGACATCTTACTGCCTCAGCCTCCTGAATAGCTGGGATTACAGGTCTGTGCAGTCATCAGCTGATGTTTCTCTTTGTAATGTAACTCTTATGTTCTCTGTAAAATATTATATCTGGCATTTATTATTTTTCCCCAATGTTGAGGAACAAACCCAGGACCTTGCACATGCTAGACAAGGGTTCTAATGAAGCTAAACTTCAGCCCATCTTTCATTTCATTTTTTTTTTTTTTCCTTTTGGTGGTAGTGGTAGTCCTGGGATTGAACCTAAGGGTGCTACATCCCCAGCCCTTTTTATTTTGAGAAAGGGTCAGGCTAAATTCCCCAGGCTGGCCTTGAACTTGTGATCCTCCTTCCTCTTCCAAGTAGCTAGGATTATAAGTGTGTGTCACCTTGACAGTTCCTTCTTCAAATTTTATCATCATGGGCTGGGGATGTGGCTCAAGCGGTAGCGCGCTCGCCTGGCATGCCTGCGGCCCGGGTTCGATCCTCAGCACCACATACAAACAAAGATGTTGTGTCCGCCAAAAACTAAAAAATTAATATTAAAATTCTCTCTCTCTCTCTCTTTAAAAAAATTATCATCAACTACTTTAGGAATACAAAATGGTTATAGAATAACATAACACACATCCAGGTACTCAACATTAAATTTAAGAAATACAATATCAAAGTCAGGCTTGGTGGTACACAGCTGTAATCCCAGATACTTGAGGAGCTTAGACAGAAGGAACCAAAGATTAAGGCCAACCTGGGTAACTTAGTAGGTCCCTGACTCAAAATAAAAAACAAATGGGGTTGGGGATGTAATGCTTGAGAGCCTGTGTTCAATCCCCAGTACTGAAAAATTAAAACCCCAAAGAACAATATTACAAATAGAACTGTATTTGTACCCCCCTCTTGGTCTTATTTCTCTCCCTCCAGAGATAACCATTCTTAATATGGATGGGAAGTTCATCATTCCCATGCATGGTTGTATGCTTTTTCAAAATAAATTGAGTTCAGAAACATTATATCATATTAATTTTCATGTTTTTAAACTTTATACAATTGGACTTACATTACATTGATTCTTTCTGTAATTTATTTTTCCCTCCTTTAGTGCTAGGGATTGAACCTAGGGCCTAATGCATGCTAAGCACAGACTCTACCACTGGGCTACACTCTACTCCACAGCCCCTGTAATTTGCTTTTTCTATCAACATTATGTTTTGAGATTTTATGTCGGTGTTATTTGTTAGAAATGATAACCAGGGAGATGGGGGTATGGTTCAGTGGGTAGAATACTTAGTAGCATGCACAAGGTCTTGGGTGTAATCCTGGTATAACAAAAAACAAACAAACAAACAAAAAACTCAGAAATAAGTTCTTGGTTTACAATAAAAGTAAGGACCAGCCTGGGCACTGTGGTACATGCCTGTAATCCCACCTTCTAGGTAGGCTGAAGCAGGAGGATTGCAAGTTTGAAGCCAGTCTGGGTAACTTGGCAAGATCCTGTCTTGAAAAAAATTAAAAAGGGCTGAGGATGTAGCTCAGTGTAGAGCACCCTTAGGTTCAATCCCTAATGCTAAAACAAACAAACAAACATAAAACCCAATAATGATCCACAAACACACACTAAGTTATTTATTCAAACTTGGGTAAATCATATAGCTTTTAAAATTTTTCTTTCTATAGAATGACAGAGATTAATTAGATGAGAGCCTCTCAAAAAGAATTTTTTTTTTTTTTTTTTTTTTTTTTAGCTCAGGCCTCTTTTTTCCTCAAAAAAAAAAAAAAAAGACTTTTTAGAAATCTCAAGTTCTTTTCTAAAATTATTTGGAATTTAAAAATAAACTAACCAGACGTCCAGTTATGGCCAAGTAAGGAAACTGGCAAATCCAGCTCCTCAAAAAATCAAAACCACAAAGCTAGACAAAATTAACATAATCATTCTGGGTTCTGGAAATTGATCCAAGGCATACAATCATCTAAAAGCATTTATGTTTGAAGAACTGCTAAACTTCAGGTAAGAATCTAAGGAATCTTAGATGTTTTGGCCTGGGGCTACTCCTATTACCTATCACCACCCCAACTCAATATGTGAAGTTTCTTCCAGCGTAGGGCAGGTCATAATGGCTGGCAGCTTTAGAGTCAGGGGCAATGCCAGTGCTCAGAGGCACTGTCAAGTGACTTCTCAGAAGGTGGTGAATAGGAAGAAGAAAACACTTGGATCTGATACAATTTCAGTGGGCTAAGCATATTCTTGGGGGAAGCTGAATACATGCATGGTGTGTAGAAAGAGGGCCCATGCCTGCCTCACCCTGGGGCTGCACATGTATGCACAGGCAGAAAAGACTGATTTTACAAATTTATCCCAGATAAGAAGAAAGTAAGCAAAAGGGAGGGAAGGAGAGAAGGAAGGAAGGAAAGAAGGAAAAGAGGAAGAGAGAAACAAAATACTAGAAACAACAAATTTCAGGGAGAAAATTTCAGAATCCATGTTTGTTACATATTATAAACAATGTAGGGGGGCTGGGGTTGCGACTCAGTGGTAGAGCACTTGGCTAGCACCAGTGAGGCTCTTCAGCACCACATAAAGATAAGTAAATAAAGGTTTTGTATCCATCTACAACTAAAAAAAATGAAGGGCTGAGGCCAGGCTGGGTGATACACACCTGTAATCCCAGTGGCTTTGAAACCTGAGGCAGGAGGATTATGGGTCCAAAGCCAGCCTCAGCAAAAGCGAGGCACTAAGCAACTCAGTGAGATCCTGCCTCTAAATAAAATGCAAAATAAGGCTGAAGATGTGGCTCAGTGGTTGAGTGCCCCTGAGTTCAATCCCCTGTATCAAAAAAAAAAAAAAAAAAAAGTAAGGTTGGGGCTGTGGCTCAGTGGTAGAAAGCTTGCCTAGCATGTGTGAGGCACTGGGTTCATATATAAATAAAGAAAATAAAGGTCCTTCAACAACTAAACAATATATTCAAAAAATATAAAATATTCAACAACAACAACAAAAATGTGAGGCATGAAACGAAACAAAAAGGGGTAACCCATACTCAGTGTGTGTGTGTGGGGGGGAGGGATGGGAAGAAAGGCAGTGAATAATAATAGTTTCTGTCCTAGAGGTTCAATTTAATGGACAAAGACTTTAAAGCAGCTAAAAAAAAGTAATAGAGTTAGGGATTTAGTCCAGTGGTCTAATGTTTGCCTAGCATAGGCAAGGCCCTGGATCTATCCCAGTACTTGGGGCATGCGGGGAGAAGCTGCTAGTATAAAGGACTAAAGAAAATCACACTTAAAGAATAAAGGAAAGTTGGGCTGAGGCTGTAACTCAGTGGTAAAGCGCTTGCCTCACATGTGTGAGGCACTGGGTTTGTCTTAGCACCACATAAAAATAAATAAAGATATTGTGTGTCCATCTACAACTAAAAAAATATTAAAAAAAAAGAATAAAGGAAAGCATAACAACAATGTATCAATACATGGACACAATGTATCAACACATAGACCCTTGAAAAGAAGTCCCAGAAGAGGAAAGAATACATAGACACAATGACACATCCAAGCTATGCCAATCTCTCTCCTAGAACTTTGGAATTTCTTTTTTTATCTCAGATTTGGGAATCCCTGGAACTGAATTCAGAGAAAAGATGTAGAGTTTATTGCAGTCCTTAGAACTTGTCTGATTCCTATATGAAGTTTCACTTCTCAGCTATTTCTTGGATTCTAAATTATCATAGTACCCTTTGAAATTTGAAGAAGTTTCCTTAAAAAAAAAAAAAAGACAACTTATGCTAGACACTCAAAATCAAATCAAAAGAATCTTAACTAAATCGCCCTCACCTATGTTCTTGATACATTCTCTTTAGCCAAACTTACATTTTTTTTTTTTAAAGAGAGAGGAGGGGGGAGAGAGAGAGAGAATTTTAATATTTATTTTTTTAGTTATCGGCGGACACAATATCTTTGTTTCTATGTGGTGCTGAGGATCGAACCCGGTCCGCACGCATGCCAGGAGAGCGCGCTACCGCTTGAGCCACATCCCCAGCCCCATTTTCACATGGTTTTGCAAGAATTTCTGTTTCTAAGAGTTCTTCATGCTCATTTTTGAAATTGTACTTTTCAAGAACTGATTTATATTAATAGCGAGAAGAAAAAGTTGATCACATTTATAAATATCCACACACTGATAATCTTATGAATGTTCTTAATTCAACACCCTATATACCTTTAATTCCTTAAAGTAGTTTTATGGCTCAGAAAGTTCTCTCTCTATCACTAGCTACAGAGGAGAGGAGAAATCTCATTTATCTCTAAGAGACTTTTCGCTAATTTTGAAAACTGTATTTTTAAGGGCAGTTTCTAGATTTCATTAGTCAGCATTATAAGCAAGAAGTAGGCTAGTGGAGGTAAATTATGCTGGCAGAAGTGGAGGAAGAGATGAATAGGTGGGCTGGGGCTGTAGCTCAGTGATAGAGAACTTACCTTGCAGGTGTGAGGCCCTGAGTTCCATCCTCAGCACCACATAAAAAATAAATGAATAAAAATAAAGATATTAAAAAAAGAGATGCATAGGCTTTTATTTAATAACAGTGAAATAAGGAGTTTATAGCATTTAACTCTCTAAAAATATCAGTCATGCCAACAGGAAGTATAGGAGAGAAAATTATGCTATGCAATTATGAGAAAGATGATCTATAGTGACTTTAAATAAAAGCAGTGGGAGAAATTTCAGGTCCAACACAGGACAACTCTGGCCATTTCAGTCCCATGCTCTATGTGGAGTTGCTTCTGGTGGAGTTCAACTGATTCTTTTGCCTAACCCTGCTTTCTTCCCTCTCCTGCCATGGGTGTTGAAGCCAAAGGCCTTTCCCAATAAACATCCTGCACACTAAACTCTTCCTCAGAGTTTGCTTTCCAGAGAAGCCATCTTGTAAAGGTACAAATATTGTCTTTCCTTTTGCCCAAAGAAAGTTCATTTATTTAAACTTGAATTCAGGAGTCCTGATAGCATTCTTCAACTGGGGAACTAAGTACCTATAATAATAAAAAATGGCTCTAACATATTTATGATCCCATTTATATAAAATGCCCAGAGAAGGCAAATCCATAGAGACAGAAAGTAGATTAGTAATTGCTAGGTGCTGGGGGAGAGGGAAGAGCAAAGAGTGACCGATAATGGGTAAAGGGTGATAAAAATATCATTCAATTAAATGTTGATAGCAGCAAAATCTTGTGAATATACTAAAGATCACTGAATTGTATATTTTAAAATGGCAAATTTTATAATGTGTGAATTACATCTCCATAAAAATGTTAAAAGCATTAGCTCTGGTATGTTTTTGACAGTTCCTGAGAACTTTAGACAGATTCATCAAATATGAAGTTTCTATTCATCCATTCATCTATGCAATTGATATTTATCAAGCACCTTATTCTTGGCCTGATATAATAAAAAGTGCTGGTAGATTCAGAAAAACGAAGTCAGTGATACATGGACCTTGAATGTCTTACAGACTAATGGGAGACAGGTGTGGTTTTATCTCCTACCTTGTTGTATTATTTCTCTAGGATGTATTTGTATCATTATGAACAATTATCACTTCCACAAAAAAGGTGCTTATTTAGCATCAAATTATCTTTGATGTTGCACTAAGTGCTCCATACTATGCAGATTAGACATACTTATATTCTTTCTCCTGAGCAATTTGCAAACTGACAGAGATGACTACACAGGAAGTCATATGAGGTCATTTTAATCAAAAATAATTTAATGAATGAATATATAAACATATCAGATTAAAAGTTTATATTATGCTTGAGTGAAACAACATATACACCATAGCATTTTTGGATAAGGTAGGTATAAGAAAAATTGACACCTCCCTCTATTTAAGTCTGGAAAGTGATTATCTCAGAAATTGTTTGAATAATCAAAGAGACAGGATTAAGCTTCTACAGATGGATGAGAGAAGGGAATTTTCCAGATTTATGGCAAATATAGCAGAAGGGTAGGTGCTTGGAATCAAGTAGGAAAATTTACTCCTTTACTTATTAGTTATTTAATCTTAGTACTTAGCTGATTTAACTTCAGTTTCCTCAATTGTAAAATGGGAATGATAATAATAGGGTTGTTTTAAAAATTAAATCACATAGGGAAAAAGTCACATAAGGCATTAGTTAACTCAAAATGTTATAGAAATGACAGCAACATTAGAAGTAGAAGAGAAACAAGATGAAATGATACCTGTAAATTCATTCCTTGAATTTTTGGGATTAGGAATTCATTCAAGGAGAAAAATCACAATTGTTACCTGCCCCTAGAATTGTGACAGCTGAAATGAATTTAATGTTGCAGTTCTGCTTTGAAAGACTATTTTTTAAAAACATTTTTGATTGGTGTGTGTGTGTGTGTGTGTGTGTGTTTTATAGATGGACATAATACCTTTATTTTATTTTTTGCATGCTAGGCAAGTGCTCTATCACTGAGCCACAACCCCAGCCCCTGAAAGACTATTTCTTTTTAGATCAAGTATTAAAACTACCTTTATTTTCTACTATTACTTTTAGTTTGAGCATTTTCTTTTTCATCAGTTGATTCCAGTTACTACAACAAAAGGTTATTGAAGGTCTATCTGTACAGATACAAAGATTAGTTCCTGCGGGAAATTCAGATATTTCCTAGTCATTTTCTGAAGCTTTTCTAAAGAAGTGAAAATGCTTAGAAGTCAAGCTACCAGGAAATCCAACCTATTTGATTGCTACCTGCTTGCTGACCACACCAAATCATCTTTCAGCTATTCTATACCATGACTTGTGCTTGTGTGTTAGCTCTCATAGGAATTCAATGTAAACAGCACTTCTTATACACGTAATTTCAGGATAGTCTCCCCAAGGGTTTGAAGGCCCTGAGGACCCAAGGCTGTTCTAGGATGAAGACTTGCTCATCCCCGACCAGCAATAAAAGAATTGCTTAATAATTAATGAAATTACAAAATCAGTTCACATTAGGTAATTCATTTTCGAGCAATCTGGAATTCTGTGTAAAAGAAAAGGCTAAACCCTGTCATAAAGTCTCGCTAAAGGGCCCTGAGCCATCAGCCTGGAGAGAAGTTTTAACTGTAGCTCTGCCCCTAACTCGCTGAAAGGTAGGTGGTCCACACATCGTCCCTCCGAGCCTCAGTTTCCTCACCTACAAAGCAAGGGTTAGGGTTGATAGTCTCTCTCTACGGTAACTTCCCAGTCTGAGGCTCACAGAGACCATAACACGAATAAAATTCCTTCAAGGGCAGATGGATGTGAACTCCTGGTCAAGGTTGAATGATTTGCTCTTTGGGTCCAGGCAGTTAATTTATTAATGCATTTGCTCAGACGTATCTTTTGAAGCTTGGTATTTCCCCGGCCTCTGACGGAAACGTGGGGATCAGAAGAATCCTCCCTAAACTTCAAAACCCTGCCCCTGGGAGCCCCGGGAGCTCGGAGCCAGGCTTAGTACTGCGCCTGCGTGATGTGGTTGGAGGGCTAAGGTCATGCTGGAGCCAGCCCCTCTCTTCTCGTCAAATCTCGCGAGATCGCCCCCAAGCTCCGCGACGGTGAGTGGCGCGCTGAGGGTCGCTGGGTTTGTTTTACTCGAGCTAGGTGAGGTTGGTGCGGTAAGGGAGGAAGCTCCGAACCAGGATTGTACTCCCGCCTTCCTCCCGCTTTCCTCCCGGAAATACTGTCCACGCTGGCATTCTTGCCAAGGATACTAGGGTAGGAAATGACCGAAAAGGAGGCGTTTTTTGTTTTTTAAGAATTATTAGGGGATGGCGCAGGCCTGTAATCCCAGTGACTCCTGAGTCTGAGACAGGAGGATCGCGAGTTCGAGGCCAGCCTAGGAAATTTAGCAAGCCCCTGGTCTCAAAAATAAATAAATAAATAAATAAAAAGGACTGAGGATATAGTTTAGTGGTAAAACACCCCCGGGTTAAGTCCCCAGTACCAAAAAAAAAAAAAGAATTGTTAGCTGGGTAGCCGAGTGTGGTGGTCCTTGCCTGTAATCTGAGCCAGCCTCAACAATTTAACAAAAACCTGTCTCAAAAGAAAAAAAAAAAGGGCTGGAGATGTAGCTTAGTGGGAAAGCGCCCCTGGGTTTGATCCCCATTACTAAATGAGGATAGGTGGGGGGAGAATTGTTAGAGGTAAGCAACTTTAAGTTTAGATATAATTGAGGTGCCTCTGGGACTTTTAGTTAACATCACTCTATTGGGTGGTACCAGGCATAGGGGCAGACTTAAATCATTGAACAAAACTTACACAAATATTATTAGTGCTGACAGTCTTAGAAATTTTGGACTATTGGTGCAGGTCATTAGTAATTTCCACGTAAGTAGCTGGTAGTAGGAACTGTAAAGGAAAATGAGGTCACTAAGAAAGGAAAGAGCCATGCAGGATTCTTACATGTAGGACTTGGGGAGAGGAGAGGAAAGGACTGGCAGGACAAAGCAAAGGTCAGCAAAGTCATTTGTGGTGGAGTACTAGAACAAGATAAGCATAAAGAAGTGTTTTATTAAAAGGTATTAGGGGGTAGAGATGTACTTTGTGCTTGCCTGACATGTCTGAAGCATTGGGTTTGATTTCCCAGTACTGCATATTTGGAAGCTCATGTTAGGAAAATGGTATGTGAGTATGAATTCTAGTGTTGTTACTGCAAGTAATGGAACACTGGACAACCTTCAACCTCTTTGTGTCTGCCTTTCCTCCTTTATAAAATGGAAGTGATATTACTAACCTCGCAGAGCAGTTTGGGGCTGGGATTATGTTTAAACAAGATAATGATAAGAAGTCTTTAGCTTAGTCTTTAGTTTAGCATCTAGGAAAATTTAGGAAACAGACTGAGAAACCCTTATTTTTCAAGGTCCCACTTTTAGTTGAACATCTTTGTTTTACTTATTTATTTATTTATCTTATGTGGTGTGGAGGATTGAACCCAGTGCCTTACAGATGCAAGGCAAGCGCTCTACCACTGAGCCACAACCTCAGCCCCAAATAGCACACTCTTTATGACTGGTACTGAGAAAATTTTTCAGTTGATCATCCATCTTTATTATTTTTTAATATTACTTAGCACCAGTTAGGAAACCACTTGGTATCATATCAAATAAGATTTGTTGAGTTTTTTTTTTTTTTTTTCTCTTCACTTGGAATGAATCTATCACTATCACTACCCCTCCTTTCAGATCTTGTATCTGGTGCATCTTATTTTAGATGTTAACTAAACCAAGTGCTTTATATTCTTAATGTGTTGTTTGTTGTGCTATTGGGTATTGTACAATTATCCTGCATTTCTTATATTTGGCACCTGAAAAGTTTCTAATTTAGTATAGAGGGAGAGAACTGTATAATAAGTATTTGGACAGATATACAGTTTTGTAATTTTATTTATTTTATTTTTGTGGTATTGGAGATCAAACTCAGGTATTCTTTATCACTGAGCTACATTCCCAGTATTTTTTATTTTGAGATAGGGTCTCATTAAGTTACCCAGGCTAGTTTTGAATTTGTGATCCTCCTGACTCAGCCTTCTAAATAGCTGGGATTATAGGCATGCACTACTGCGCATTTTAAAGAAATAAAGCATACTGTTGAGAGTAGAAAAGAAAGCAAATATAAAACTTTATTTGGAAAAGTTCCTTTAGTTGAAAATTTAGCCATCATTGTATGATTAATAACCACTTAAGGGTAGTTGAACCTACTTTACTTGGAAAAACTTTGCTTTTTAATACTACATAATTAACACCCATGGTGTCTGACATTTCCCTATGGACTTCATGATGTAATGAAATAGGATGTAGATAGACCACATTCAAAGATTCCTGCCTAAAAAAAAAATGAAACTGAATTTAATTAAGCTTCTAGATTTACTTATGAGTGACAAGCAATGGGCGAAGATAGAAGAAAAATGCAGATGATACTATTAGGAAGCTATCATGGATCATTTTACAAACAAAGGAATGAAGAAACAAAGCGATAGCATGAAATAGAAAGTTCCAAATGTATGTGATCTTTGAATCCTGATTCTAATGAATCAACTATAAGAGACATCTTTGAGCAATCAAGAGAATTTCAGTATATACTAGGTATTAGATGATGTTAAGGAATTACCTGTTCTGTTAATTTTGTTAGGTGTAATAATGGTATGGTGTTTAAGTTGGAAACAATCCATTATCAAAGATGGTTTAACTGAAGGATTTTATGTGAAATGGGATGATTCTGGGATTTGCTTTAAGGTGAATCTGGAAAATATGGTCTTATCTGGCAACTTTGTTTTTTTTTTTTTTGTTATTAGATTATCATCAGTTTATTATAAAAGACACATGGAAATTATTTACATGATGAAAGATCTCAGAACTTCAGTGGAATGGGCAGCTTCATAGGATGCCATTTCAACAGTGATTTGTTTCAGTCTACATACTTTCCAAGAATGTCTAAATAAGAAATAATCCTTGTCATCTAGAACTACTTTGGTGCCTCCATACTCTGGGAGAAGAACTTTATCTCCAACTTTCACACTAACTGGCTGAATCTCTCCACCCTTTCCTTTAGAGCCTGATCCCACAGCTACTATTGTTGCTTGCAATACTTTTCCTTGAGATTTTTCTGGAAGCATAATGCCTCCTTTGATTACAGTTTTGGCTGCACTCCTTTCGACCAATACTCGGTCAAAAAGTGGAAGAAACTTTCTAAATGCTTGTCCAGCCATGACTGGTGCCGCCGCAGCTCGGACTCTCTTATCTGGCAACTTTGTATCTAGAAGAAGAGAATGAATATTGATAGCAGCTAGCCATTTCTATAACAACCAATAAGAATATATATAAATGTATATAAAACAAGGAAGCAAATAATACATATTTCCATTTCTTTCTATCTTACTGAATGTCATCAACATCAGACATTGTTATGGTTTGGATTTGAGATATTCTTCAAAAAGTCCCTTATAGGAACTATAAGCAGGTGGGGTGTGGCTAGAATAAGTAGGTCACTAGAGGCATCTTTTTCTCTGCTTTCTGGCTGCCATGAGCAGACAACTTTCCTCTACCACACCTCCTGCCATGATATTTGGGCTTACCTCAGGCCCAGAGCAGTGGAGTCAGCCAACCATGGACTGAACCACTGAAACTGTGAGCTCAAAATATACTTTTCCTCCTCTTAAGTTGTTCTTATCAGGTATTTTAGTTACAACGATGAAAAGCTGACTGACACAGACATTTAGTTATTTTTTGTGGTGTTGGAACAAACCCAGGGTTTTATGCATGTTAGGCAAGTATTCTCCAGCCCTAGACATTTAGTCTTAAAAAGGAGTAGAATTTTCCTTTAGTATAGGGTACTTGCAGGAGAGTTGGAGGCTGCTAAAAGGTTGTGTATGTAAAAGCCTTGTTTGGGGGAGATTTGGGGAAATGATAGAAAATGTAACATTTGGAGCTGGGCGCCATGGTGCATGCCTATAATCTCCTTGGCTCAGGAGGCTGAGGTAGGAGGATCGCAAGTTCAAAGCCAGCCTCAGCAACTTAGCAAGGCCCTCAACAACTTAGGGAAAGACTATCTCAACATAAAAAATAAAAAGGGCTGGGTTGTGGCTCAGTGGTTAAGTTCCTATGGGTTCAGTCCCTGGTACAAAAAAAAAAAAATGCTTTGGGGCACCTGTAGTCCCAGCTCCTCAGGAGACTGAGGAAGGAGAAGCACTTCAGCCCAGGAGTTCAAGGCCAGCCAGGCAATATAGCAAGACCTTATCCCCCAAAAAACAGAACAACAAAAATCCAGCTTTAATGTGTTTGCTTTTTGTCAGCAAAACTATTGAAGATTTCCATTTTGATAAGTGAATAAAAGAAAGAACCTTTAAAATTTTGATTATATCTTAGTTAATCAGTGTTTTATTTTGCCTCTAGATTAACTAGGTATCTCTGGAGGAGGAATATATCATATTTTTCTTTTTTATATATTTATTTTTTAGTTGTAACTGAACATGATATCTCTATTTTATTTATTTATATGGTGCTGAGGATCGAACCCAGCATGTGCGAGGTTGTGCTCTACCGCTGAGCTACAACCCCAGCCCCTCATATTTTTCTTTAAATCAAGCCATATTAGGATGCTTAATCATGGTGGTATGAAGATGAAATGTGCTTGAATTATCTAAGGCCACAATCATTTTGCCTCCTTCAGTCTTCAGTGAAATTGTTCCTATTAACTAAGAATTCTAACTGAATTTAGTATTACTTCATATATTTGCTTTAGGAGGCAAACTCTGATAGAAAAGTATTATGTCTTTTAATTCCAAATATTTATTTTTTTCTTGTCATTCAGAAGCACAAATGGATTTCTCTTTAATTTTTAAGTTGTTGAATGCTGTTAGCTTTTTGCCACTGTGACCAAAACACCTGATGTAAGCAACTCAAAGGAGGAAAGATTTATTTTGGCTCATGGTTTCAGAGGTTTTAGTCCATGATAAGCTGGCTCCATTGCTTTAGACCTGAGGCAGGACAATATCATGGTGGAAGGTCAATGAAGGAGAAAAACTGCTCAGCTCTTGGCAGCTGGGAAGCAGAGAGAGAGAGAGAGAGAGTACCTGATAAGGTCAGAGCCCTGTGATCCAATCATTTCCTAACAACTCCACCTCTGAACACTGCTGCATTGGGGACCAAGCCTTTGGGGGACATTCCATATCCAAAGCATAGCAAATACTTTAGATCTTTCTTGTGATTTAAGCATTTTTCTATTTATAGGAATTATACAGAAATCTTGTGAGACGACTGCACAAACAGAGTGATGATTGTACAGCAAGTGGTATTAAATTCCCGACCTGGTAGGTATTTGTCTATAATGAATGAACAACTGCATTTTTTGATAATTGCTGATGTATATGAAGGAATAAAAACTAATATGATATTAATTTGGTGAACTAAGGTAGTAAAATATTAAGATAATATAACAGAAGAAACTCTTTAAACAATGTAGTACTTTTTCAAATGATAACTTATTAAGACCATTGTTGATGAGATAAGGTATTTTTTGTATCATAACATTTAAAAGCCACATATTACAAATAAGTGTGTTTTCTTGGTGGGGGAGGGCTCCAGGGATTGTACCCAGGGGCACTTAACCACTGAACTACATCCCTAGCCCTTTTTATATTTTATTTTGAGACAGGGCCTTGCTGAATTGCTTAGGGCCTCGCTAAATTGCTAAGGTTGGCCTTGAATTTGTGATCCTCCTGCATCTCCCAAATTGCCGGGATTACAGGCATATGCCACCAGGCCTGGAGGTATCATTGATTTTTTTTTTTTTAAGAGAGAGAGACAGAGAGACAGAGAGAGAGAGAGAGAGAGAGAGAGAGAGAGAGAGAGAGAGAATTTTTTAATATTTATTTTTTAGTTATTGTTGGAAACAACATCTTTGTTTGTATGTGGTGCTGAGGATCGAACCCGGGCCGCACGCATGCCAGGCGAGCGTGCTACCGCTTGAGCCACATCCCCAGCCCCAAGTATCATTGATTCTTAAAATTTGATTTTCTGTTTTCTGTTAAATGTACTGACTTATGTTAGAGTTGATATCTAACTGAATCATAGAAACTTAGGTATGTAAGTAACCTGAAAAGTTTGGGCCCACTGTTATCTTCATTTTACTGTTTACTGTGACCTGAGGAAGTCATGTAACTTTTCTGACTTCAGTTTTAGAAAAGTGGGCAGTTAGAATAAGATCCTTACATTCTAAAACCCAGTACTGGGGAGACTGGCTAGGAAAATCACAAGTTCGAGTCCACCTAGGCAAATTGGTAAGACCCTATCTCAAAATAAACAGACTGAGGCTATAGCTCAGTGGTAGATCACACAGATTCAATCCCCAGTACTAGTGGGGAAAAAAGATCTTTACGTTCTATTCCCACCTTAGAAATTGGATGATTCTTGAATAGGCAGATTACTTATGTTAAAGTTATCAAATCTGAGTAAACTTTTAGTGATGACATTTTCTGCTTACAGACTTTTTTCATGCCTCAACATTTCTAATTTGTTGATTTTTAAAACTTTTTTTAAATTTTATTTTTTTAGTTGTAGTTGGACACAATACTTTTATTCCATTCATTTATTTTTATGTGGTGCTGATGATCTAACCCAGGGCCCCCGCGCATGCTAGGCGAGTGCTCTACCGCTGAGCCACAATCCCAGCCCGAAACTTTTTTTTAAAAAATATTTATTTTTTAGTTGTAGTTGAATAGTTAGAATTTATCTATCTATCTATCTATCTATATATATATATATATTTTTTTTTTTTTAGAAAGATTCTGTTTGCTTCTCAAAATGAGGAAGCAAAACTCGCCTAACTTTTCACTTCGGTGGAAGTGTTTCTGCTAGTTTGTAAAATTTTAATTTTCGTAATTAAAAAGACAGCTGAAGGCGATTTTATGTTTTTTGAAATCCTAAAATTAAAACAGGTGAGGTGATTTACCTATAATCATTAGAGGGCTGGAGTTATGGCTCAGTGGTAGAGTGCTTGCCTTGCATGTGTGAGGCACTGGGTTTGATCCTCAGCACCAAATAAAAATAAAATAAATGAAATAAAGGTATTGTGTCCAATTACAACTAAAAATAAATATTATAAAAGAAAGAAAGATGTTCCCTAAAAAATTTAAAAAAAAATTAGAAGCTGAAAGCAATCTTTGAAAAGAACTTCTTGGAGAACATCAAGAGTGATGAAAACTGCTTGAGACTATGCTGAGTCATTGCTATAATTTCAGAGAAGTTACAAGACAATATGGATTTATTCATGCCTGTTTTAAAAGGGAGTGCCCTGAATCCCAGGTGATCTTTTAAAAAAATAGTAATTGTATATAGGGAAGTGACTCTTTGACTAAATTTTTGCCTGATATTTTAGGAAAAAATGGTAATCCAGTGGCAGAGAATTTCCGATTGGAAGAAGTCAGTATATCAGATACTATTAATGAAGGACAAGTACAAGTTAGAACTCTTTATCTTTCTGTGGATCCTTACATGGTAAGAACCAAGAGGTGTGATTTGGTGAAAAATAATTTTATTTTCATATTGTTGCATTAGAATTTTATTGTGCTATCCTTATGACTAATAAATACTTGGGCAGTTGTATCTTGACACTTATTAATTATAGATTACCTTATTCATTGCTTTTATTAAGGAATATTTTGAAGGAATGTATTCATAATAGTAGTATATGTGGTTAGTGAGTTTCTTCCAAATGTCTATATCACTCCCAGTAGTAAGTAAAGCTTGAATAATAAAGTAGGGTTGGAAGTTCCCTCAGAGGATCTGGTTTATAAGGCAGACTGTATGTGAGACCTTGATTCTAGTTGATCTCTTTTTGAAAGGGGTAGACTCATTCATGCTACCTTTAGATTAGGGAGAATTCTTGAAAAGATTGCTGAGGGAGGCAATTAAGAAAACCATCAGGCACAAGGTCTTAAGCTTTAAGTGCTGGCTTCTTTCTTTGTTTGTCTCATAGTCTTCTTTACTCCTAACTTCATCTCATGGCCATGACATGTATATCTCCATCAGTTTATCTCCTACTATCAAGTCTCAGTGCTTAGAATCAGATTGCTGAGATTGGGAAATTGGCCAGTTTATCTGTTATATTATCTATTTATAGGTTAATGACCCACTGTACTAGTTTCCTATTGCTACTATAGCACGTTACTATAAACTTAGTAGCTCTAAATAACACAAATACATTATCTTATAGTTATGGAGATTTGAGATTCAAAATGGGCCCCACGGGGCTAAAATCAAGGTTTTGGCAGGGCTGCATTTGTTCTAAAGGCTCTAGAATTTTTTTTTTTTCCTATTGTGGCCTCTAGAGGTTGCCCATGTTCTTGCATGGGCCTTGTATTATACTGGTTTACCTTTGCATCAGTGGTCACATCTCTGACTTTTCTCTCTCTTATCAGGACCCTTGTGATTTCATTGAGCACACTGGGATAATCCAGGATAATTTTGCCCATCTCAAGTCTCTTTTGCCATATTGACAGGTTCCAGAGGTTAGGACATGAGCATCTCTGGGGGTCATTATTCTTCCTACCAGCAATCTAGGGTTGGCTATCCAGGAGTTACATGTCCCTGCTAAATCCATTTATCTTTGGTTGTAGGGAGAGTTAGGCAATGGCTGCCCCTTGGTGGCAGAGCAGTGGCCATGAGAAAGTACAGAGAAGCTCTCACCAAATTACAGGGTTCATAACAGAATTGCCTGTCTCTGAACAATGGAAAGAGTTCATTTTACATAGGGATTAGGTTCTATAGCAGGATTATGAGTCAAAACCTGTAGTCAGTCAAAATACTCTTAGAAAAATCCTTTAAATTGGTATTAAATTACTAGGATCTAGCTCATTGGAAACTCAGAAATTTAGAATCATTCTATCTATCCAAATAATTTGGTTTTCTGAAGCTTTCCTTCCCTAAGCTTCAATTGCCCTTTGTATTAGACTGTTCCTGTTCCTCACCTTTTATTTTGTTTATTCATTTATCAGTTGAGGAACATATGGATAGTTTCCACAGTTTGGCTATTATGAATAATTTTGGGGTGAACATTTGTGTACAAGTTTTTGTGTGGATCATGTTTTATTTCTCTTTCATATATACCTAGGATAAGAATTGCTAAGTCATATATTGACTGTGTTTAAACCTTTTTTCCCCATCAGTACTGGTCATCGGACCCAGGGGCACTCTACCATTGAGGTACATTCCCAGCCCTATTGTTTGAGACAGGGTCTTGGAAGTTGCAGAGGCTGGCCTACGACTTAAGCTCTTCCTGCCTCAGCTTCCTGAGTTGCTGGAATAACAGGTGTGCACTACCATGCCCAGTTTTTATTATTTATATGGAGATGGGGTATTGCTAAGTTGCCTAGGATGACCTTGAACTTCCTGAGGTTGGTCTCAAACTTGTCATGCTCTGTATCAGTCTCCTGAGTTGCTGGAATTAGAGGCATTTGCCATTGTGCCTGGCTTTGTTTAACCTTTTCAGGAAGTACCAGATTCTTTTCCAAGATGCTTACAACATTTTACAGTTCTACAAGAAGTAAATAAGGGATCTAGTTTCTCTACACCTTCACTAATACATATATATATTTTTTATTGTAGCCATTCTAGTTAGTGTGAAGTGGTATCTCATTGTGGTTTCATTCTGCATTTTCTTGATGGCTAATTTTTAGCATGTTGTCGTGTGCTTAGTGGCCATTTGTATATTTTTTGAAGAAGTATGTATTCAGATCTCTTACATATTTTAAAATTGGATTATCTCTTTTATTATTGAGTTACAAGAGTTCTTTTTATATTCCAGAAATAATATAAAATATGTGATCTGTAAAATATTTTCTCTCATTCTGTGGATTGTCTTTCCTTTCCCCACTTTTCTTATGGTACTGGAATTTAAATTTAGGACCATGCACATGCTAGGCAAGACTTCTACAACTCAACTGTTCCCTAGCCTTTTTTTACTTATTTTATTTTGAGACAGGGTCTTGATAAATTGCTCAAACTTATGATCTTTCTGCTTCAGCCTTGTGAGTAGCTGGGGTTACAGGCGTGTGCTACCATGCTGGCTTATCTTTTCACTTTTAATGGTATCCATTAAAGTATAGAAATTTTTGTTTTTGATAAAGACTGGTTTACCTGTGCTTTTTTTCTTTATCACATACTTTCAGACTCATCTGAGAAGGCTTTGTCTCACTGAGGGTTAAAAAGAAAGATTTAGCTCTATTTTTTTTTTCTAGGACTTTTATAGTTTTAGTTCTCACATTTTAATAAATGACCCATTTTGAGTTAATCTTTGTATATGGTATAAGGAAGAGATTTGTGTTAGTTAAGGTTTTTCATAGAGTCAACAGAGGAGAGATACAGATGTAGATATATAGGTTTATGAGAAAGGATTGGCTCACATGATTTGCGGGAATAAAAAGTTCCATAATAGGCATTCTGCAAGCTGAAGAACCAGAAAAGTCTATAGTATGGCTCAGTCCCAGAGTCCCAGGGATGCAAATCCCAGTCTTCAAATACCAAAAAAAATCATGGAGTCCTAAAGTCTAAGGACAGAAGAAGTAGGGCATCTTGCTCCAGAAGAGTAAGAGCAAGAATTCACCCTTCTCCCTTTTTGTTCTGTCAGCTCCGCCATCACTGTCCAAGCTCCCCACTCAACCAAGGGCAGATCTTACCTCCTCAGTTCATCAACTCACATCAATCTCCTCTGAAAACACACTCACTGTAGCTGGGCATGGTGGTGCACTCCTGTAATCCCAGTGGCTGAGAGGCTGAGTCAGGAGGATTGCAAGTTCAAAGCCAGCCTCAGCAACTAGGCGAGGTGCTAAGCAACTCAGTGAGACTCTGTCTGTAAATAAAATACAAAATAGAACTGGGGATGTGGCTCAGTGGCTGAGTGCTCTGGGTTCAATCCCTAGTACCAAAAAAAAAAAAAGAAAGAAAGAAAAAGAAAAGGGAAAAAAAAATCACTCACCAAAACACCCAGAAACAGTGTTTCAGGGGCCATGTAAGCATCTTTCTTTCAGTCAAAACCTAAAATTGATCATCACAGTTTTTGTGCTTTTACATGTGGATACACAGTTGAATGAGTACTGTGTGTTGAAAAGATTATCCTTTCCTCGTTGAATTCTCTTGGTACTTTTTTGAAAATTAATTTTCAAAATAAGGATTTATTTCTGGTCTCAAAACTATTCCATCAATCTGTTTATCTTTATGCTATATCTCACTGCCTTGAAGACTATAGCTTTGTAGTAAATTTTGAGATTAGGAAGTGTGAGTCTTCCAACTCTATTATTCTTCAAGATTGTTTTGGCTATTTTAGAATTTGAATTTCCTTGTTAGTTTTAGGACCAGATGGTCAATTTTTGCACAGAAATAAGTTTTTTTTTTTTTTTTGTACTGGGAATTGAATTGTCCTGGAACTTGTGATCCTCCTATGTCATCTTCCTGAGTTGTTGGGATTATAGGCATAGGCCACTTTGCCCAGCCCAAGCTGGGATTTTGATAAGGATTACTTTGAATCTTAAATCAATTTTAGGAATACTACAATCTATGATGGTTAATTTTATGTGTCAGCTTGACTTGGCCAAGGGATACCTAGATAAACATTATTTCTAAATAATAGAAACATTATTTCTGAGTGTTTCTGTGTTATATAGTTTGGATCTGGAATGTCTCCAAAGGTTTGTATGTTAAAGACTTGGTCCCCATTCTCCCACTCCCCACCCCTCAGCTATAGGAAGGTGGTGAAAATTTCAGGAGGTGGGGTCTAGTTGGAAGAGGTGGGTCACTGAGGGTTGGGAGTGTGATGTTGATGGATCTTTATTTTATTCATTTATTTATATATGGTGCTGAGAATCAAACCCAGGGCCTCATACATGCTAGGAAAAAGCTCTACCACTGAGCTACATTCCCAGCCTGGGATATGCCTTTGAAGGTATATTTTGTCCCTGGCTTCTGGCTGTCTTTTTCTGCTTCCTGACTGCCTAGCAATGAGCAGTTTTGCCCTGCCACACACTCCCTGATATGATATTGTGCCTGATCACAAGCCCACAGCAATGGGGCCAAGTGACCATGGAGTGACACCTCTGTAACTGTGAGCCAAAATAAATCTTTCCTCCTTTAAGTCTCTCATCCATGTCCCGTCCAGTCCAGTCCTTTTGTGTGTGTCGTAAGTCCCATAACCCACCCCCGCTACACACACACACACACACACACACACACCACCCTACTAAGTTTGCTGTAAGGGTATTTCTGGAAACATTAGCATTTGAATCAATGGACTCAATAAAGCAGATGTTCCTCTCAAATGTGAGTGGGTATTATCCAATTGATTGGGGGGCCTAAGTAGAAAAAAAGTTAGAGAAAAGTTAAATTATGTTTGTCTTACTGCTCAAATCAGGACATCTATCTTTTCCTGCCCTTAGAGTTCTTGGTTTTGGATCTTCTGACCCAGACTGGGTCATCCCTATTTTGTATTTGATTTATTTTTATGTGGTGCTGAGAATCGAACCCAGTGCCTCACGCATGCTAGGTGAGTGCGCTACCACTTGAGCCACATCCCCAGCCCCTTGTATTTGATTTAGATACAGGTCTCACTGAGTTGCTTAGTGCCTCGATAAATTGCTAAGGCTGGCTTTGAACTTTCGATCCTACTGGGTGCACCTCTTCATGAGTGCAGAAGTAATAACCACAACTAGAAGATAAAAGAGCCGGGAGAGGTTTATTACTTGCAGCAAGTAAGAACATTGAAGATAACTCTCAAAGTAGTGTTATTCCTGAACAAAGAAAGCAAGAGACTTGGGGCTGGGGATGTGGCTCAGGCGGTAGCGCTCTCACCTGGCAGTGTGTGCGGCCCGGGTTCTATCCTCAGCACCACATACAAACACAGATGTTGTATCCGCTGAAAACTAAAAAAATAAATATTAAAAAATTCTCTCTCTCTCTCTCTCTCTCTCTCTCTTTAAAAAAAAAAAAGGAAAGCAAGAGACTTTTATTGGGGAAAATTTTATATATTCATATCATAAAGACTCATCATCATATGCAGAGGTGAGCACATTTCTGGGCATACTCAGTTTGAAGTCATATATCATGTGTTTTAAAAAAAATATCAGACACAAATGTCTCTGGGCAGAGAATTTTGCATTTTAGTAAGTAAAGTTTATTTCTAGGTTGCCTTAAAATGATGAGTCAGAGTGACTTGGCAATTTTTGCTGGTTTCTTGTAAATTTCTGCAAAGGACTTTAGCTGGAACAAACAAAACAACTTTGTCATTTAAAGAGTCAGAAGCTTAAGAGCTTGGAGCATAGGAGCTTGCTCCTAAAAGTGCCTGCCTGGTAGCTAACAGTTTTGGTATCAGAGTAATAGTGGCGTCATAGAACTGGTGTTGTGAGTAAGCTGTGCCAACATTGGCTGGATGCATTTGTGTCTTTCTACAATGTCATAATTTATTGGATCATAATAAATTTACAAGTTGTGTCACTTTCATTTCATTGGCTTTTATTCATCAAACCAATGGTTCACTTGATATCAGAAGCATGGCAATAAGTTTTTTTTTACTACAGTCTAATCTTTTTTCTTTTTTTAAAGATTTAAATAATTTTTTTAGTTGTTGATAGACTTTTATTTTATTTATTTATATGAAGTGCTGAGACATGCCAGGCAAGTGTGCTACTGCTGATCCGCAGCCCTAATCTTAATTACTAATATCTATAACACTTAACTCACACATCACACTTTACACAATAATATGTAGGTTACAGGGCAGCTGAGAAAAGGTTAACAGAGGCCACAGATTTTAAAGAGACAGAACTGAAAGCAAAGGCAGAGAGCTGATACAGATGGACAAAAGTTACTACAGGTGGTCAGATTAGCTTTACCTACCCAGCCAAAGCAGTGGCCCACGCCATTCTTAGGAGGCTGAGACCAGGTGAATCTCAAGTTAAAGACCAGCCTCCACAACTTAGACCCTGTCTCAAAATATATTAAAGCAACAGCAGAGGACTTGTGATGTAACTCAGTAGTAGAGCTCATGGGTTCAATCCCTAGTATGGCAGGAAAAAAAAAAGATTTATAAACCCAGCAAAGAATCTGTTGGAGGCATAGAATCTGCTCAAGGTACAGAGCTATTCAGGGTGCCAAGCTATTCAAGGCAAGGCAAGGGTTAGTTCAGGGTGCAGAACTTGTCTAGAATATCCAGAACATCTGAATGGCAGGCAGTTTCAAAGTGGGCCATGTCAAGCAGGGATGGAGCTGAAGTGAAGCTCTGGGGACAGAGTTGGGAGTTTATTACCTGTTGACCTCCTGATGTGACGTCTTCATTGGATGGTCTGTTACAGTGATTGATAGGTCAGTTTGTGCCGCCATAGCAGAGTCTTAGGTGCCCTTCCTATTATGTTTCAAGTGAGGAGTTGCATCATCTGTGTTTTGATGTGTTTGATAAATTTCCCTACTATGGGTTTGATACACCCATGCATCCAGGTGCTTCTGATTTAATTTGATATTTACAGGTGGTTGTTTTTTTATCAGCACAATTAATTTATCACTCTGTGCCTTATAATTGTGCTCTGCAGCTGGGGGTATTACTCTTTTTATAAGTTCTGTATGTCCATTGTCTGGTGATTGATTATGTTTACCCATTCAAGTTACCAAGTCATTCTGCCTTAGCACTTGTATCAAAATGGATTAGATCAGGACAACTACTGCTTTATTAAATTGAATAATTTAATAAGGGCTAGATACAGCCTGAAAACTGCTCTTCTCTCTCTCTCTCTCTCTCTTTTGGTAGTGGGGATTGAACCCGGAGGTGCTTGACCAGTGAGCTACATTCCTGACCCTTTTTATTTTTAAAAATATTTTTTAGGTGTAGATAGGCATAATACCTTTGTTTTATTTTTAAGTGGTGCTGAGGATTGAACCTAGTGCCTCACATGTGCTAGGTGAGTGCTCTAACACTGAGCCACAACCCCAGCCACCATCTTTATTTTTTGAGATAGGGTCTCGTTGAGTTGCTTAGGGCCTTGCTATGTTGCTGAGGCTGGCTTTGAATTTTTGATCCTCCTGCCTCATCCTCAGTCACTGGGATTATGGGCAAGTCTCACTCTGCCCAGCTGAAAACTGCTCTTCTCTGCAACATGGAATAACTTAGTAGGGCACAGCCTGCTCTCCAAAGTGGGGAAGTTATTCCTCCTCTTATATTTTTGATAGTTTGTGAAGAATTGGTATTCACTTTGTGTGTGTGTGTGTGTTGCTGGGGATTGAACCCAAGGCCTTTTGCATGGTAGGCAAGCACTCTACCAACTGAGCTATATCCCCACCCTTGGTATTCACTTTTGAAAGAGTAGTAGAGAGGCAGGTGTAGTGGTGCATACCTGTAATCTCAGCTACTTGGAGGACTGAGGCAGGAGGATCACAGGTGAGGCCAACCTGAACAACTTAGTGAGACCTCATCTCAAAATAAAATAATAGCCAGGAGCGGTGTCCTATGCCTATAATCCCAGTGGCTAGGGAAGCTGAGGCAGGAGGATGGAAAATTCAAAGCCAGCCTCAGCAATTTAGTGAGGCCCAAAGCAATTTAATGAAATCCTGTCTCAAAAAAAAATAAATAAATAAATAAATAAAAAATAAAAGGGGAAGGGATATGTCTCAGTGGTTAAGCACCTTGGATTCAATTTGTGGTAAAAATAAATACATAAATCAATCAATTAATTAATAAAAAATATAGAATAGCATAGTCTGTAAATGTAGCTCATTGGTAGAGTACTTGCCTAGCATGTGCAAGGGCCTGGGTTCAATCCCTAGTATCAATTTAAGATTTTCTATTACTTCTTGAGTTAACTTTAGTAGTTAGTATCTTTCTAGGATTTTGCCCACTTTATCCAAATTGTATAAATTTCCCTTACTTTCCTTTTTGTTTTGTAATGTCAGTAATTATGTCCATCTCTCATTTCATTTTAACAAAAAGTTAAAAGAGGGCTGAGTATGTGGTTCAGTGGTAGAGCACAATACCCAGCATATCATATGTAGGACTCTGGATTTGATCCCCAACACCAAAAAGCAAGTTAAAATGATGGTTTATTTGATAAATTGTGTTGAATCAGTTTAATAGCAGACTTTTAGGAAATAATTAGATTATATATGTTATCAATTGGCTAAGGGTTCTTTTAAGGGTTCTTTTGCTCAATTCAGATAGAAATTATGAATCTGAGTGGGAGTGCCAGTAGCTCTCAGCTCTTGGTGTATCTGTATGCCGTGGGTGCCAGTGGTTCCCAACAGCTGGTGTCAACAAGTCTCCCATCTGCTTTTAGGTGGCTCCTCAGCAGCTGGGACTAGCAGCAGTTTTTCTGGCAGCTGAACCTCTTCTGCAGTTCTCAGCTGCCGCAGTCTGGCTGGGCACAAAATAACCGAGCTGCCACACAGCCTTGTAGGTTCAAACAGCAACCTTTATTCCCGAACTTTCACCGGCACTCTACACACACTTCCCAGGAACACACTCCCTCCACCGGAGTCCGCATGCCAATTCTCTCAGAACCCTGGGAGAACTCAACAGGGAACTCCAAAGTAGGGGGCGCCCGAGGCAGCAGGATCCGCCCTAATCCCAGCAGGATCCGCTCTAATCCTGGAGCTGCCCAATTCCCAGAGCAGGGTCACCTTTCAACCATTCCCTCTGGCAAAAATGCCAGGCGTCATTTTGACTAAACTGTGGCTCTCAACACTCAGCTTTCAGTTGTCTACTGCTCTTCACTGCTGCCTGGCTGCTAGGTGTTCTCAGGGCTGGCAGCCCTTGGTGTTACCAGCTCTTGGTTCAATCATTTTAGTCCACTCTGAGATAAAAATCACCAGAAAAAAAAAAAAAACATCAGAAGGCAATAGAACCATTTGGACAAGGCTTTACATGGGGCCTTTGTTGCAGCACAGGGGGGAAGTGTACAGGATGAAGTCCCATACTGGCCAGATGAGACTGAGAAGAGTACTTGCGTAGGGCCAGGCACGGTATTACATGCTTGTGATCCCATCTATTCTGGAGGCTGAGGCAATATGGCAAATTTGAGGCCATGCTGAGCAATCTAGTGAGACTCTGTCACAAAATAAAATTTTAAAAAGGCCTGGGGATAGCTGGACATGGTGGCGCATGCCTAAAATCTCAGCAGCTTGGAAGGCTGAGGCATGAGAATCATAAGTTCAAAACCATGCTCAGCAAAAGTGAGGTGCTAAGCAACTCAGTGAGATCCTGTCTCTAAAAAAAATACAAAATTGGGCTGGGGATGTGGCTCAGTGGTCGAATGCCCGTGAGTTCAATTCCCAGTACCCCCCCCCCAAAAAAAGGTCTGAGGATAAAATTCCAAGGCATAGTGCTCCTGGTCTCAATTACCAGTACCATTTAAAAAAGAAGAGAGATGGTTGAATGCACAAGCATGTGCTGGTCTAAGCATGCGCAGTTTCCTGTCTGCTAACCACAGACTTTCTGCTTAGTCATGCCAGTGTGCATTGGCATACCGAACCTGCATGCCCTGGCTGTCATGGGTGGGAGAAGTGCTCCTTGCCAAACCAATTGAGAATAGTTGAAGATGGGCAGAGACATGCAGAACAGCTGCAGGGAGGAGTCATCAGGGTGGCCACAGGTTGTCCTGAAGCTGCCCCAGGAAGTGAAGTCTGTTAGAGCAATTGCCTGGCTTCTGGAGGGGTGGTGGCAGAATTGGAGGCTCTCTGAGCAATCACGAGGTATATGAAGCAGTCCTGGTGTTCTCAGCTCACACAGTCCACAGAAGAAGCAGCCACTTGATTGATAGCTCTGGTAGCTTCCCTGGGAGTGGTAGGGCTAAAGTTTGGACTCCTGATGTCTCCAATGGGATCCTAGAAGCAGCGGCAATGTCAACTGTAGTTCAGCTGGGATGGGGATCCGAGGGATGAAAGCAGTGGCCCCCTACGTCTTCCTGACCCAGCGCAGGACTGAGCTATCAGTCTACCTGCTTTACTGCTGTAGCTGTCAGAAAATGGTTGGAGAGCAGTGGTTATATCAACAGCGGCTTCCTTCCCTAATCTCTCTGAGGCAGCTGGAGTTGACATTATATACTGCAAGCCCTGCAGTCCCAGCTCCTGTCTCTGCTCTAGCTATACGCCATTTTTGTCAGCACTGCCCAGCAGCTTGGCTGCACTTCAGGGTGGCAGCAGCTGCAGCCCAAGAGCCCAACATGTGGGCGGAGCTACCAGCTGTCAGTTAAGGTGCTCAGTGTGAGTATACCACTCTTGCTGGCCCCAGGCTGCTTTACTGTCAAAGGAAAATAGTTTCTTTGGAGGACTTTCAGGCTCTTCTGTCTCACCTCCTTAATCTAACTCCTACAACAGAATAAATTATTATTTTTTTTTTAATATTTATTTATTTATTTTAATTCTCGGCGGACACAACATCTTTGTTTGTATGTGGTGCTGAGGATCGAACCCGGGCCGCACGCATGCCAGGCGAGCGCGCTACCGCTTGAGCCACACCCCCAGCCCCCAGAATAAATTCTAATAGATAATGAAACTGAAGGTCTCAGTAACTGAGCTGCCACCAAGGTCTCAACAGCTTCTCCCTCTGAGTCCTCTTTTTCTCCAAAGCCCTATTCCCTCTGCCTACTTCCTGCTGGCACTGAGGATTATATCCATATAAGAATTCAATAGAAAAACCGCAGGAAGACCCTTACTACTGTCTAAGGGATTGCTGATTATTATGATGAAAGGAAATTAGTTAAGGCCTTTAAGTAAAGAAATTTGCCTGCAATGGTACAGTAATTGAGCATACAGAATTTGGAGAAGTAATTCAGCTTTAGAGGGACTAGCACAAGAACATATGCCATTTCCTGGTGTAGACTGGCCTAGCTAGGGACAATCAGCTAAAGGTTTATGACTTTTAAGTGCTTGTGGCTTAAGTGAGGATTTCTGTGCAATGAGTAGTTTCCCTTTTGTCCCTTGTCACAAGTGTAAGAACCTCACAGCTTGTGTAATGTAACTCTGTGGAGTCTACTTTTAACTTGGACTACTGTAACTCCTTCATGCAATAAACTGAAAAGTTATAAAAAAGAAACTAAAAAAAATGTATAAGCCAGGAGTGGTGACACATGCTTATAGTTTGAGAGGCTGAGGTGGGAGGATCACTTGAGCCCATGAGTTCAAGACCAGCCTGAGCAACAGAGTGAGACTCCCATCTCAAAAATGGGGTGGATGGGGGGGGATCAGGTATAGCTCAATGGTAGAACACTTGCCTATTATGCACAAGGCCCTGGGTTCAATCCCTAGCAATAACAATTTTTTTCTTTTACAAAGAAATATGGTCAATTGAATGAAGTTGGAGAATGAATAACATGGCAGTTATGAATAAGAATGGCAGCAAATGACTGATAAGTGTGACTTTTTTCCCCCAATGCTAGAGACTCACACTTGCTAGGCAAGTACTCTCCCTCACCTTTTCTTGATTTTATTTTGAGACAGGGTCTTGCTACTTTGCCCAGACTCCTCCTGTTCTTCCCTTCCAAGTAGCTGGGATTATAGGTCTGGACCATCACACATGGCTCCGTGTGACTTTTAGGATAGTGTGTTTTTATAAAACACAGTAAAATAGTATTTCCAAAACCAAAAGATAAATAGTAAACTTAGAACAATTTACAACATAAAAGATAAAGTCTGATGTGTAGGAAGTTTATATATTTCCTCTTTTGGTTTCTAGAGCATCATTATAGAAGACAAAGGGAATCCTGGCTTACTTCTTTTCAGGCTTTATGAACAATGGAGACCCAATTGACCTATAACTTTGGGAAGGCTCATGTTTCCTCTTGAGCCATTTGGGAAGTTCAGGTGCTTTCTAACAGTGTCACTAGTCACTTGTGAATATGATCATAATGAAAAGCAATTAGATGATTGTCTTTGACTGTTTCTGTTAGTATAACAGAACACCACAGATTGGGTGATTTATAAAGAATAGTGTTTAAGCTGGGCTTGGTGGTGTAACCTATAACCCCATCTACTTTGGAGGCTGGAGGCAGGAGGATCCCAAGTTTGAGGCTAGCCCTAAGCAATTTAGTGAGATTCTGTCTCAGAAATTTAAAAGGGCTTCAGTGTATAGCTCAGTTGTAGAGCTTGCCTTGCATGTGCAAGGCCCTGGGTTTGGTACTAAATACTGGGAAAAAGAATTCTCAAGATTGGGAAGTTTAGGAACTTGGTACCAGAACCTGGTAAATACCTTCTTGCTGCATTATAACATGGCAGAGGGCACCAAGGACAAGACAAAGCAAGTATGCTAACTTGGGTCTCTCTTTCTCTTCTTATAAAGTCCCTAATGCAATCATGGGATCCCCACTGTTAAGACCTCATCTAATACTAATTATTTCCACAGGGTTCCACCTCTAAATACCATTAAGAGAGTCTAATACTCCCATAATTTAGGCATGTAATAATTTTTGTGTGTTCTTTTCTCTGTTTAAAAAGAGAAAAAAATACCATTAACATATGACTTTGGGGATTAATTCTCAACATTAGTTCGGGCTAAGAAACAAACACTCAGACCATAGCAATAACTTTTTCAAAATTCTTTCCATGAGTGGTGAAATTTTTTTCTTTGTGGACTTGTGAAATGAAATGGTAGTTGGTCCAAAACATTAATAGATAACTTGTTAAGTTGAAACAGGGATAAAATGGGTCACTTATTTCCCACAGACCTAAAGATGTGCCCACTTTCAGTGGCAGCTAAAACAAAGCTCAGTCATGTATGGACTTTATCACACTACATATGCAAAGCAAATCACATAAGGAGAATAATTATTACAAATTGAGAGGAAAAAATCACAGGGTTCAATTTTCAGAGTCAATTATTGAGGATAACTGGTTTGGCTTTCTTATGACTTTTACACTTCAGTGTATAATACAACTCAGGTCATCTAATGATTTCACATACAACAATGAACAAATATAAATATTTTTACTTGGGGCTGTATTTGTAACTCAATGACATAGCCCTTGCCTAACATTCCCTAGTCCCTGGGTTTGATCTCCAACAACAAAAAACAAAAACAAGCCAGGTGATTTAGGAGGCTAAGGCAGGAGGATTGCAAGTTTAAGGTCAGTCTCAGCAACCTTAGTGACCCTGTCTCAAAAATTTAAAAAGGGCTGGGGAGGGCCTGGGGTTGTGGCTCAGCAGTAAAGCACTCTCCTAGCGGGTACAAGGCACTGAGTTCGATCTTCAGCGCCACATAAAAATAAATAAATAAAATAAAGGCATTGTGACCAACAACAACTAAAAAAAAAAAAAAAAAAGGGATGGGGATGTGGTTTAATGGTTAAGTGCCCCTGGGTTCAATCCGTAGTCCTAAAAACAAAACTAACTAACAAAACCCCAAATCAAATAAAAAAAGAAACAAAGACTTTCACTTAAGCCAAGGATAATAATAAGGGGACAGATTTATCAAAATAAAGACAAGGATCCAGACTAAAAGTATTTTAAAATCCAATAAATTAGATAAAAAAGATGTATTTGCCACAGAATATTTTGAGTTGGGACAGACTTCCCATTCAACAGGATTCCCTCTGAGGTTTAGTTTGTTTATTTTACAGTACTGATAATTGAACCCAGAACCTCATGGGTGCCAGGCAAGCCCTCTACCACTAAGCTACTTCTCTGTCCCATTCCTCTGAGGGTGTTAGAATGAGAGATATTTATGACTTAAGATTATAGGGGTGGAAAAATGATGGAATAAGTAGAATTATTATATGAACTAATGCTTTTCATGTCAAACCCCCAATCTCAAAGCAAAAACAACCCCCCCCCCCAAACTCTTTTTCTTTAAGGGAATTAAATACCTTGTTTATCTACTCATTTCATAGTAGAAGTCAATCTTTCTTGAGAATTTTGTTTCTTGTTCTTCAGATTCTGTCAATCCATCAATTATCATCAGGTCTTGCAGATGCCACCTACTAAGTACTTCTTAATTCAGTATATTTTTCAGTGACTCCAAGAATATCTACCCAGTCTAAATCACTGTTTCTTTCCTAATGGAAATGCCCCCTTAAGCCATTTTCCATAGTGTGACCACAGTGCCATTTTTATAACAGACACTAATTGTGCACCTTGCTTAAAATCATTTGATGGCTTCCCATTAGTTTTGAGATTGAGACTAACACTTTGACATGGTCAAATATGCCATGTTCTCTGGTCCCTGTTTTCCTGTCTACCCTAACTGTGCCCTGCCTTACTTCTTACCTTTGCCTCACTGGACCTCTTCCTTTGATAACATATCAGTGCACATTTATCTTAAACCTTATATGAATTAGGCTTTTTATTTTCTGTATTTTATGATCCTTTGACTTCTTAGGGGATTTGCTAATCCTGGAGAGATTTTTTTTGTCCCCAGCGTTAGCCAGATTTTTAGAGGGAAGAAACAACTTGCCTTTGAATATGCCTTTCATATGCCAACCATGTTATTCAAAGCCCATATCCTTAACTATCTTCCCTAATTCTCACCTACCAAGCTAACATTTCTCTTGCCTTTAAATCACTAATGCACAATTAGGGACCAGCCCTGCAGCCCAGAACCAGCTGAGATTATTAAGGCTATCCAATCCTAAATTTATTCAAATTTACCTGCCTTGTCACCTGTTCCTTCCTATGGAAATCACAGTAAAAACTCTGGAATGTGCTCTCTCCTTGCTCCTCCTGCCTCCAGACCAGTTCTTCCCCATGTGGACCTGCATGGCATGGCATGGCATATCCCATTTTTTTGGTATCTGTAAATAATAAATCCTTTTTTCAAGGCATCTGTCTCCATGTTCATTATCTGACTCCACAACCAATACCTGATTAAAATAGAGTTCTGGGTACATATTGAAACATGCCTTTAGGGCTGGGGCAGTAGCTCAGTGACAGAGTACTTGCCTGGCACATGTGAGGCACTGGGTTCAATCCTCAGCACCACATAATAATAAATAAATAAAATAAAGGTATTGTGTCCATCTACAACTTAAAAAAAAAATGCCTTCATACATGCTAGCCTTGCACCCAGAATCCTTTTACCCTTTTCCCTTTACCTGGATAAACCCTGTTATTTCCTAGATACCTGTTTTAAGGGGACCATTTTTGTTGTAAATCACCTTAAACCCTCAGTTTGGTTTATCCTCTATTTTATATTGTGTGGTTATTAGATGTCTGTCTTCTCTAATAAAAAGTAAGCTTATGAAAACAAAGGCCTTGTTTATCACAGTATCTCAGTGACTACCATGGTGCTTATTAAGTATTAATTGCAGAAAAAAAGGAAGAAAATCACTTTGAGATCTTTCACTAGATACAGTTAGAGCATTAGTCCTTAAAAGAACTTTAAAAGGAAAAAAGGAACCTAATGAACATTAAGTCATGGAGATTTTAGGTGATTTCCTAGTTTACAATTAACTTATGAGCTTTGTTTTATTTTATTTATTTTTGCGGTACTGGGTATTAAACCTAGGAATGTTCTACCTCACAGCTATATCCCTAGCCCTTTTTATTTTGAGTCAGGATCTTGCTAAGTTGCCCTTGAACTTGGTATTCTCCTGCCTCAGCTTCTCAAGTAGCCGGGATTACAGATTTATACAGGTATTTATGTTTTAAAGAGACGCAGTCTTGATATGTTACCAGAGCTGGCCCTGAATTCCTGGATGCAAGGAATTCTGCTTCATCCTAGGTTATAGATTTGTGCCTCTGCATCTGGCTCAAATTTATAGTTAATTTTAATCACCTTGTGTATATAGTATTTTACGTGAAGACATACACAAACACACACAATTTTGTTTTCATATTCCTTTTTTATTCCCTCCTCAAAACTGAAGATCACACACAGGGCCTTATGCATGCTAGGCAAGTGCCTTGTCACTGAGCCATATCACCAGCCCTAATCTCTCTTTCTCCACCGCTCTTTTCAAGGCAGACTTTCCCTATGTTGAGCAGGCTGGCTAGAAATTTTGGACTCCAGACCTCCTCCCACCTCAGCCTCCCAAGTACCTGGAACTATAATCATGTAGTAGCACACTTGGCTTTGCTTTTGTATGTTTAAGTGACTGTATATGCACATCTCCATATTAAAAACTAGTTTTGTTGGCTGCATGATGTTCTATTGTATTGACTTGTTTTTTACCTATAAGTAATTACTTGTGTGATATTGTGATTTATATTGAAATACTTGATCTTCCTCTCAGTTTACTAGTACATAACTCCTAAAACCCTTGGAATTTCCAAAGCAATGTGTCTTTTTGTATGTTAATACATATTTTGATGCCTGGGGCAGCTCCTAGACAGTCTTAGGGTTGGGGCTAGTTGCCAGAAGAACCAACCATATGATTAGAAGTTTTTTGTTTTTTTTTTTTAATATATTTTTTTAGTTGCAGGTGGACCTAATATATTTATTTATTTATTTTTATGTGGTGCTAAGGATCATAGCCAGTGCCTCATGCATATGAGACAGGTGTTCTACCACTGAGTTACAACTCCAGACCCATGATTAGAGGTTTGAAACTTTTATTTCCACCTCCCAACCTCCTTGTAGAGGACTGCCCAGAACTGAATATTAAGTTGATCATCATTGGCTAATGATTTAATCAGTCATGCTTATACAGTGAAATGTGCATAAAAACCCAAAAGGCCTAGGTTTAGGGAGCTTCCACATAGCTGAACATGTGGAATTCTTGGATGGTAGCACATTCAGAGAGGGCATGGAAGTGCTATATTTCACTTCCCATATGCCTTGGCTCATGTATCTCTTTAATTTAGCTGTTTTGTATAATAACCTTTATAATAAACGGGTAAATGCAAATAAAGTTTTTCTATGAATTCTGTGAACCACTTTAGAAAATTAATCAAACCCAAGGAGAAAGTTGTTGGAACCCTGACTTACAGCTGGTTGATCAGAGGCCTAGGCCACAATCTAAGGCCTGAGATTGGTATCTGAAGTGTGGAGCAGTTTTGTGGGACTGAGCCCTTAAAATTATGGGACCTGACACTGTTTCCAGCTAGATAATATCAGAATTGAATTGAATTAAGACACCTAGCTGATGCCCCTGCAGACTGCTTAGTTATTAGGTGGGGAAATTGTATGGTATTAGATGTTGCTTACAGTAGTAATGAAACTGGAGTTAGAGATGACACCAGATTCTCTGTCTCTGTTACTGCAGTTGCAGGTGGGGTCACAGTCCTCTATGGCAGAGGCACAGTTATTCACAGGAGCAGGTGCCTGCCAGTGTCAGTGGCTGGTCTCAGCAGGCAGGGCTGGAGTTTTCAGCATCATGAATGGGATCTGGCTGGGTTACAGCTCTCCATAGCAGGCTGCGCCAGCTTAGTATTGCAGACCCCAGACCCTAGCAACCTGCCAGCAACTTCTTTCCAGGTTCTTGTCTTGTGAATTTGAAGAATGAAATCTATGGACAACAGAGAACGAGAGTGAAAGAGTAGAATTTATTTAGTCACATGAGAAGAAAAGAAAAAGCTCTCGCCAGGTGAGAGGGGAACCCATACCATAGCAGGTTGCCACTGAAGTGTACTAGTCTAGGGGCTTATATAGCTACTGGGTAGAGACGTTGATCACTATCTGTGTTAACCAGGTATTAGAAAAATGCCTATGACCTTCTGATTGTGTCCTTTTAGTCCCTGAATGTGTAGCTTTCACTCAGGTCCATCCTACCCCCCTTTTCCTACACTAGTGGATAAAGGAGTTGGCTGAAATGTTTGGAATGTTTCTATAGATTAATTTCATGGGATGATCTTTACGTTTAGAGAATCCTTTATGGAGCCCATTGCTAATGTCTTAATCTCCTGTCCTATCTAGTCAGCAAGTGAGAGTAGGATAAACACTGCTTTTCCCTCAAATTTTTCTATTAGCCGTGTCAGCCCCTTTGTCTAACCAGTGTCCTGTGATTATTGTACCTGTTTTCCAGAAATACATAAGAGGTAACATGCAAGCAGAAGTATATTTTATTGTATAGAGACTTCTGTGTGAATTCTGTATTTGGTCTTTTCCCCTGATGAACTGAACTATACCACATGGGGCCCCTTATTCAAGCAGCCTTCCATATTTTCCATCTCCTGGCCACACTGTGGGCCTCAACATTATATACTTCAGTTGAGAGACAGAGTGAGCCACAAAGAGGAAGAGTCTTAACTGCTTACCAGAGGAGTTTTTACCCCCACCGTGACAGAATGTGGTCCCACTGTAACATTTTATCCTTTGTGGATTAAAAGGCCATCCATATGAGGATGGTGAACATAATGTTGGAAAAGTGCCTGGTCTGAAGTTGTTAGAAACAATTGTATACAAATTGTTTCTTTTAGGTTATTTGTGTGGAGGAGGCAGAATTGCTAGGCCAAAAGAAATGAAGAGTTAATGGTCTGCATATGTTATCATGCCCAAGTCATGCCCAAGTCCATCTGCTTGACACTCAAAAGCCAATACTCGGGAGCTGAGATTTGGTGGGAAAGAAATCAGGTGTACTCAAAAGCTAGCACCATGAAAGGGGGGGGACCTATCCTATCCCCACAAAAAAGATCTTAGGGAACTCAAGTACACAAAAGGACTTATGGGGAAAGGGGGAGGAAAAGTGGGATAATGTACATGAATACTGCATGTTGGGTGGGGTCTTTATCAACAAGGGTGTGTGTTTGCTCACTGGCCCCCACCCCCACCCCCCACTGCTCTACTTTGGCCAGAACATCAAAATCACCCTTGACAAAACCAAAACCAAAACCAGCCAACCAAACCAATAAAACAACCTTGACTTAATGGGTCTAGTTTCTTTAGGTAAACAGCAGGCTTAACCTTACTGCAAATGTACCTGCTTTGTGTTAGTTGATGCACCAAACTAAAGAATAAAGAGGAGAGTTCCATATTCCAATATAATCTGAAGTTAACCAGATGTTTTGGGTTTTATAAATCCAAAGAAAAATTATTTAGCAGGCAACATCTTAATCATTTAGGTGTGGATTTTCTTTAGAATTTAGTACAGGCAAAGGAAAGGAAGCTAAAGTTACTTTGCCAAGGACAGTTCCCAAAAGAGGGGACAATGTTACACATATGTTGCTAGTTTGCTTCCATACAAAGTAAACAGTTTAAAAAAATCATTTAAGTGTATCTAAAATGCCATAGTCCATTGAAAGAATCAAAACAGTATTTTGTATTACTTTTGCTACCACAATGCATGTACTACTACTTAAATTTCCTTATTTTTTTAAAGTTTTATTGAAATACAATTGACATATCACACTTAAAGTATTAAAAGTGTACACCTCCCAATAATGTTCATTTTCTACATTTGTTATTCAGTTTCATTTGTCAATGATTTTTAGTATTTTAGAGTTTCACAATTAATACCATAATCTAATTTTATTTATTTATTATGTGGTGCTGAGGATCAAACCCAGTGTCTTACTCATGCTAGGTGAGCGTTCTACTGCTGAGCCACAACCCCAGCCCCTCCCCCAGCTTTTTTATTTTGAGACAGGTGTCACTCAGTTGCTGAGGCTGGCCTCAAACTTGGGTATCCTCTGGCCTCAGCCTCCAAGTAGCTGAGATTACAGGTATGTGCCATCATGCTTGGCTTATTTCACATCTTACGCTTAATTTTTAAATTCATTTTGAATTGATTTTTGTATATAGGGTAAGTCTAATTTCATTCTTCTGCATGTGGATTTTTCATTTTCTCCAATATCATTTATTGAAGTATTATTTTTCCCATTGTGTATTGTTGGCATTTTTGTCAAAAATCAATTATAGCCAAGCATGGTAGCACATGCCTATAATCCCAGTGACTCAGGAGGCTGAGACAGGAGAATCACAAGTTTGAGGCCAGCCTCAGTAACTTAGTGAAATCCTGTCTCAAATTAAAAAATAAAAAGGACTTGGGATATAGCTCAGTGGTAAAGTGCCCTTGCGTTCAATTCCCAGTACCCCCCTCCCCAAATCAATTGTAAATGCATGGATTTAAAAAAAATTATTTGTTCTTTTTAGTTGTATATGACAATAGAATGTATTTTGACAGATTATTCATACAAGGAGTGTAACTTCTCATTCTTGTGATTGTACATGATGTGGAGTTACACTAGTCGTGTATTCATAATGCATGATTTCTTTCTGGACTCTGTATTCTGTTCCATTTGTCAGTGTACCTGTCTTTTATATGCAAGTGCCATGCTGTTTTGATTATTATGATCTAGTTTTAGAACATACTTAAAAGCCTTTTTAATTACACTCTTATGTGTATTGAAGAAGAAGTGCATTTTTTTTTCAAAATAAAAAATAACCAAAATGAAGGGAAAATTAATACATATTATTTTTATTTATTTGACTAACACTTTATTAAATATTACTTATCACATACCTTTAGTCATTGGGTAAATTAGTAAACTCTGGCTCAATATTATTTAACAGAATTATCTTAATTAATGCCTTCTTTTTTTCAGCGTTGTAGGATGAATGAAGACACTGGTACTGATTATATAGCACCTTGGCAGCTGTCTCAGGTGGTGGATGGTGGAGGTGTTGGAATTATAGAATTAAGCAAGCACACAAATTTGACTAAAGGTGACTTTGTGACTTCTTTCTATTGGCCCTGGCAAACCAAGGCTATTCTGGATGGAAATAGCCTTGAAAAGGTGATGTATAGTATAAAAATATCTGATCCCCCTCCCTCCCAATAATGCTCATTTTCTACATTTGTTATTCAGTTCATTTGTTATCAGGTAAAAAATAAAAGCATACATTTTTTTTCTTTTAGCTTACTGCCAGTTGTGGAAAGCTTTTATTCCTTTTCCACTGTTGGCTGGGACTGTATGTGACAATTCGTAGATTACCAGAGAATGTTGTAATTTTCCATATTTATTTCTCAAATTATATATATAATATAAAACCTGAGCTATAAGCATCAAAAATATTTTATATTAAGAATTAAAATTCCTCCTATAATTATATACTTTGAAGTTTCCTGAGAAATAGCCACCTATGAAACACACTTGCTTTATGATTGATATTCCATTTCTTTTTTTTTTTTTTAAAGAAAGAGCGAGAGAGATAGAGCGGTAGAGAGAGAATTTTTAATATTTATTTTTTAGTTTTTGGCGGACACAACATCTTCGTTTGTATGTGGTGCTGAGGATCGAACCCGGGCCGCACGCATGCCAGGCGAGCGTGCCACCGCTTGAGCCACATCCCCAGCCCGATTGATATTCCATTTCACATCAGAAATCTTGATTTCAGGGGCTGGGGATATGGCTCAGGCGGTAGCGCGCTCGCCTGGCATGCGTGCGGCCCGGGTTCGATCCTCAGCACCACATACAAACGAAGATGTTGTGTCTGCCGATAACTAAAAAATAAATATTAAAAATTCTCTCTCTCTCTCTCTCACACACACACACACACACACACACACACACACACTACACTCTCTCTCTCTCTTTAAAAAAAAAAAAAGAAATCTTGATTTCAGTTCATTTTTAGGCTAAAACTTGTGAGATTATCAATATTTGTTTTGACTACAAAAATGTAGCTTCATGTAATTCAGCACAATTTATCCGTTATCAAGGAACTTTATGTCTTTATATTTCAGTCTCCTCATGGGCAAAATGAAAGTAATAGTTATCATAAGTGAACATTATGATAATATGATAAAAGTTTTGTAAGAAGCTTTATAATATTCAAATATTTTTTATTATTACAAATATTTTTTTCTTTTTTCTTTTTTCCCACTGACTGGGGATTGAACCTAGGGCCTTGTGGATATTAGACAAGTGCTCTACCACTGATCTACATCCCCAGCCCCACTTTTTTTTTTTAACTGCTTTTATTTTTTAAATACATGACAGTGGAATGCATCAAAATTCTTTTTTTAATATTTATTTTTAGTTCTACACAATATCTTTATTTTGTTTATTTATTTTTATGTGGTGCTGAGGATCGAACCCAGGGCCTCGCATGTGCTAGGCAAGCACTCTACCGCTGAGCCACAACCCCAGCCCCACAATTCTTATTACACATATACACAATTTTTCATATCTCTGTTTGTATATAAAGTATGTTCACACCAATTCATGTCTTCATAGATGTACTTTGGATAATGATGTCCATCACATTCCACCATCATTGCTAACCCCCTGCCCCCTTCCCTGCCCTCCCACCCCTCTGCCCTATCTAGAGTTCGTCTATTCCTCCCATATTCCCTCTCCCTACCCCACTATGAGTCAGTCACCTTATATCAGAGAAAACATTTGCCATTTGTTTTTTTGGGATTGGCTAACTTCACATAGCATTATCTTCTCCAACTGCATCCATTTACCTGCAAATGCCATACATTATTTTATTCTCTTTTATTGTTGAGTAATATTCCATTGTGTATATATATGCCACATTTTTAATCCATTCATCAACTGAAGGGCGTTTAGGTTGGTTCCACAGTTTAGCTATTGTGAATTGTGCTGCTATAAACACCGATGTGGCTGTGTCCCTGTAGTATGCTGTTTTTAAGTCCTTTGGGTATAGACTGAGGAGAGGGAGAGCTGGGTCAAATGGTGGTTCCATTCCATTCCCAGTTTTCCAAGGAATCTCCATACTGCTTTCCTTATTGCCCAGCCCCCACTTTTTAAAAATTGAAAATAAATTTGAGACAGTGTCTTACTAAGTTGCCCAGACTAGTCTAGATCCTTCTGCCTCAGCCTCCTGAATAGCTGGCATTTCAGGAGTGGTCACTGCACCTGGCTTGTTATTACAAATTCTTAACCAGTGTGTGAAAAATACCAAAATGGAAACACTTATGTGAAACCCTAACAAATGGAGCTGGAAATCCATGAAGGATAGGCCCTCAAAACAACCATCTTGCTTTCCTATCAACTTCCTGTTCTGGTAATGGACTGATGCCACCCTTATTAATCCTTGTAATGAAGAATAATTGTTTCAAAACAACTAATGTCACTTCTTCATTTTACCTTTAAAAACTCTTGCCTTCCTTTGCCTCCCTGGATATGCACATGCATGTACATCCTGGATTGCAGTCCCTTGTTATTCCTAAATAAATGTGAGTCTATCACCCATTTTGTCCCCATGTGGAAGTACAAGGAAGTCTTTTCAGAGGTAGAGACCTCTACTTGGACTTTGAGGTTTGTGGATTGTGATGGACATCATTATCCAAAAAAGGTTCTTGACCATATTGCAGAAAATAATTTAAGGCCCTATCAGGTATGAGTAGCAGAGTGAAAGATTTATTATAATGGGAGCATATATATTCTTAAAGCAGAGTGTGGGCAATCTAAAAAGTGAGATGCACTACCAGGACTTGAGGTCAGGCTTTTATTATAGTACCTAATTATGTGCAATATGTATGATCCCAAGGGGCTGGACTTCCTCAGGATTGGGAAATACTGAGTAAGATTGTGTTTTCTCATTAGGGGGTCTGATGTGTAGGTTTCAGCTAAACAGCAGCATCTCAGGTAGTTAGGTGATTCGCCCAGAGCAATCAAATGTTAGCCTCTAGCCACACTAGGTTAATGTTCTTTTGTCTATTGCCTTTCTATTCTCATTTTGCTACATTCCAGAAAACTACAGGGAATTGGAAAGTTACAAAGTAATTTATGAGCTGTTTAGTGCAGCCTTATCTTCTGGTCCTTTTCTGTCCCTTATTTTTCTTTGTCCAGCTTATGAGTTGTCTACAAGTTGTTTGTTCTGTATGTAATAGAGATATTTTTCCTTTAGAGTCTCAGTGTTCTCTGTCCATAAATTTCTATCTCATTTTAGGTTAAATTAAAAGAGGCTAAGATATGAGTGCTATATGAGTGACTTTACACAATTATTTGTAATCTTAATGGTTCTAATACAATAGATCTAACTAGAAATTTCTTAGTAGGAAATAAAAAGGAATATTCAGCCTATCAATATGCTTATGCTATAATAAGTATATTTGGCTTTTATCCCCAGTTCCTGACTAAATGATCTCAAAAATCTTGGAATTTGCAGAGCACAGTGGTGCTGCCTATAATTCTAGCTGCTTTGGAAGCTGAGGCAGGATAATCATAAGTTCTAGGCCAATCTTAGCAATTTAGTGAGACCCTGTCTCAAAGTTAAAAATAAAAAGAGTTAAAGATGTAGCTCAGAGGTATAGCACCCCTGGATTCAATCTCCAATACCATTAAAAAAAAAAAAAAAAAAAAAAGGTTTAGCAGACCTGGCCCTGAAATTGGCTTCTGGAGTGGGAGCAGTTTTATGGTACTAAAACTATAACTTCTGGAATCCAACATAATGCCAGGTATGTCAGAATTGAAATGAATCAAATGATAGGTTGCATAGCTGGTGAGAACTCTATAGTGTTGGAGGAAAAAAAAACAACAACTATGCTGTCAGTAGGTTTCCATGTGAGGTGTAAAGAAACTCTTTTTCTCAGAGTGCTGTAGTGGGAAATTGAGCAGTTGAGGGCAGCTTGCAAATGCTTTGGGAATAGGTATTGGAAATGAAGAAGGTAATTTAGAAGGGAAAGAAAAATGGTATTTGCTGAACACAAATTTATCTCACAGTGTTTTGATACTGGCTTTATCAGTAAATCACTATTGCATACATGAACTATTTCTGTGTACTATAGATATTCCTATGTATTGCAGGCCTCATCTCTCTCATTCCTGGGGGTTGAACCCAGGGCATTACGCATGCTAGGCAGGTACCCTCCCACTGAGCATCCTCAGCCCTTTTTTCTTTTTTCTTTTGAGGCAGGGTCTGGCTAAATTGCCCAGGCTGGCCTTGAACTTGTGATCGGCCTGCTTCACCCTCCCAAAGAGCCAGCATTATAGGCATGGTATTGCCTAGCACATTTTAATCATCATAATTGAACTACAAATAAGCTAAGGTTATTGGTGGTTTGTTAAATTTTTACCAAAATTATCCATTCCTTAAAAATTATCATAAAGGCTGGGGTTGTAGTGCAGTGGTAGAGCACTTGCCTAGCACATGTGAGGCATTGAGTTTGATCCTCAGCACCACATAAAAATAAATAAACAAACAAACAAATAAATAAATAAAGGTATCATGTCCATGTATAACTAAAATACATATATATTTAAAAATTGTCATAAACCTGTATTGTAGAGAGTCCTTCTGTATATTGTTTCAATTCCCTCTAATTTTATAGATAAGAATATAGACAGAAAAAGAGCAATATAATTATTGGTAGCACCTAGTCAGCATATAAACATAAAACACCAAATTGAAATAGGCTCAATTTATTCTGTAATTAAACTAAAATAAATTGTATCATATCTCCCTTTTTTGGGTTTTTGGTGCTAGGGATTAAACTCAGGGACTTGCACTTGTGCTCTATCACTAAGCTACACCCCAGTCCCCTTCCTTACATTTTTATGGTACATATTAACCATCAGTAGTGAAAATTATTATAGCCAAGCACCATGGCATATGCCTGTAATCCTAGCACCTGTGAAATTTAGGAAGACCCTGTCTCAATAAGAAGAATTGAGAGTGTAGCTTGGTGGCAGAATATTCCTGGGTTCAATCCCAGTACCATACACACACGCACATACACACACACACACAAAAAAAAAAAAAAAAGGAAAGAAAAAAATAGTTGGAGTTTGAGGTTTATTTTTGTTGTTGTTGAAGTGGGTGTCTTGCTTTGTTGCTTGGGTTGGCTTTGATTGGTCAAAAAAGGGTTTTTTAAAAAAAATTTTTATAGAGAATTTTGGTTTTTTTCCCAACTCTTTACAAATATATAGAATTTTAGCAAGACTGAAGAATAGTTTGAGGCAGGGTCTGGCTAAATTCAGAAACCATACTGAAATTATTAGTTTGCTTGGACTGCCACAATAAAATACTATAGGTTGGTGGCTTTAAACAACAGAGATTAATGTTCTATTCTGGAGACTAGAAATCCAAGATCAAGTTTCTGGAAATTTTCATTTCTGGTAAGGTCTCTCTTCCTGGCTTGCAGGTAGATAACTTCTTACTGTGTCCTCTAGTGGTCTTTGTCTGGGGTAGGCAGTGGTTGTATTTCTTACATTTATTCTAAGGGCACAGATCCTATTGGATTAGAGTCCCATTCTTTTTTTTGAGGGTGGGTACTGGGGATTGAACTCAGGGGTACTGGACCACTAAGCCACATCCCCAGCCCTATTTTGTATTTTATTTAGAGACAGAGTCTAATGGAGCTTCTGTGCTTCTGCTGAGGTGGGCTTTGAACTCCAGATTCTCCTATAGCAGCCTCCTAAACCTTAGGGATTATAGGCATGCTCCACCACGTCTGGCTTAGAGTCCCAGTTTTGTAATCTCATTTAACCTTACATAGCATCTTAAAGGCCTTATCTTTGATATAGTTACATAGGCAGGGGGCACACAATTTATTACATAACAATCTCTACTTTGTCTTAAAACAGGAATTTCTAATATTATGTTAAAATGCTATATACTTTATTTTAGGTAGACCCACAGCTTGTAGATGGACACCTTTCATATTTTCTTGGAGCTATAGGTATGCCTGGCTTGACTTCCTTAATTGGAGTACAGGAAAAAGGTCATGTAACTGCTGGATCTAATCAGACAATGGTTGTCAGTGGAGCAGCAGGTGCCTGTGGATCCTTGGCTGGGCAGGTAAACGTCCTGAGAATTATTTAACTTTTTAAAAAAAGTTGTCATAATCAAACTTCTGGATATATGTATATAATTTAAAATATGAATGTGAACAAATTTAAATGATTATTTCACACATTTCTGGTAGAAATGATGTTATCACCCATTAAACTCTCTTAACAACAATATGATGTATATTGTAGGTTTTTGTCTCAATCTTTATTAACCAAGAATGGATATGGTAAATGCTAGAGGATTGCTGTCATCCATGCAAGGATAAGAATCATAGAGACCCCCCTGGAATTTCACAAACTAAAGATAAATGAGGGGTTGAGGGTGTAGCTCAGTGGCAGAGCTCATGCTAAAAAATCATATAATAGGCCCTAGGTTCAATCATTGGTACCAAAAAAAAAAAAAAAGAACTGATATTTTTAAAAACCCTCAGGTAAGAAAACATATATTGAGTTCCAGAAATAAAGTAAATCTTTTGATAGAATTCTGTTAAGTTCATTGTTTTATAGGAAACCATTAAGACAAAATATTTTATTTTAGGTGTGATTTTTAAGTTCCTCACAGTCCTGAAAAATATTGAATTGTAAGGTAGTGATGTTTTAAGTCTGAGTATTCCATTTATAAAATCAGATTTAAACTGTAAATTTTAAACTGAGATTGATTTTATTCAATTTATTTATTTTAAAGGATGACATTTTCTGCCCTCAGTTCTATTAGTTTCTTTTTGTTAAAAGCAGTGTAATCTAACCTCAATTGTGATGAACTCTCCCATAAACTTAAAATATCTTGTATACTTTCACCTTTTTACAACAAACATGACAATATAAAACCATTTAATTTTCAAAATATTCCTCCTAGATTGGCCATTTGCTGGGCTGTTCCAGAGTGGTGGGAATTTGTGGAACACAAGAGAAATGCCTCATTTTGACCTCAGAACTGGGCTTTGATGCTGCAATTAATTATAAAAAAGGGAATGTGGCAGAACAACTCCGAGAATCATGCCCAGCTGGAGTGGACGTTTACTTTGATAATGTTGGTGGTGACATCAGCGATACAGTGATAAGTCAGGTTGTTTGCCAATTTATGTTATAAAGTTGAATACTGCATTTTATTTGTTGTGATTTTTTTTATGTGATACTGAGGGGGAAAAAAACTTCATAAAATTGTAGAGTTTACTGTTACAAATGTGATGATCCTTATTTAAGTGATATGAGAGCTTGCTGATATCTCCTTTCATATGCTAATAGATTTACTGTGATTCATCTGTTTCAGTTCTTGCCTAGCAGTATTATATTTTCACTTTAAATTAATTTTTGTGAAAAATTACAGTTGCATTTTTTAAATGAAATTGTGAAGTTCTGACCTCTAACTTGCCATTGACCAAGTCACAGTCATCCCCCTAACTTTGAGGAAATAGGTTTTCATAAATTGTGGGTATTTATGATTTTCTTTATTAAAAATGTTGTAAAGTATCAACATGAGCTATCAACAGTGCATAGTCCATTATTTGCAGCTTAGGTTACATTATTTAAATGCAAAGAAATATAATACTGCTACTAATAAATGTAGTGACAATGACAACTAATATAATTCTTTTGCTGATTAAGAAATTTGGCCAAGATCATTGTAATGTCATGTGTAGCTAATAAAAAATTTAAAAAATTTTCATTTGCCTTTATATTCCTTTGGGGTGAATTTGTTGCTAGCTAATTAAAACTTTTAAATACATATAATATATAAATCTTCAAAGCAAACTAAATTGGCAGTAGAAGATTAAATATAGTGGTCAAGCAGGTTTTCATTTAGGCAAATGTAAAATCAATAAATAGGAAAGGTGTCTAAGGAGGTAACCATCAAAAATTTTTCTGTGCAGATGAATCAGAACAGCCACATCATCCTGTGTGGTCAAATTTCTCAGTACAATAAAGATGTGCCATATCCTCCTCCACTGCCCCCTGCGATAGAGGCAATCCAGAAGGAAAGAAACATCACAAGGTATGTCCTCTGTCTTTGCCCTTATTACCAGATTCAGATTCAAGGGGGAATGTATATGAAATATATTGTTATTCAATATAGTTTTTCCTTAATAAATAAAATTCATATATATATATATGTATATTTTTACATAAATGGAGTATAATTTCTCATTCTTCTGGTTGTGCATGATGTAGAATCACTGGTCATGTAGTCATATATGTACATAGGTAATAATATCAAATACATTCTACTATCCTTCCTATACCTAAACCCCTCCCCTCCCTTCACTCCCTCTACCTAGTCCACCCTTTATTGGGAATTAGCATGTGCATATCAGAGAAAACATTCTGCCTTTGTTTTGGGGGACTGGCTTATTTCACTTAGCATGATATTCTCCAGTTACATCCATTTACCGGCAAATGCCATAATTTTATTCTTCTTTAAGGCTGAATAATATTCCATTACATATGTATACCACATTTTCTTTATCCATTCATCTGTTGAAGGACACCTATGTTGGTTACATAGTTTAGCTATTGTATGTTGAGCCACTATAAACATTGATGTGGCTTTATCAACGTAGTAGGCTGATTTTAAGTCCTTTGGGTATAAACTGAGGAGTGGGATAGGTAGGTCAAATGGTGGTTCCATACCAAGTTTTCTGAGGAATCTCCATACTGCTTTCCATAATGATTACACCAATTTCCAATCCCAGCAATGTATGAGTATGCCTTTTTCCCCACATCATTGCCAACATTTATTATTACTTGTATTCTTGATAATTGCCATTCTGACTGGAGTGAGATGAAATCTTAGAGTAGTTTTTTTTTTTTTTTTAAACTTTAACATTTATTTTTCAGTTATTGGCGGACACAACATCTTTGTTTGTATGTGGTGCTGAGGATCGAACCCGGGCCGCACGCATGCCAGGCGAGCGCGCTACCGCTTGAGCCACATCCCCAGCCCTTAGAGTAGTTTTGATTTTCATTTCTCTAATTGTTAGAGATATTGAACATTTTTTCATATATTTGTCAATTGATTGTATTTCTTCTTCTGTGAAGTGTCTGTTCAGTTCGTTAGCCCATTTATTGATTGGGTTATTTGGGTTTTTTTTTTTTTTTTGGAGTTTTTTGAATTCTTTATATATCCTTGAAATTAATGCTCTCTATTTTTAAGCTAGTTTAATATTTAGGTTTTGGTTAATTAGCTCCTTGAAAACTCATACTTACTGGATTTGACTGAGCTGGGTTAAGTCAAGAGAGGATGGGGAAAGGAAGATATCTACAAAGAAAAAAATCACAGAACTGTTGCTAAATGGAGTTGTAGATGCTGAGCAGACACAAACAGTAGAAGTTTAGTATACTTACATTTGTAAATACACCTAAAATTATGTCTGACCAAACTCAGTGTGATTAATTCTAATATTTTAAGGATTAACAGATTTACTAGAGTTCTGGAATGGTTTCATCTTGAACTCTCACTCCTGTCTTGTTCTCTGATCATTATCCTTTTCTTCTCCCCTACAGGGAAAGATTTCTGGTGTTAAATTATAAGGATAAATTTGAGCCTGGCATTCTTCAACTGAGTCAGTGGTTTAAAGAAGGAAAGCTAAAGGTAGTACTTCTATTTTTTATCATTATAATTCTTCCTGCTACTTGATATACTTTTGTATTATTTAAATTATATTATAGCAAACATTTTTTCCTTTATCTTGCATACCAAAAGCTGGGATTATGGCATGCACCACTGCACCTAACCTCAAACATGTTTGTTTCATTATAAAAAATTCCTACAAAAGAAATGTGTACTAAATATCTTTACCTTGCTGATGATTGTAAACTCCTAACTGTGAAGAAACCCTCTTATTATTAACTTTATATAAAATTTACTGTTTCACTTTCTGTGGATTATATTACAAAATCAATAGTTTTCCCAAAATATAAATTAGTAATATTCAAAAATATTTATGGAATTCTACCATGTACTGGAGACTCCTTTCCAAGAAAGTCATATAAGCACATCCTAGTGTCCTCACCTACTCTCCATGGATACTCTGATGTCTTTCTTAGTTGTTGGCTGAAAATCAGAAATTTTTAATTTGGGATTCAGAGATCCTGACCTTGTTCTCTTGATGTTCTTGAAACCCACAAATGATTGGCAGTTATGAGTGTGTGTGTGTGTATTTTGAGAAGAGGACGTATAGCTGGGTATAGTGGCGGGTACTTATAATTTATCTCAGCTACTTAGGAGGTTGAGGCAGGAGAACTGCAATCAAGGCCAGCCTCAGCGACTTAGCAAGACCATCTCAAAATAAAAAGGGCTTATCCCCATTATCACAAAATAATATTTTTAAAGAATACTAAAACTACTATTTTAATTTACAGATCAAGGAGACTGTGATAAATGGATTGGAAAACATGGGAGGTAAGACGAATGTATTTATTTATTATATACATGTGCTCAGCAAAAATATTCTTTTTTCTTTTAATGCTACTTCTCAGGTGTCTCCTCCCCCTTTTCTTTTTTTCTTAATTTTTAGTTTTGCTAGGCTGAATCAATATTAACTGTGTTTTGGTTGGTTGTTTTCCTTCTCTTTCTTTTTTTGACAAAGCTACGGATCAGGGTCTTATGCCTGCTAGGCAAGTCCTGTATCACTGAGCTACATCCCCAGACCAGATTTTTTTCTTTCTTTTTTACAGTACTGAGAATTGAGCCCAGAGGCACTCTTATCACAGAGCCACATCCCCAGCTATTTTCATTTTTTTCTGTTGGGACAAGGTCTCACTAAGTTACCCAGGCTAGCCTCAAACTTGAGATCCTCCTGCTTTGGTCTCCAGAGTAGCTGGGATTATAGGCATACACCACTTTGCCTGTTTTTTTTTTTTTCTTTTAATATTGAGGATTGAATTCAGGGGTACTTTACCGCAGAGCTATATCCCCAATCCTTTTTATTTTTTATTTTGAGACAAGGTCTCACTAAATTGATGAGGATCTCACTAAGATGCTGTGGCTGGTCTCTAACTTATGATCTTACTGCATCAGCCTCCTGAGTCACTGGGATCACAGGTGTGCACCACCATACCTGTTGTTTTTTTCCTTATTTATTTATTTAATATATTTCTTTTAGTTGTCAATGGACCTTTATTTATTTATATGTGGTGCTGAGAATTGAACCCAGTGCTTCACACATAAGCACTCTACTACTGAGCCACAACCTCAGCCCCTCCTTTTTTAATCATTTATTTCTTCCCTGTAAAACCATACTCTAGGTTTCCATAAGTATTGTAATCAAGATCTATGTGAGTTCAACTTAGTGGTATTTAAGAGGTATTGTTATCACATCTCAAATAGTTTATAAAAAATGTAAGGATTGTGAAAATTACTTAGGCTTTAGGTTACTTTTTCAGATTAGCTGCTTCTGGGGCAATTTATATTAAGCAAATTGTCAATATTTAACTTTTGCCCACTATACATAGATTTAAGATATTCTCATTTAGGGCTAGGGCTATAGCTCAGTGGTAGAGCACCTGCCTTGCACGTGCGAGGCCCTGGGTTTGATCCTCAGCACCAAATAAAAATACATCAACAGCAACAAAGACAAATTTAAAAAAAATTAAAAATATTCTGATTTGTTCATTTAACTGAAAAGGGTTAAATCAAACTGATGTTTTCCTTTTTCAGAAAAAATTTTTAATACATTTTGTTAATGTATACTAAACATAAAACCCAGTCATTTGGCATAAGAAATGTGTACTGTATTTATTTATTTAAAAAACTTTTTGATTACAATTCTAAAATTTTTGACAGTTATTTAAAAATTGTTTTTGCTGATAATTAATTCCCATATTTATTTTCCACCAATCTTTAGACTCTGTATACATTAAACATTGATGTAAACTCAGTTTAGGTATAATAACAGTTAGTTGGGTTAGTTTTTCTTTAACTTCTACTTGACCTTTCTTTTCATGACAGTTTCCTTCTGTGCTTAATATTACAATCCTGGAATAAGTTATTCAAACTAATTTTATGTCTGACCTCTTGATAAACAAGTTTCATGGTAACATTTATCTTTTCAGATAATCTATTTTTTTTTTTTCTTTCCAGCTGCATTCCAGTCCATGATGACAGGGGGTAACATCGGAAAACAGATAGTTTGTATTTCAAAAGATATTTCTCTATAATTGTCATCTTCAAGAAAAATCACACATATTTCTTTCCACCTTACACAAAGATTTTTAAGATAAAATTTTTTTTAAAAAAAAGTACAGGGGGCTGGGGTTGTAGTTCGGTGGTGGAGCGCTTGCCTCACATGTGTGAAGCACTGGGTTCAATCCTGATCACCACAATAAAATAAAATAAAGGTATTGTAAAAAAAAAAAGTACAGATAGCTCTTGATTTGAATGTGATCAGAAGAATATTTTCTTACATAACTTAATTCTTTTTTATATCTTAATATCATGTGTGCACTCTACATCTAACATTACCTAAAATAATATTGAAATTAAAATGATCCATTTTTCTTTTGTTAAAACATGTATGACATAATTGTATCAGACATTCTGAAGTTACTGGAGATTTGATGCAACTGTTAATGCATCAAATTTATAAATCTTTAAAAATTAATAACGTCTATTTAAAATAGAATATTCTATTTGAAATGAGAGGCATGTAGTAAACATTTGTTGGACTGGAGAAAAAAAACTTCACATGATTCTTAAACTGAAACTTGGAATAAGAACAGAATTGGAATGGCCTTTCCATATTGTAGGTGGAAACAGGACTAAATGGTATGATATGTATGTAAGGACTGCAGGGTAGGGTTGGTTGGGTGTGATTCAGAGCTTGTGGAACAGTTTTTGCAAAAGGAAAACAGAGGTTTTGGGTTGGGAGTGATATGAGAAAATAAATGGCTGAAGTTATTTGGTTTGAGAGACCCAGAGATCAGGATTTAATCCAAAGGATTATCTATTAATGTTTTGCCAAATAATTCACTATACTGTCTAAAAACCCAATTTATTTTATTTTTTTTTAAAGAGAGAGAATTTTAATGTTTATTATTATTATTTTTTAGTTTTCGGGGGACACAACATCTTTGTTTGTATGTGGTGCTGAGGATTGAACCCCCGCATGCATGCCAGGCGAGCACGCTACCGATTGAGCCACATCCCCAGCCCTAAAAACCCAATTTATACATTGATAAAAGCATATGTTAATCTTAGTTTAGTGTGCAAATATTGACAAATAGTTGTCAAGATTAGAGAGCAAGTAGATATAAACTTACTGGGAATTTCAGATAACTAAACAAGGAGGTTTGGGGGTGTAACTCAGTAGCACAACTCTGCTTGACCTTGAGGTCAGTCCCCAGCACAAGAACACCTAAAACAACCAAAATCAAAACAAAGACGGCTTCAGAAAACAACAGGACTGACTGGGAAAATTAACCAATGGTTGTAATCATGAATGTTCAAAACCTATATTGATGCACCTCTAAGTAAGTTTGTTTTATTAATTGTATCCAACCCTTTGAAACAATAAAATTGAAGATGTTTTTCTGTGTATGGTAACCTGTTTTACACACTGCCAGTGTGTACACACACACACACACACACATTTAACTGGGAATTGAACCCTGGGTGCTTTACCATTGAGCTACATCCCCAGCCCTTTTTATTTTGTCTGAGATGAGGTCTAAATTGCAGAGGCAGCTCTCCAACTTGGGTTCCACCTGCCTAAGCTTTATTGGGTAGCTGCGCTGCTGCCAATGTATTTTTGAATGTGAAATTAGTAAAAGTAGATTCAAATTGTGTTGGTAATCACTCACTCCAGTGAACTTCAGTTGTCTTCTCTTCTTTTATATATTTTTCCTCTACCATTTTCTTTTCTGAGGGGTTTTATCTCTTCTCTGTATGCTGATAGCTCCCAAGTCTACACTTCTTTTCCTGACTTCTTACTTGAGCTTTGGATCTTTACCTTCAAGTAAATATCCCGTTGGTACTTCAAACTCTGCTTATCCAAAAAGAGGAATTATATTTCCTTGGAACATCGTGTGCCTAAAGATATCATTCACCCATTTATATGTGCCTGGTTTATCTTTTACCTTGAAATGCCTTTTTAAAGAGAACTCCTTTAATTTTCACAGTCACTATTTTAGTTGTTTTTTATTCTTCCGCATGGCAGTGAATATTCAAAAAATTAGTAATTTTAAGAAGTCAGTCAAATCAAAGTTCTAATAAAGTGGTGACATCCAATCAGGACATCCAAGAGCTCTTTACGTACTAAAAATATTTGCAACCCAGCCTCTAGGGAAATTAACAATCTCTAAAAAAAATTCTACAGGAGACTCAATTCCCCGTCCCATATGCACAGCAGAACTTCATTCTACAAGTTTCCTTCTCGGGTGGTGAAGATTCAAGGGCCTCTTCACTGAGAGCTTTGGCAAATGCTTAAGGAGCAATCTTCTCGTTTCCCTCTATTATAGATCCTTAGCTGGCGGGGG
>NW_025999900.1:41215882-41272911 GCF_001458135.2 Marmota marmota marmota
GGGGGGGGGGGGGGGGGAACTCCTCCATAGCTGCGGGTTGGTAGTGACGTCATGGCTAGAATACACTGACCTGGTTTTAAGGCTTCGCGGATCTAGGAGCCCTGAAGGCCAGAGAGAATGGGAAACCGAGGGCTGGGCTTTCGCCGCTGGAAGCTTAGCCTTGTGCTGGGAGCCGGGTCAGCCTCATCTGCTGCCCTCGGAAGGGTGGCAGTAGCGCGGCTCCTAGCCAAACGGGTGGGCGTGTGTGCGCCGGGGGCGGGGAGCGGCCAAACTTCCTGTCCCGCGCTCGAGCTGCTTCCGGCGGGAGCCGGAAGATACTCTGTGTGGACGGAATTCAGGACCGATTGACTGCCGGCAACCTGTCCCGGAGGAAAGGTAAGCTTCAGGTTGGGACTGGCGGCACTCGCTTGGCTCGGTAGTCCCCGACGAGAGGGAGCCCCTACAGGCTCCTAGAGGCCTGGGGCCGAGTTCGCCCCTGGAGCGGACAGGGAAACTCTCCTCCCTGGACACCCCTCCCGGATCTGGCGATCTTAGAAGTGGACGGTCTGAAGCCCTGCGGCCTCGGCCCTTCCCCTCGCGGTTTGGGGGGCGATGTTTTGGCTTCTTTGCTTCCGTTTAGAGTTAGGGACACGGGAACAAGACAGTCCCGAGAAAACCAGAGTCAGCGAGTCCTTGGAGGGGGGGGGCTCCCGGACTGCACCCGCACTCGGGGCCTGCCCGCGGACCTTGGGGCCTTAGATTTAGGCCTTTGTGATGGGGGAAAGGTGTGCCAAGGGGATTCTACCCCGAATGTTTCTGCCCAGAGCTACCCTCTCCTTTTCTATGTCCACTTACTTTCTGTGTCTGATTAGGGTCGCCTGTGGACAGGAGGGGCTGGGTCTCCGGTTTCTCTTTCGCTTGTCAGTTCAGGCGGGCACGTAGGCTGGCTGTTGACTTACAGCCGTGTGCGTTTTGCCGGTTGAACTTATCCTCTGACATTTCTCAAGAGAATCTCAATAGTTTATTAAAGTTTATTCAACTTGCTCATGAGGCGCTGAAAAGGACTTAGTTACCATTTGGAAGTTAAATATTATTAACTTGGGGATTAAGAATTCGTATATACTCCTCACTTTGCAACAGGGTCAACACAGCATATTTGCAAAGAGAGTAAAAGAAATACTTTAAAATAAAGACAGCTTTTTTGTTGTTGTTTAGGCTGTGAGAAATTCCTCTTTGTATTATCTTAGTGTGAGGTAGAATAAAAGGCAACTAAACTTGCTGTCTGTCAGATTTGAGTTCTAGTTTAAGCTTTGCATTCAAGTAGATGTCAAACTTTGGGGTGGGTGTGGGGGTGAATTACTCAGTCTCTAGCTTTGGCGGGGGTGGGGAGGTTATCTCTAAATGAAGAGATTTACCGTTAGAGTTTGACCATTATTTTGAGGCATACAACTGAGTAAAGGGGGTTGACATAAGCATTTTTGTGTTTGGGAAGGATAACTAGATTGGTTGCATAAACATGGGTTGGAAAGGGGAATTTTAAAGGCCAGGTGACCAGGTAGAAGCCTATTTAATAGCGTAGTTGAAAGAGACTAAATAAGGCATTGCAGTAGGAATAAATTTGGGGGACTCAGAATTACTGGGATTATTTAAATATAGAGAATGTGAGATTATTATTAAAGATCTAGAATTTGCAGCTGAGTAGGAAGAAAATTGGGCAATAATTGAAATAGATAATAACAGGAAGAACAAGTTTAGGGGAGATGATAATCTGGATTTTGTACATTGTTAGGTTTGAGATGCTGTTGGAATTATATATAGAAATACCCAGCAAGCAGTTAGAAATGAAGATTTGGAGTTCAGAAGAAAGGTCATTCATTCATATACAAATATTTATTCAGTACTTACTATCTGCTTATAGGAATGCTTGTATGGAATCCCTTTAAACTCATAGTAAAGACAACATGAAAATGGGAAGTGACTTCGGGGTATCTTTTTGGGTGATCAAAATGTAAATTTGTGGTATGGTTACACAACTGTGAATATACTAAAGACAAAGACAACCTAATAGTACTCTTTAAAATGGGTGAATTGTATATTCTGTGAACTCTCAGTGAAACTTATTTTCTTAAAAGATTTGCATTACAGTTTTTGAAATTTGTTAAATGGGTATTGGAATTGGGAATAGAAACAAAGGTAATTGCATATTTGTCACTATACTACCAGCTAATATACTTAGTAAGTTCTGTGTTAAAGAAGAGGTTTACCTAGTACACCTGATAAGGTACTCTTGTAGTGATTATTTTGAATCCAGCTTGCCTATTCTAGTGCCTTCTTTTCTTTATTTTATCATACAGTACACACACAAACCATAAACTTGGCCACCAAAATTGTAGGGTAGTACTCAGTTATGATATGGATATCCAGTTGTTTCAGGAAATGTTTTTGTTAATTTTTAAGTATTATTATTAGATTAAAAACACTAAAAAATATCATTGTTAACATATAAAGGTCAGTAAATAGTTGTATGGTTTCCTGGAGATTTTACAATCATGGAATCTCAAAGTTGGAGGAACTTTAAGGATAACCTAAACAAACATCTGGTAATTTCTTGGCTTGTTGAGAGTGAGCTGGAATTGCGGTAAAGGAATTCTTTGGCCTTACAAATTAGAGAGATGTAATCACTATTCATTCAACTATTTATGCCAACCTGCTCTGTGGGTAGGAGTCCTGGCTTTGCAGCTTAATAACTTGGGCAAATGATTTATTGAGCCTTAATTTCTTTCTTTCTAAAAAGATGAATGGATAAATTATTATGTTGTTGTAGTGCTTGAGTGAGAAAAATGTATGTGGATAGAAAAGTCAGGGATTTATAATACTTCAGGTGAAAAACTTAAAAGGATTGTTTTCATTATATCTTGTAAATTGTTATTCCTTTACAATGAAAAATGAGAATCTCAGACAGCTGGAAAGAGGGAGAAGAAACCAACAAACAAATATTTATTCCATTACTTCTAAATGCCCTTTTTGTGAAGTCTGCCGTATTGTAACTATCTAGCCAACCCTGGTATTAATGGAAAACTTCATCCTAGGTACATTTTATATGTATGATTACACAGTGTTCCCAATTTTGGCAACAAATAAAGGACTCACATGACAGATTCCTAGGGGAAAAATTAAGCTGTAAGAAAGTAAGAATTTTGGGCTGGGGGAGTAACTCAGTGGTTGATTGCGTAGTATACACAAGGCCTTGGGATTTAATCCCTAGCCCAAAAATGAAAGAAAAGGTGGGGGTAGGGGGAGAAGAAGAAAGAAAGAATTTAAATTACAGGGAGAAAACAGCTGCATCAGGGTTCCAAGAACACTACATCTGGGAAACACTATTCAAATTTTGTCATTTTTTTCCCTGTGCAGTACTGTAGATTGATCCCAGGGCTTCATGAATGCTAGGTAAGTGCTCTACTTCTGAGCTACACATCCACTTTTGACTATTTTTTAATGTATTTTTAAAAATTATCAATACAATATAATTACATTTTAGAAAACTTGGAAAATCAAGAAAAGAAAAATAAGTCACACCAACCTACCATACAATATTAACTACTATCATACCTGTGTGAATTTCCTTTGACTTTGTTCTGTGCCTATCATAACTAGTTTTAAAAATGCAAATATAATCATTTTATTTTTATAGTTTATTTTTTTTAAACATATTTTTTAGTTGTTGATGGATCTTTATTTATTAATTTATATGTGGTACTGAGAATTGAACCCAGTGCCTCACACATGCTAGGCCAGCGCTCTACCACTGAGCCACAACCTCAGCCCTATTTTTATAATTTAATGTAATAATTTTTCTTTGTTGCCGCAGTGTCTTCATAACCTTATTTTGAAGTGACGGTGCCATACTTAATCAACAATTCCTTAATTGTTGGATATATATGTGTGTTTACATGTTGCTTCCAGTTTGTCACATATTTGTGAACATCTTTGAGTTTTTTCCTCTTTTTTCCCCCTGTACTGGAGATCGAACCTGGGAATGCATCACTACTAAACTATACCCGATCCTTTTTTTTTTTTTTATTTTGGAAACAGGGTCCAACTAAGTTGCCGAGGTTGTTCTCTAACTTATGATTCCTCCTGCCTTAACCTCCTAAGTAGCTGGAATTAAAAGTATGTGCCACTGTGCCCGGCTCTAGCTTTTTCTGTAGTTAAGTTCTTTCCTTAGAATTGATTTTAGAAGTAGAAACATAAACATCATTTTGGATTTTGATACCTAGTTCACTTGTTCTATTTTAAAACAAGGAATTGGAGCTGAATTCTTTGTTTGTTATGATTTTTGGATATTTTACTTATTTAGCTGTATTTTCTCACTGTTCTTAATGCTGTCTCTCTCTTTTTTATCCCTATTTTAGGATAAATTGATTATCAACTTAGTTCAGCATCTTATAGAAAGAGCATAGTGTTTCCTAAAGGAACATGAGCATAACGGGAAGGTGTCATTGACTCTGAATTAATTTTGAACCTGTTCCCTAAACAGCTACAGGATTTTGGAAGCTGAATCAATGTTATCGGATGAGTTAGAATCCAAACCAGAGGTGAGCCTACTCAGCTTGTTTCCTTTTCTTTTGGTGGGTTGTATTTCAGAGTTTATCATTATTAGTTCAGGGATCAGTAAACTTTTTCTATAAAGACCTGATAGTAAATATTAAATATTTTAGGTTTTGTGAACCAAATGGATTTGATTGTAAGTATTAATTTATTATTTTTTCATTACTAAGTATTTTCTCAAAATTTTTTTGTCTTTTGTGATTTTTTTTTTTTTTGGTCGTTGTTTAAGGAAGTGTAAAATTATTTGGATAGTTATATAATGACAAAATATTTTATATATAAATATATGGCGAGAGTATGCCATGTAACATAAGTAATGTGTATGTGTATATGTATATAAATATTTTCTACCACAAACCATTCTTGTAATAATTTTGTATATATCAGAAAATATTTTATTTCTGAACACATTGGGTATCTTTTTCTTTGGTTTGTGTGTATGTGTGGTACTTGGTCTTAAACTGACAGCCTCACACATGCTAGGCAAGTGCTCTACCACTGAGCCACATTGTTAGCTCTAAGTTTTCCAGGCTGGCCTCTAATTTTTAATCTTCCTGCCTCAGCTGGGATTACAGAAATGCATCACCATGTCTGGCTAAGCATTATATTTTAATAAATGTATTTAATAAAAATAAGCATTTTATTTTCATTCATTTTTCTCACTTTAATTTTAGTGAATCTGATTACTTAAGTTCAAAGATTGGCACTGCTAGCTAGTCATGTGATCTTAGATAAGACACTAATGTCCTCATCTTGATTCTTCTTTGTAAAATACATATTCAGTCCTAGCCAATTTAATGTGAAGGTTAAATGTACACAGAAAAATGCTTTGTAAGATGTAATCAGTGTGGTGTGGTTGATTTTTTTTTTTTTTTAAGTAGTCCTTCATTTTAAAATTATTTTTATATTTTCTATTTGGAAAGTGATGGGGTTGGTTTAGTTATATAAATAACAATGAACATTGATGAAATAACAATCTAGTTTTTCTTTGAATGTCTAAACCTAGTGCAGTCAAGACTTCATCATTACCTTTTCATAAACTCAGAGGTTTAGATCCATTCCTAATAACCTCTGTATCTTAGTGTTGCCTTTTTTCCCCCCTCAGCTCCTGGTACAGTTTGTTCAGAATACCTCCATCCCATTGGGACAGGGACTAGTAGAATCAGAAGCTAAAGACATTACTTGCTTATCCCTACTTCCGGTGACCGAGGCCTCAGAATGCAGTCGGCTAATGTTATCAGGTAAAAACAAAGATCACCAGAGATAGGATAAAGAAGTCCCAAGAGCTTAGCTTACTTTATGGTACCTGATGGAATGGATAACTGACTTTACAATTGACTGGTCATAGAGAAAAAGTAACCATGAAAGTCATAAGTGTATCAGTTGTTTAAGCCACAGGAATGGCTGCTATCATGATTCAGTGTGACAGTGGGGGGAAAAAAAAAAAGGTCAAGGCAGAACTCTGGAAGGAATAGGATAAGACAAAAGAATCTGAACAGGTGGTAAGGGGTATAAAGTAGGGTATTGAAGTAGGATGAATATCAATATAGAGTGGAAGTGTGGAACACAAGGGAAGTCAATATCAAATGCTCCTAAGGGGCCCAGAGAAGATAGAGTCTAAAAAGAATCCATCCTGAACTTGGTTGTCCACAGAGTGAAGTGGGTGGACAACCAAGTGGCTGTAGATTGAGGTATCAATGCAAAGTAAGTCCAACATAATTGTGGAAGTAACTAGTGGTATTTTCTCAAGACTGTTCTGCTACGAGAAGGAAAAAGGTAAGGTAGGTGGAAATTAGGGGTTTTGTTTGTTAGTTTTTGTTTTTAGATCTGAGAAATTTGGGGGTTGTTTTAGGGAAACTGAGACAGAAATAGTAGGATGTTGGTGAGGATGCTTCAGGAGAAGTAAAAGGAAATAGAATGCTGAGCACAGGTAGGGAGATAAGGTTTGGATGGGAGTCAATTGATTATTGGCAAGGAGAATATTATTTTTGGATGTAGTAAATTCCTTATACTCTGATCTTTGTTTTAAAATTTGGAGTGTTAGTGTTTTATCAGGGAGAGTAAACATTAGCTTGTTTGACAACTTAAGTAGTTTGTTAAAAACTCTTCTAGTTAATGTCCTTTGGTGGTATTCGATTTTTTTTTTTTCCCCTTGCAATATTAGGGATTGGACACAGTCTACCAGTGAACTACATTCCCTTTTTTTCTAGATAGAGTGGCTCTAATTTGCTAAGGTTGGCCTTCAGCTTGGGATCCTCCTACCTCAGCCTCTTTTGAGTCCATGAAATTACAGGAGTGTGCCATTGCCTGGCTCCTACTTATGCTTTTCCCCTATAAAGATAACAACATTCTTTTGTAAGAATGCCAGTGTCCTCTCACTTTTGTGATAATCATTTCTTTGTTTTCCAAATTTACCCACCCATTTATATATCTCTAAGCAATGTGGTATAATCTTAATTGGTTTTGGACCTTAAATGAATGGAATCATATGATCTGTATGTTTTTGTACCTTCCTTCCTTTACTTTATATTTGTGAAGTTTATCCTTATTGTGTGTAGCTATGGTTTGTTTAGTTACATTGCTGTATGGTATTGTTATATAAAGTATACCACAACTCCTTATCCATGCCACTTGTTGACGAATATTTATTACTTAATGTTGTAATATGACAAACAGAACTACTATGAACTTTTAAGATTTTTATCTTTGTGTGTAAGTACATTCACGTTATTGTGCAGCTTTATTAAGCCAAAGCCTAATGAAAATGGACATATATCCACTTTTTTTTTAATAACTTTATTTAATTAATTAATTTATTTTTATGTGGTGCTGAGGATCAAACCCAGGGCCATGCACATGCAAGGCAAGCTCTCTACCGCTGAGCCATAACCCCAGCCCCCATATTGTTTACTTTTATTTTTGTTTTGTTTCATTTTGTTGGTACTAGGGATTGAACCTAGGTACATTGAACCACATCCCAGCCCTTTCTGTTTTTTATTTTGAGACAGAGTCTTTCTAAGTTGCTGAGGACCTCACTAAGTTGCTGAGGCAGGCCTCAAACTCGTTATCATCCTTCCTCAGCCTCCCATGTTGCTGGGATTTTGTCATGTGCCCAACTTATTTCTATAATCTTGTTACCTACTTAAAAGAGGAAGAAGTGATACATGCCTTTTTAAAAAATGTTAAAACCTCTGAAAATATTGGATACTTCAGTGTTGAAGTGCAGTTTCCTCATTATATTGCAACCAAAACCTTTGGAAATTCTTTTCTATCACTTAGAACAAAATGTCATGTATGTGTGTTCCCCACCCCCACCTCCTCGGTACTGAGAATTGAACCCAGGCCTTGCATATGTTAGGCAAGTGCTCTATAACTGAATTTATACCCCAGCCCTTTTTAAAATTTTATTTTGAGATAAGATCTCTCTAAGTTGCTCAGTCTGGCCTTGAACTTGCAATCCTCCCGCCTCAGCCTCCTGAGTAACTGGGATTATAGGTGGGTGCCACTGTATCCAGATAGAATGAAGTTCTTGAGGTCAAATCTGAATTTAAAGAAAAAAAATTTCTCTTAAAGGTATTGGGAATTGAACCCAGGGCATTGTGCATGCTAGGCAATCACTACTACTGAGTTACACCCCCAGCCCTGAATTATTTCTTTACATTCAGTATAAACCCAGAATTATATAATGAAACATATTAATAAATTTGTGAGATTTCTTTTGATTCCAAAGCTGTTTTTCCCCCTTTTAATTATCCACCAGAACTGTCGTGTACATGTTATAAAAGTGAACTAAAAAGTTAAACTTTTAAGAAAAAGGTTTAAAATTTAGATCCTCCCTTAACATTCATAATGTAGCTTTTTTTTTTTTTTTTTTTTAAGGAAAAAGTTCTGATTTCTGACTTCAAAAAGGACTAAGTTCTGTAATGTCCAAATGCAGATTATTGGCTATTAGCTATGTCAGGTGTCAAGAGAAATCTGTTTCTCATATTTTGTCTGATTACCTTTAAAGCCATCTCTGTTTTTCTCTGAGGCAAGTTTTGTATTTGTAAAATGAGAACACTGTTTTTATAGGGTGCTAGATACTAAGAGATGTTACACAGGTATTAGACACTGTTTCAAAATGATGATCTCCTTGGAGGTAATGCTGTGTTTTCCCTTTACTAGATGATGCTCCAAATCATACTAACTCCTCCAAGGAGGTCCCTTCATCAGCTGTACTGAGAAGCCTTCAGGTGAATGTGGGCCCAGACGGAGAGGAGACGAGGGCTCAGACTGTACAGAAGTCCCCAGAGTTTTTGTCTACTCCAGAGTCTCCTAGTTTGTTGCAAGATCTACAGCCAAGTGATAGCACTTCTTTTATTCTTCTTAACCTAACAAGAGCAGGTATTCTTTATCTTTTTCTGAACTTTTCTCATACTTATGAAAAAATTGGAGTTGGGACATATTTCACTAGAAGCTTTATTATTTTTCAGAAATTTCATAGTCTGGTGACAAAATGAACATGTAGAACAAGAGAGAGGATTCTAGGATGATTTAAACATAATCTCGTTTGGGAAATTAGATGGTGCCATTTACTGATACAGTTGAGCATAGGAAGAACAGGGTGTGGGGTAGGATCATAAGTTCCAATTTATGTCTGTTGAAGTTGAGATTTTTTTTTTTTTAAAGAGAGAGAGAGAGAGAGAGAGAGAGAATTTTTTTAATATTTATTTTTTAGTTTTCGGTGGACACAACATCTTTATTTTATGTGGTGTTGATGATCGAACCCAGCGCCCTGTGCATGCCGGGCGAGCTCGCTACCGCTTGAGCCACATCCCCAGCCCGAAGTTGAGATTTAAAAAAAAAATTTTTTTTAGTTGTAGATGGACACGATACTTTTATTTTATTTATTTTTATGTGGTGCTGAAGATTGAACCCAGTGCCTCACACTTGCTAGGCAGTGCTCTACCACTGAGCTACAACTCCAGACCCTGAAGTTGAGATTTTGAAGGAACATTAGGAGGAAGTTTTCTTCAGAAAGTTAGACACATGGGCTGGGGATGTGGCTCAAGCGGTAGCGCGCTCGCCTGGCATGCGTGCGGCCCGGGTTCGATCCTCAGCACCACATACAAACAAAGATGTTGTGTCCGCCGAAAACTAAAAAATAAATATTGAAAAACTCTCTCTCTCTAAAAAAAAAAAAAAAAAAAAGACACAGGAATCCAGAGTTCTAGAGAGGTCTCATATGAAATAAGTAGTTTAGGTGTTGATTAGCATTCAGGAAATGTATGAAACAATTTTCTCTTTGATTCAAGAGAAGATTGATGCATGAACAGAAAAAAAGGCAAGCCTGGAACCTTGTGAGGGAAAAGCCCACACATTTAAGAGGGCAACAAGAAGAACTTGAAAGAACAGCTGGAAGGGGATGAAGAGAACTGAGAGAGAATAGTGGGTGGGAAACCAAGGTAGGGAAGTTTTAAGGGAGAAAATATACTAAATCATTCCAAATACTATAGGATGGGCTAGTGAGATGAAGTATATATCTGAATATTTTGGCAAGAGCAGTTGTTATTGGGATAGTGTGGGTGTAGAGGACAGAATTAAAGAGATGGGGAGTAGATGGAAGGTGAGAAAGTGGATGCACAAGTTAGAGGGTACACTTGTTCACAAAACTTGACTTTGAAGAAACAGGTAATAACTAGAAAAGCACTTAAGGTTTTCTATTATTTTAAAGAATAAAGATGGGAGAAACTTGAGTTAGAACACATTTAAAGGCTAGAAGGAAAAGCTGTCCAGTAGAGAGGAATAGGATGGAAATGGGAGAGAACAAAAATGGAAGGATACAGAAAAGGATGACTGAAGTGTGGGGTTGGAATATTAGAGGTGGGGGTTAGCCTGGTTGCCAGGAAGAACAGTTTTGCCTCTGAAACAGGAGGAGGCAAGGTAACAATAAGCCTGTGGCCTGAGAATAGGAAAGTGATAGCCTAATCATCTGTGAGCACAGAAGCTTGAGGTAAGAAGCAAAGACCTCCAATAGCTGGTTCAGGATACAGAGTTTCTGGGCCAGGGCAAACAGAAGGATTACTTGTTGACTAACCTTCATATGTCCTTTTGTTCTCCAGGTCTGGGCTCTTCAGCTGAGCACTTAGTGTTTGTACAAGATGAGGCAGAGGATTCAGGGAATGATTTCCTCTCCAGTGAGAGCACGGACAGTAGCATTCCATGGTTCCTCCGGGTTCAGGAGTTGGCCCATGACAGTTTGATTGCTGCTACTCGTGCACAACTAGCAAAGAGTGCAAAAACCAGCAGCAATGGTGAGACTCCCATGGCATTTTCTTCGCCACTATTCTATGCAAAGAGATTGGTAATGTAAGGGCTATATTTTGAGTTGTATATAATCCAAGTTATTTTATTAATGAGAATGGAAGGCTAGAAATGTGTAAATTGCTTGTCTTATTTTCTGTGAGATAACTTGGCCATGCCAGATTTGTGTGCAGAATCAACTAAACTAGTATTTTTAATTCTCTACTTCAGATAATATACAGAGCAATTTTTCTTAAACCCATACCACCATCACCACCCAGCCTAGGCTCAGGAGTAGTAAAGTCACTTGCCCTCAACCCTGGTGAGTCTGGGGTTTCAGCTCAGCAACTCCTTCCTTATTTCCTTGCATAGTGCCTATGCTACTCCTATCCAGACCCTGCATCCTTCAGTCCCTACTTAGGCCATTACACAATTGTAGAGTTGCTGGTGTGTGTGCTGGGGTGCATAGCGAGTCTGCAGACACCTCCAGGGGCCTAGCAATCTGAAGCAGGAGAGCAGGCAGAGCAGGAAGTTAGTGTGGGAACTTGAAACCTTAGTCACCTGCTAGGTTGATCTCACAGAACAGCCGGGCAGTCAAGGCAGTATGTATCCTTGGGGTAAAGCAACTTTAGGGGAGGGGAGTTAATGCCCCATCTCTGGGCCTTGACAGGGTCATGGGCTTCCCTCATTATAGATCAGCAGGTGCAAGTTAGGGCCCTTCTGCTGGGTTTTAGGGGGCTGATGTCTGGACTCAAGCCCAGAGCCTGTCTAGTAGAACTCATTGAACAAAAGTGAGTGCCCTGGGGCTGTGGAGACCTTAGAACCTACAGGAAGGGTAGTATGGAAGCTTTGAGGAGTTGTGACCTGGGTTCTCTGAGCAAGGGAGAAACTGGACAGGGAATGTGCTGGAGCCCTAATGTGAGGTGATGGGTTACTGAAGAACCCTGGGTCCCACACAGAGCTGGAGGTAGATAGTAACATCCATATGTCAAGAGTTTGAAGGCCTAAAACATCAGGGGTCTGGAGAGAGCTGCCAAGTAGATGCTGTTCAGACACTGAAGGAAGGGCAGATATGCCTCCTTCCCAGATGGGGCCCAGTGCTGGAGAGGAGAAGGAAGGGGACTCAGCTTGGAGGCTTTGGGAACAACTTTTCTGAGGCTTTTTTTTTTTTTTTTTTTTCCTCTGAGGCTTCATAGTCTGTCTCCCAACTCTTGCCAAAAGCCAGGAGGTTTCTGAACCTATGGTTCCCAGACAATATATTTTTGCCTTCCTGGCTTAGTGACATTTTTCTAGGAAGTCTTGAGTCAACTTAAGACTCCTTTCTTCCCTCTTACCTCTGGAATCTTGAGGAATCTGTTGCCCCTCTGTCTTTGTTGCAAACTCTTCCATCAGAGCCTCTTTCTGTGGTAGGCTTGCTTGTTTTGCTCTTAAAAGAGGCCAGATGTCAGATGAAACTTCAGGCCACTCAGGCTGGGACAGAACCTTGGGGATATCATATAGGTTCCTTGCCTCCATACAGTTTCCATTCCCATTAGCAAAAAAGTCCTGTATTTCAAAAACTATTTCCCTGGGCAGGCTGTCAGCAGACCACCAATTTTTTTCTCCTCAGTACTAGGAATTGAACCTAGGGCCTGTGCACGCTAGGCAAAGCACTTCACCATTGAGCTACACCCTCAGTACTAAGAGAACACATTTTAAAGGGGCGGGGGGGGGGGAATACTGAATTTATATTCAATTGTTTTTATTATAATGTTTTTAAATATGTAAAAACAAAAGTTCTGTGTAAGCTTTTAGAGCTCTTACACCACTGTGAAATCAAAAGTTTCATCCATTAACAAATAAAACTATAAAACCAATAAAACAAGATTAATATTAAGTCAGTGTGGCAGATGATGATGTTTTATTAAAACTAAATGGCTGCTCATGGCAATTTTACAATTAGGTATGATGGATTTCATGCTTTTTTTTTTTTTTAAGTTAGGCATGCCTGCAATTTGTGCCATTTTCTCCAGTAATTTTCAAAACATTGACCCTTGATCATTGGCATTACCTGGCAACTTAAAAATACAAACTCTCAGGCCCCATTCCAGGCCTATTATATCAGAAACTTGGTTCTGATGCATGTTAAAGCTTGAGAACCATGGATATATTCAAAACACTACCAAAAGGCATAAAATCTTTGCTTATGTAACATGCCATTAATCTTTTTGTTTTAGGTCTGACTCTGTTTTTTCTCATAAACCTGTGACAGATATTAGGACGACATGATTCAGCATTGTCGTTATCACAAACCAAGCTTTAGCACTGAAATCTTTCGTGTGTGTGTGTGTGTGTGTGTGTGTGTGTGTGTGGTCGTAGGAATTAAACTCAGAGGTTTATACCTGGCCCTTTTTATTTTTTATTTTGAAACAGTCTCATTAAGTTGTCAAGGCTGACCTAGAACTTCTGATCTTCTTGCCTCAGTTTCCCAAGTGGCTGGGATTACAGGTGTGCACCATCCTCCCAGCTTCCAACTGTGTCTTGAAGATGATGAAGTAAAAGGAATAATGTCTACTAATGTGGAATTTATACAAGTTTTTAATGAACTATTTTCATTTAAAACAAATCAAGGCACATTTTACCACTCACCTCCTTTTATTCTATTAAGGATTATGCCAGTAGATATTATCTCTAACTTTTTTCAGTACCAGGGATAGAATCCAGGGATGCTTAACCACTAAGCCACATACCCAGCCTGTTTTTATATTTTTATTTAGAGATGGAGTCTCAATAAGTTGCTGAGACTGGCTTTGAACTCATAATCCTCCTGCCTCAGCCCGCTGAGTTGCTGGGATTATAGATGTGCACCACTGTCCCTGGCTATTACCTAGCCCAGAACTTTTAAGCCTTTTCTATAGCATCCCACTTTGGGTGTTGATCTCCTTGTTTCCCCACCAATGTATATAATAAAAAAGAGGTTTAATTCTACATTTTGAGATTTCTGATAGGAAACCATTTTGGATATTTTCTACATTTGTCAAAGAGGCCCTGTTTTGTGAAACAAAACATGATAGCTGTCAGTAGTTCTCTGGAATAAGGGGAAGAGGATGTAGAACACCCTCATTTCTGTTCTAAAACAGGTACAGAAGAAGTGGAGAGGGGCTAGGGATGTGGCTCAAGAGGTAGCGCGCTCGCCTGGCATGCGTGCGGCCCGGGTTCGATCCTCAGCACCACATACAAAACAAAGATGTTGTATTCGCCGATAACTAAAAAATAAATATTAAAAAAAAAAAAGTGGAGAAGACGAAGATAGATATCTGATTAATTATCATTAGAAGCTTGGTGTAATGGGGCATGCCTGTAATTCCAGTGAGTCCTTGGCGGGAGGATCACAAGTTTGAGGCCAGCCTTAGCAACTTAGCAAGGCCCTAAGCGACTTAGCAAGACCCCATTTCAAAATAAAAAAAGTAAAAAGAGCTGGGAATGTGGCTATGGCTCAGTTGTTAAGCATCCCTGGGTTCAATCCCTAGTACCCCCCCCCCCCAAAAAAAATATCACTAGGAGTTAAATATATGAGTTCTATTATTTGAACCTCAGTATTGGAGCAGGGTCCTTCCCTGGGTTGTAAATACATGATTCTGTTACAGGAGAAAATGTCCACCTTGGTTCTGGTGATGGACAACCCAAAGATTCTGGACCACTTCCCCAAGTGGAAAAGAAGCTCAAGTGTACAGTTGAAGGTTGTGACCGGACATTTGTGTGGCCAGCTCACTTCAAGTACCACCTCAAAACTCATCGGTGAGCAATTCTGAGGTCTCATATTTGGAGCTTAAGAACACTAATGCTTTTAGAGCAACTTGTTCCCTGAATTAATAAATTAAAGGAATTGACAAATTGAAGCAGGGACTCCAGCTAACTTATACACACACACACACACACACACAATATGTATATACATATATATTTTAAGTTGTAGATGGACCCAATACCTTGATTTTGTTTATTTATTTTTATGTGGTACTGAGGATCAAACCCAGTGTCTCACACATATGAGGCAAGTGCTCTACTGATGAGCCACAAACCCAGCCCCTTGTTTTTTTTTAAAGAAAGATTTGCATTGTTTAATTTACCTTTTTCCTAATAAATATGTAAATAAGATTGTTACCTGAATATCTTAAAAGTATGAATTCTCAGGGCTGGGGATGTGGCTCAAGCAGTAGCGCGCTCGCCTGGCATGCGTGCGGCCCGGGTTCGATCCTCAGCACCACATACAAACAAAGATGTTGTGTCTGCCGAAAACTAAAAAATAAAATATTAAAATTCTCTCTTAAAAAAAAAAAAGTATGAATTCTCAAATCTCATTATAAAACATAGTTTGAGAATTTAAAATATAATACGTAAATCTCAGCTCCTACCCTAAACCTAGGAAATTAGTATTGGGAGGAAGTTGGGCATCTGCAATTTTAACAGTCTTTTCAGGTTAAGTCTGAAACATTCAGGTTTGGAGTTTAATGTCTGCCTTGAGAGTCAATAGAAATTTTGACTTGTCATCTCTAGTAAAGAGTATTTCCAGGTGTTGTTGTTTATATAATTAATTTTGCAGAAATGACCGCTCCTTCATCTGCCCTGCAGAAGGTTGTGGGAAAAGCTTCTATGTGCTGCAGAGGCTAAAGGTGCACATGAGGACCCACAATGGGGAAAAGCCTTTTATGTGCCCTGAATCCAGCTGTGGTAAACAGTTCACTACAGCTGGAAACCTGAAGAACCACCGGCGCATCCACACAGGTGTGTGCAACCCTGGGCTGAGCACTTGCTTGCCTATCCTCAGGAAAGACTCAAGTGGGAATAGAAGTGAAGGGGTAGAATTATTGCTAGAACTCTGAAGATGTGATTTCTTTTTTCAAATGCCTTGCAGTACTTTCTGATTCATACAGTGACTTATCAAAGTTTATCTGTATGTGAGGAGTAGATAGTATTGATTTCTGCCTCTAGGAACCTAATGGTAGGAAGAGATATAAGACCTTCTCAGGAACAATGTGAGGAGATATGGATAAAATCAGTCTGTTTTCAGATTTTTCTGAACACTGCACCTCTTGTATTTTGGACAGTAACATTGAGTGGCACAAACCATACAGAACACTAAATAGGGCAAAGTGGGGAAAAATACAAAAGATGTAATCCGCGACTTCTAAGGAGTTTACTTTCTTGAGAGAACTTCACATCATGCGAACTAGAATGGAAAGTAACTTGTTCCAGGTCAAACAGCATATTGGTGTCAAGGGAGCAAAATAAAGATTCCTTGATTCTTAGTCTAAGAATCTAAGGGTGATTTTCCAGGCCACGTGATTTTTCAAGCATGTGCTAGTCTGTTGCCAAAACATAAGCACTGAACCCAGATGACCATCTGAGGAAGTATAATTGTTCTCTGCTTTTTTGCCACTTTGTTTGTTTGTTCATTCTTGCATTCTTGAAGTGATAGCAGGTTCAATTAAAGGTGAAGCATGAGCTGAAACCACAATTTTTCTAGGCATGAGTCTCTAGATTGATATAACCTCTGTATCTATTTTGGGCAGAATAGTTCTCTTTTCATCTTTCTTGAGAAAGTAAACTATACTTGCTCCAAGAAAGTAATTTTTAAAATTTGCTTTTATTTTACTTATTTTTTGTATGTGGTGCTAAGGATTGAACCTAGTGCCTCACATATGCTAGGCAAGTGCTCTGCCACTGAGCCCCAACCCCAGCCCCAAGAAAGCAATTTTTTTTTTTTATTGGTTGTTCAAAACATTACAAAGCTCTTGACATATCATATTTCATACATTAGATTCAAGTGGGTTATGAACTCCCATTTTTACCCCAAATACAGATTGCAGAATCACATCGGTTACACATCCACATTTTTACATAATGCCATATTAGTAACTGTTGTATTCTGCTACCTTTCCTATCCTCTACTATCCCCCCTCCCCTCCCAAGAAAGCAATTTTAATAAAAGAATAAGAAAACCATTCAGCTGAATAGCTAAGAAGTGAGTTTACCAGCCCGAATTGTTAAATTCAGAAACTTCATCCTCTTGCTGCTCATCATCTTTGTAACATGAGATAACACTGAACATCTTCAAACATTTTTTTACGTTAAAGTATGACCTTATTTCCCCTATTGTTTTTTTCCCCTTCATTATAACTTTTGCTAGCCCTTTTCTCTGTTAATGTCTTTATTGCTCACCAATTTCAGAATTTCATTTTTCTTCCATTTTTCTCATTGTACTCTCATAATCTCAAACCTCAATTGAATAATTTGCCGTACAGATCTGAGTCTTAATAATAGTTAATATAGCAATACAAGCTTTTATTGAGGCACTTTAATATGTACCAACCACATGCACATTAATTCCTTTAATTTTCAATATAACATTAAATAATATATTTATTGATAAAGAAACAGAAGATTAGAGAGTTAAATAAATTGTTCAACATCTTACAGGTAGGAAATGGCAGAGTTGGATTTTAAATTATGATATGGCTCCAAAACTCTTCCAAGGATTTTATTTTCAAATCCTGACAACTTGGTCTTTGAGATAATTTTTTAGCATTAATATTAATACTTAAAGCTGCTGAATTTAGTGTGTGACAAGAGCTATGCTGAGTTGTTAAACTCATGTTATCTCATTTAACCCTCAGAATAATCTTTTGAAATTGTATTATCTTCATATAATAAGATCAAAAGCCAGTTCTCAGAGACATAAATTATCTTCCCCTTATTAATAAATGGTAATATTAGGATTTGAATTTAGGATTAGCTGATTGCAAAGCCCATGTTCTTTCTTAACCATTATGCTGAATTGCCTCTTGAACCTCCTCTTCATTCTTCCGTGTCTTTTATCTCAGTAAAATCACGGCCCTCTCAGTTTCCAAATAGGTAGGTTGTGTCCTCTAGGTTAGCTTGATGAAGAGATTCCTTACCTCTATATTCTGAGGTAGAATCCTTCTAAATCCTCATATTTCTGTAGTTCATCTTGTTAAACATTTGACCTTATTATTAAAATTTTCTGTTTTCATGACCTTTGTCAAAGGTATTAGCATATTGTTCCTTCATTGATCATCTTTTTGAGCATCTATCTTTCTGGGGCGGGTACTACTATACAGATAGCATTCAAAAAAATTATAGGTAGTTGGATATGGTGGTGAAAGCCTATAATGCCTACTGTTCAGGTGGCTGAGGCAGGAGGATCTCAAGTTCAAGGCCAGCCTGGACAACTTAGCAAGACTCTGTCTCAAAAATTAAAAAGGACTGTGGGTATAGCTCAGTGGTAGAGCACATGCTTAGCACCCCCACCCCCACCCCCACCCCCATCCCCCCCCCGCCAAAAGTTAGAGACTACTCCAGTTCCCAAATTAACTGTGTGGTGTTGTCTAAAAGAACACTACAACCAAGAGCAGTGCTACCCTCCTGCTAGGATTAGCTGATTGCAAAGGATAAGAATACGAGCTTTGCAACCTAGCTCATGTGTTGTTAACATACCAGCTTCACTTGATGGATTTTGAACTTATCTCAGGCCCTCTCAGTTTCAAGGCACTCTTCACACTATTTCTTGTGCCTGAAATTCCTTTCCATCCTTCTCCGCTTATCAGACCAGCTGAAATTCATCATCTTTCAAAAAATTTTTGCTATTAGAATTCCTTCCCTTCTCAGCTGGGTGCAATGGCACATGCCTGTAATCCCAGTGGCTCAGGAAGTTGAGGCAGGAGGATCACACGTTTAAAGCCAGCCTGAGCAATTTAGAGATGCCCTAAGCAACTTGGTGAGATCCTGTCTCAACATAAAAAAGGGCTGGGGTTGCAGCCCATTGGCATAGCACCCCTGGCTGGGTTCAATCCTCAGTACCTCCCCCACACACACACATACAAAAATTTCTTCCCTTCTAAATGCTTATAGCACTTTTTCATTCATGAACTGTATTACAATTATTTATGAGTATGTTTATCTCTTATACTAGTCTATGATCCTTGGAGGATAGAGGCTTCATTTTTTACCCCCCCACACACTTTTTTTTTTTTTTTGCAGTCCTAAATCTTGAACCCAGGCGTTGTGCATACTATGCTCTACCACAGAGCTACATCTCCAGCACTTACTTTTTATTTTGAAATAATTATAGACTCACAAGAAGTTGCAAAAGTAGTATAAAAAATTCTTCTTTTCCTTTGATTTTTTTTTTTTTTTTTAACATATGGTGTTAGGAATTGAACCCAGGGCTTTGCATGTGTTAGGTGAATGAATGTTTTACCACTGAGCTTTACCTCAGCCCCCAGCTTTGATTTTTTTAAAATAACAAAGTAATATTGTAGAAGATAAAAATAATGAAAAAACACAAAATAGATCATCCGTAACACAACTATGTGGATATGACTACTTCCACAAAACTTCACCCCTATGACTAAAATATCTCTTCATTCCTTTGTTTTATGGAATGAGGCTGTATAATGTCTATTTTAAACCTAAAATATGGATCTGAGTCTTAAAAAGAATCCTGACAGCATAGAAACTTGTTTTTGTGTGTGTGTCAGGGGGGCTTTATTTTGTTTTGTGATGCTGGGGATCAAACCCAGGACCTTGTGCATGCTGGGCAAGCACCCTATCACTGAGCTACACCCCAGTCCAAATTTATTCTTTAAATGTCATCAGAAGGGATGGGATTCTTAAAGCTAGAGGAGTCAGCCCTTGAGCTAGGAGGGAAAAGGAAATATGAGGCTCAGAGGCAGCCCTTCTAAGGGAAAAAGCATGGCTATCTTTTAGGCTGTATACTAGATTATTGAGAGGCAACACTTGCTAAGTTATCTGATTGATATTATGTAGCATGTAGCATGAACCAAAGAAATCAGAATGAATAAGTTATTGAAAACAAAGTTGATGGGAAAAGAGTAGTAGAAAGTCAGGTCATCAGAAGACTGAGTCTTTATCTCATTTTCTACCTCTAGGAGAGAAGCCTTTCCTTTGTGAAGCCCAAGGATGTGGCCGTTCCTTTGCAGAGTATTCTAGCCTCCGAAAACATCTGGTGGTTCACTCAGGTATTGGAACCTATGCCATTTGTAGATTTCAGGAATAGTAAAAAGACAAAAGGTTGGTAGGGGGTAGTATAAAAAACGTCTAAAAAGAAACAAACTGTTTACCTTAAAGGTACATACAACTTCTCATCATCTTGACTAAATAAAAATCAGGGTCCTTAATAATTGTATTCAAAGGGTCTTATAATTAATGGGAGATGGGGAATCTATTTTTATCTGAGTCACTGAGGAACTTTCTAATCCAGACCTTTTCTAAGAAGATGAGTAAATTTAGTACTGTGCTGGGTGCTTCCTAAGTTATATCAAACATGGACTAGGAACTGACTTGATTTTTTAAAAAATATTTTATTAGTTGTTGATGGACCTTTATTTATTTATAGTGGTGCTGAGAATCGAACCAGTGCCTCACATATGCTAGGCAAGCACTCTACCCCTGAGCCACGACCCCAGCCCCATAGGAACTGATGTTTTTGTTGAAGAAAGAAGGAAGATTGATGTCTGTGGCAGCATACCAGTAATATTACAGCCTTCTGAGAAGGTGTGGGTGATCTTGCTTCAGTCACCAATTTTATAGAAACGATGCCTTTGGCAATTACAACCTTGTTGCCATTAGTGTAGAAAAGAGAGTTATTGATCCATTCCTTTTTGTATTTTTAAATTAATTCCCCGTAATTCTGTCAATATTCTCATTCTACACAGATGACTGGTTCTCCCTGTTAACAGTGTCTTTCAAAATATCTGAAAATATTCTACACCAACCAGTCCTTTTGAGCTCAATAGAAAAAAGCTAAAGTGATATTCTTTTCCTTCCTGTCTTCCCTATCTTCCCAATCCAAAGTCAGGTACAGCTCAGGGAGAAATCTATATTTTAGTGGGACTGTTTCCTGTGAGACTTGGTAAATTATGTTGGAAGCAGGCTGGAAAGATGGTTTTAAAAGGACCTAGAGGGGCTGGGATGTGGCTCAAGCGGTAGAGCGCTCGCCTGGCATGCGTGTGGCCCGGGTTCGATCCTCAGCACCACATACAAACAAAGATGTTGTGTCCGCCAAATACTAAAAAATAAATATTAAAAAATTCTCTCTCTCTACCTCTATCTCTCTCACTCTCTCTTTAAAAAAAAAAAAAAAAGGACCTAGAATGCCAGGAAGGAGAGTTTGTGGAGCCTGCCATAGTTACAGCCTGATGAGAACTCAGCTTACTGCAAGTTATTCTGGCAGTGATAGATAAGCTAAATTGAAACAGGAAGAAATCAGAAAACTGTTTCTTTTAGTCTGGTCAAGAGTCTGCTCCAGGGAATGGCAGGAGCATAGAGACTCAGTGGAATAATTTGTTCAAATCCACAATTGGTTGGATATACAGTAATATTGAAATAGAAGCCGCAGGATAAGACTATTGACTTAAGAAAGAGAAGGGGTTAGAAAAGGGGTTGGAAGAGAAATGGAAGAGCCTATAGACTAACCTGTATGTGTCTTAGAGGTGGGAAAATGCCCCAGCCATGGTAGGAATTTGTTGAATGAACTAATAAGAGTGAATAAAAGGATTGGGAAATAGCAGCGAGGGGGAGGACACAGCTAAGAATAGATGGAATGACTTTTTTTCATGGACCTGTTCAGATTTAATGGAATTTTCTCCAAGTCAACAATTTAAAAGCTGGACATTGGAGAAAATGAACCATGGAGTTTTTCAGAGCAGAGATTTGCCAAGGAAAGGTGAACTCAAGGTGGAGAGAGATTCTAGAATGGAATCAGATAATTTTTGAGATGAATGTCCATGGGAAGCAAAAAAAGCCAGTACAGGAAGAGTGGAGAGAAAGAACTGGAAGTTATTTATAATGAGGACCCTAAGGCAGTTCAGTGGGAACAAGGGATTGGGAGAGGTATAATCAACCATGGATATAAACTTCAGAGTTGAAATCTTAGGGTAAAGCAGTTTTTTTTTTTAAATGATAATTCTAAGTAGACATGGCAAATTGTTATCCTACGGACAGAATATGGACTTCTGATGTGTTTTGCTTAGCTTGTAGAGTGTTTTATTTTACTTAATTTTATGTAAAATTATGTCAGACATACACAAATATAAAGAAAACATGTTCTTGCAATAACAGTTAACTCTTTGGTTTCATGCTACACTCAGTCCAAGTTCAGTTTTTCCAGTTGCCTCAAAAATGACTTTTAAAGTTGGTTTGCTTAAATAAGGATTCAACAAAGTCCTTGGACTTGGTTATTAAGTCTATTTTAATCTAGATCTTTTTACATTCATTTATTTTTTTTTTCATAGACTTGTTGAGAACAGAGTCAATTAGGTCTTTTAGAACATTCCACATTCTAGATTTGTTGGTTAGCTTCCTTTTATGTCATTTGTTTCCTTATATTTCCTGTGAATGGAACTAAACTCTAACAGTTTCAAAGATTCAGTTTTTTGGCAAGAATTTATCATGAATGGTTCTGTGTGCTTCATTTTGTACCACATCACGAGGCACACAGTGTTTGAATCCACAATTGATCAGTGGTTTCAGGTGGTAACAGCCTGCTTTGTAAAGTTCCCTATTAACCATTCACTATATGATTTCACTCCCGAATGATGCCCAAATCTGTTATTTCATTAGGAATTGTAAAATGTTGATTTTTCTTGTTCTATTATTCCTTTCACATTAGCTGGAATTCTTCTATACATTGATATTCTTCCCCATCAAGTAAGCTATTTGATCATTTGCACATGTAAGGCAGGATATTTTAATTTATTAATATTTTAATTATGAGTTTTCAAAATAAGGAATTGGTGCTCTGATTACTTTTAATATTTATTTTTCATGCTCTTTTTCTTCATTTTATTTTTGGGTTGTTCATTGCTACTATATGGAAATACAATTGAATTATATTGACCTTGAAACATCAATAACAGTTGAGTTTTTGTAGATTTTTAAAATAGGTTCCTTAGGATATTTTAAGTATGAGATTGTGTCACATAAGAATTGAAATGATTTTACTACTTCTTTTCTAAACTGTATACCTTTAATTTATTTTTCTTGCCTTTTGCACTGGCTAGGACCTCCAGTACAATGTTATATAGAAGTGGTGAGAGAGGACTTATTTCCAGTCTCAGAGAGCATTTGACCTTTCATGATTAAGTTCAATGTTAACTGTAGTTTTGTTTACATGATTTTTTTTCCCCCTCTCTGCATCTCACCTTTCCCCTCAATCCTTTTCCCACTTTTTCCTTTCATGTGCTAGGGATTGAACCCAAGACAGACTAGGCAAATACTGCACCACTGAACTACATCCCCAGCCCATCCCATGTTTTTAACAGTTGAGAAACTTCTATTCTAGTCCTAGTTTCAGAGTTTTGTGGTTTTTTTGGTTTGTTTTTTTGTTTTAAATCATGAATGGGTGTTGGGTCTTGACAAATGCTTTTTTAAAAAAGGATATTTATTTTTTAAAGAGATTCCTTTATTTTTTTAAATGGGCCTTTATTTTGTTCATTTATTTATATGTGGCGCTGAGAATCGAACCCAGGGCCTCACACATGCCAGGCAAGCGCTCTACCACTGAGCCACAATCCCAGCTCCAGACAAACACTTTTCTTATGTCCACTGAGATGACTGTTTTTGTATTGCATTAGTGTGATACATTAATTGATTTTTGTGTGTGTGTGTGTGTGGTTCCAACTTTGTACTCCTGGAATAAATTCCACTTGGTCATAGTATATAATCCCTTTTATATTGTGCTAGACTTGATTTTCTCATAGTTTGTGTAATGGTTTGTCCCTCTAGGGTTCAAGAGACCAAGTTGGAAGCTTGGTCTCCCGTGTGGTGATGTTAAGATGTAGTGGAACTTTTATGAATGAGGAAGTCACTGGGGGCATTGCCCTTGGAAGGGATTGATGCTTGTCTTCCAGAGGGAAGACAGTGTTAGTTCTCTTGGGAGTTGTTATAAAATGAGGCCACCCCGCACACCTGGCCCCTTCTATACAAGGCTGGTTTACCTCCAGTGTTTCAAAATAGCCAGACACTCACTAGAGGCCAGATTAATGGGGCTGTTCAATCTTGAACTTTTAGCCTCCAAAACTGTGAGCTAAATCAACCACTTTTCTTTATATATCACCTAGCCTCAGATACTTTGTGCTGCAACAGAAAATGGATTAAAATAGTTTGTTAAGGATTTTTATATGTACATTCATGAAGTCTTTAGTTTTTTTTCCTGATGATGTCTTTTTAAAAAAATATTTATTTTTTAATTATAGGTGGACACAATATCTTTATTTTATTTTATTTTTTTGTGGTGCTGAGGATCGAACCCAGTGCCTCACACATGGTAGGTGAGCGCTCTACCTCTGAGCCACAACTCCAGCCCATCCTGATGATGTCTTTATCTGGCTTTTATATCAGGGATAATACAAAAATATAAATAGATAAGTCTGCTCTTCTCTTTTCTAGAAGAATTTGTGTTGGATTAGTATTATTTCTTTAAATATTTAAACTTTCACTAAGGAAGCTTTTCTTTGGAGTAAGCGTTTCAATTACTAATTCAGTTTATTTGCTATGGATCTATTCATATTTTCTATTCTTGGTTCAGTTTTTCTAATTATCTTCCTAGGAATTTATTTCATGTAAGTTGTCTAATTTATTGAAATAAAGTAATCTTGTTTCCTTAAAATCATTTAATTTATGTAGGGACTAGTTTTCTTTGTTTGTTCTTGCTTTTTTATTCCCCTGGTACTGAGAGTGGAACCCAAGGGTGCTCTACACTTCCAACCTTTTTTATTTTTTATTTTGAGGCAGGGTCTTGCTAAGTTGCTGGGGTGGCCTTGAACTTGGGATCTTCCTGCTTCAGCCTCCCAAATTATCTGGTATTACAGACATGTGCAACTGTGCATGGCTCTTAAAGGTGTTTTTCTCTTTTGGCCAGTATTTCCTTTTGCAAACATAAACAAAAACATCTATTTTTTATATTTCCCTCACACAATTTTTTAAAATTGAGATATAATTCATATAAGATTTACCCCTTTTAAATAGTGTGCAATTGGATGATTTTTGGTATATTCATATTTTTGCAATTGTCATCAGTATTCAATTAAAGAATATTTCATCATCCCCAAAACAATACCCCTATCCACTGGTAGTCACTTCTTAGTTTTCTATTCCTTTGTCCCCTGGCAACTGTTAATTTACTGTCTGTATAGATTTGCCTGTTCTATAAAATACATTTCATATGAATTAAATTATACAATATGTATCATTTTGTGACCACTTTCACTTAGCATATATTTTTAGAATTCATTCACATTGTAGCATATATTCACACTGAATTTTAATATGAATGAATAATACTTCCTTGTGTGGATGTACTCCATTTTTTTTTAATTATAGTTGAATACAATCTCTTTATTTTATTTATTTTTATGTGGTGCTGAGGATCGAACCCAGGGCCTTGCACGTGCTAGGCGAGTGCCCTACCACTGAGCCACAATCCTAGCCCCCCTCCATTTTGTCTATTATGAATAAGGCTGTTATCAACATTTCCATGTAAGTTTTAGCATATTAATGTGTTTCGATTTCTTTTGAGTATGTTCTTAGGAGCTGAATTGCTGGGTCATATGGTAATTCTGTTTAACTTTCTAAGGAACTGCCAGTTTTCCAAAATGGCTGCACCATTTTACATTCCTTCAAGCAGTGTATGAGGGTTCCAGTTTCTTCACAACCTTGCCAACACTTGTTTTTGTCTTTGATTGTAGCCATCGTAGGGATGTGGTTATTCTGTAAATTTATTTGGTCAGTCTCTGATGGCTATCTGGAGATTTTCCAGATAATGTTTTCAGGTAGAGAGACGTGGTTTCATTTGATGGGCTAGTGGTTTCCAAACACGTTTTTCTTACACAAAGGTAGCATAGTATGTGTATAGTTCTGTAGTTATGTATACATATTTTTGTTTGTTTTTTGTGGTGCTAGGGATTAAACCAAGGACTTTGTGTATGCAAGGCAAGCACTCTATCTGAGCTATATCCCCAGGCCTAGTTATGTATATTTTTGTTTTAACCTGACAGTACTTCCTGGATTCACTCCATATCTAATGTATAGAAATTTTCACTATTCCTTTTTGTAGATTCGTTCATAATATTTCACCGTGCTTATATTCTGTAAATTTATTCAGTCACTCTCTGATGAATTTTGTATTGTCTTTAGTCTTTAGCCATTTAAAATGATGCTACCGTGAATAACCTTGTACATAGATGTTTAACAATTTGCCACTGTAACTCTGGGATAGGTCACCTTACAAGTCGAATTCCTAGATCAAAGGACAAATACATTTGTAATTTTTCTAGATAATGTCTGATTCCCTGCCTCAAAAGTTGTAAACTTTTGTGTTGTCAAAAGCAATGAAAATTGCTGCATAGTGTTTTTATCAATTGTGTAAATTTGTTCCTAGCATTTACAGGTTGGAAGATTTTATTTAAAAATCTTCAATTCTAGTGTCTCTTTAAAAAAAAAAAAAGAAAGAAAAGAAAAAATATAGCAGGATCTGATAGTGCTAGGTCTCAGTCCCCACATGGCAACACCAAGGCGGCAAGGAATAGGTTCAGGGGATGTTATAAACCCAGAGTTGGAATGCTTGAGGAGGGTACATGTCCTAGAGGTCCATTGATGGCTATCTGAAAAGTAAAAGCTGGGTGTGGTAGTGTATACTGTAATCATAGCTACTTGGGAGGCTGAGCTGGAGGATCACAAGTTTGAAGCTGGTCTGGACCACTTAGCAAGACCCTGTCTCAAAACAGAAAATAAGAAGGGATGGGGATATAGTTGGGTAATAGAGTATTCTGAATTTGGTTTACGGTACCAAGGAAGCTGGTTAAATACTTCATGTGGTTGCCATGATCCTATACTAAAGAGGCTGTTTCAGAAGGCCACAGTACAGTGGATCTAGAAAGGACTGAGGCTTGAAGTAATGAGTATGCTGACCCTTCCTGATTTCCCCATGTGTTAAAAGTTAAGAGGCTGACAAAGGTGGGGAATGGGAGGAGTAACCTCTTGTGTTTAGTTTAACATTCTCTGACCCTCTTCATCTAAGTCTTCAGTCTAACTCTCTTGCCATCAGAATTGCATCCCATCTTTTTGGCTGCCCTGTCTAACCTAATCCTTATTTTAGGAGAGAAGCCTCATCAGTGCCAAGTCTGTGGGAAGACCTTCTCTCAGAGTGGGAGCAGAAATGTACACATGAGAAAGCATCACTTGCAGCTGAGAGCAGCTGGGAATCAAGAACAGGAGCAAACTGGTGAGGAGGGTGGGGACATAATGGAGGACTGTGTCTTCTAGGTTCAGAGAGCCAAGTCACTGGCCTGCTTGGTTGTCTGGAGATTTTCTGATAATGTTTCAGGTAGAGAGACCTGGTTTCATTTGATGGACTAGTGATTTCCAAACATAGCTATATAATACAATCATCTGTACACTGTATCCTTTCCTTTCCTTACCCCCCCCCCCAATCCCCTTCCCCCAAGGGTGCTTTACCACTGAACCACATTCTCAGTCCTTTTTAAGACATGGTCCACTGAGTTTCTGAGCATCTGTCCATATCCTGAGGCTATCCTCAAACTTGCAGTCCTCTTGCTTCAGCCTCCCAAGTTGTTGGGATTACAGATATATACCACCATGCCCAGTCACCGGCATTTTTTAAAGCATATATTTTCTTATTACTCATTCTCTTGTCTTCATCCATACAAAACAAAGGAATTTGAAAATGAGATAAAATAAATTTTAAGATCCCAGAATCTGTAGTTTTAAAAATTTCCCAACACAGTTAACAGTGGTGCATGCACAAGAGAAGTGGAAGACTAAGACAGGAGGATCACTGGTTTGGGCAACTTAGTGAGATCCTGTGTCAAAATTTTTTGAAAAGGGCTGGAAGTTACCTCAGAGGTAGAGCATTTGCCTTTCATGCATGAAGCCCTGGGTTTAAATCCTAATACCACACATACACACAAAAGTTCCCCTAAGAGCTGGGGTATCACTCAGTGGGTAGAGTTCTTGTCTGTTGTGATCAAACCCTGGGTTCAGTCCCTAGCACTGGAAAATCATCATCATCATCATCATCATCATCATCATCATCAAAAAACAAATAAATAAATACAAGTTCTTCTAGTAACATGTGCTTGTTTTTCCCAGCTACTTGGGAGGTTAAGGTGGGAAAATCACTTGAGCCCAGGAGTTTTGAGATCAACCTGGGCAACATAGGAAGATCCTGTCTCAAAAAACACCTGACAAAAACCATAAAAGTTCCCTTAGTGAGTAACTAGTTCTGGTCCATGAACCAGCATTTGAAAAGCATATAATAAAAGATTTATGTATAACAAAAGTTTAAATGTTTTTTAGATATCATTTGAATGTCTTTTGCCCTATCTTTAATTTAATAACTTTTTATTCTTATTCCTTTTTCATGTCTTCCTTAACCTATTATTCATTCCAAGTACTTCTTTATGGGTATCTATTCTTTCCATTTCATATGCTATTTTTTAGATATTGAGCAAGATATTATCCCCAATGCTCAACTTCCCTTCTAGATTTCTTCTCATTTCCTGAAAATGGGTGAAATGGGATATGGCATCCAAGATATAGATAAAACTTCTAGCTTCCTTGTGAAGGAAGATGAGGATCTGGCCTAGCATTGACTGCTGCATGTCTCTCACACCCTATTCTCTGTGCAGCTGAGCCACTAATGGGCAGTAGTTTGCTTGAAGAGGCTTCAGTACCCAGTAAAAACCTGGTGTCTATGAATTCCCAGCCCAGCCTTGGTGGAGAGACCTTGAACCTACCAAATACCAATTCTATCCTGGGAGTTGATGATGGTAAGACTTGTAATTCTCCTGGGGGAAAGGCTGCAACTTGAGGCTAAGGAATGGGTTGACTACAGAATGGAGATTTCTTGTGAGTAGCTATGGTATGATTGAGTAGCATTTGTGTTCTTATTCACTGGGGTGGATAGTGAATCTGTGTTTTTTTGGATTTTTTGAGGGTTTTTTTGGTTTGTTTTGTTTTTTTAAATCATTGAAGATGATGTACTCCAAAGATAAAGAAAAAAAAATTTAAAGGGAAAATTATCTGTAATCCTAGCATCCTAGGCCAACTCTTTCTGTCTTTCCTATTGCAGTTATGGAAGAACTTAACTTTTAAAACATTTAAACAGAACATAACCAGGTTTTACAGAGGAGATATAAAGCAATTTCTCCATACCTTCAAAAGCCATATCTTCTGGAGAAAAAAAAAGGGGCTCTCTAGGAAACAGTTGCTCCTCTCTGGTATAGAAATTTCACCCAAGTTACACAGGCCAGGCCCTCTTCTCTGAAAAACTTACCAGGTGAGGTCAGCATGCATTTATTCAGTGCCTACTGTGTGCCTGGCACCATGGGAAAGAATAAAATTAGAACAGGGACCTTAAAATCCATTTGTGATAGAGTAAATGAAAGAGAGTGTATCACCAAGCCTTAAATTATTCAGTATAGAGTCTGGAAGAGCAGTGTAAGCCACAAAACACATAGAGGATAAATGAGTTGAGAGCTAAGTGATTTATCTGTAAATTGTTACCAGAAGATTTTTATGGTGATCTCACTTGTTTATATTTTAGTATGAGGTCCTGTGTTTTAGGTATTTATATCTTAGTTTTGGGTGTGACTGTGTTTGTGTAACTTCTGTGTGGAGCCCATATGGGGCTTGTGTGCTACCACAGTATGCCTCCTCTTGTTTCATGAATAATCTGAGTAGATAACCAAAGCCAGAGGCACAGGAATTGCATGAAACTGCTTTGCCAGCTCTGAGGAAGGCACACTGAGTGAGAACTTTGAAGCCAGGATTAGCTTAAGTTCTGGACCTGCACGTATTGCACTACTGGAATTATTGGTGACTATTGCAAGGGCTGGTCAGATTCCCTGATTTGCCTGCCTGAACTTCATTTGGCCTGTTTCATACCCCATTATTATAGTCCAAGTAACAGTGGTAAAGCCATATTACTCTAAATTGGTTTGTTGAAAAATTATCAGTTTCTGCATCAAGAATTCTTTTTCTTTCATCCTTCTTTTTTAATACTTTCCAAATTTCACTGGTATTGATTATCAGGCAGGAATTAACTTGAAGAAATATAGGAATGTGGGATTCACTTTTTCACAGAACAGTTTTTAGAGTTTTTCTTATTGAAAGGCTTGATGCGGCATTAGGTATATCTGAGAATTTACCTTTCATTGAAGATTCATTTTTCTGTTTCACAGAGGTGCTCACTGAAGGATCCCCACGTCCCCTGTCTTCAGTGCCTGATGTGACACATCACTTGGTGACCATGCAGTCAGGGAGGCAGTCATATGAAGTTTCTGTTCTAACTGCAGTAAATCCGCAAGAGGTAAAACTGTCTCTTGCCCTGTTTTGTTTCTATGGTGACGTAATGAGAGTGATTGGGAATCTAGTTTAGAGGAACTGAAAAAATTCTTTATAATTTCCATTTCCTGGCAACTTTGACTGGAGTTTCTTCCTTTAAGCTAAGCAAATCCTGCTTGCTAAGAACTTGAGTATTAGGGTCTTGTGAGTTGGGAGATAACTGTCACAGCTGGGACTCTCACTTTTAGAGTTCCTTTACGTATATTCTTTAATCAGTGATGTCTGTTACCACTGTTTTCTGCCTCATTGTGGATACTGTTTTTTATTGTATAAAGAAAATAACATCTACTGGGTGCAGTGGCACTGGCCTGTAATCCCAGCAACTCAGGAGGCTGAGGCCTGAGGATCTCAAGTTACAGGCAAGCCTGAGCAATTTAGTGAGACCCTGTCTCAAAATAAAAAATATAAAGGACTAGGGTAATTTAGTGGTAGAGCACCTTGGGTTCAATCCCCAGTACCAAAGGAACTGGGGATTGAACCCAAGGTGCTCTACCACTAAAGGAAATAACATCCTGGAACAAACCTTTGAGCAAAAAAAGCTTAGTAACAAAACAATTCAAAATAATTAACATTCACCTGCTCTGGTTATAGTCTAAGAGATGCCATACTATGCCAACTGGGCATAAAGGAATGTGTTCAGTTGCTTGTTGAATGAGAATAATTAACATTAAGGAGGTGTTTCAGATTGATTTTAGGTTCCTACTCTATGGTCTTGGCTCAGACCTAAAGAGTAGAATGGGAATCAGACAGGCTTCTGAAATCTTAGGATATTTTATTGGTCTAGTGTCATGTGAGTACATGACTTCATCACAAGTTTATTTTAATTTTATTTTGAGACAAGGTCTTGTTAAGTTGCCCAGGCTGGCCTGAACTTGTGATCTTCCTATTTCATCCTCCCCTGTCACTGGGATTATAGGTGTGTACCACTGCACCTGGCTGTGTATTAACTTTTGCCAAAAGTTAAGTAGCTTGGATCCCTTAGCTGTTTAAAATAAACTTAGCTATTAGTTTATTTTTCAGTGCTGTCCCTTCTTTTCCCCCTCTTTCCTGTCATTATAATTTTGCCACAGTGAACTTCTACATTATTCAAATAACTGTGCATTCTATATTGAATATTCTCAATTGTTGTAAAATATTCCTTGGGATCCCCAGGATCACAGGATTCTGGGCATTGTGCTAATGCTCTGCCGGGCCCTTTCTTTGTTCATTCATTGTTGTGACCCTTTCAAAGCCTTGATTCTATTATTTTGAATATTTTGCTACTGGAATCATTGGTTCAATCTTAAGTCATTTCTTCCAGGTTATTGCTTTGAAACTAATTATCTGTCTCACCTTAGGAGCTTTTTCTTTCTCCTTCATTTTTGCCCTTCTTCATTTTTCTGTTTTCAAATATATGTTTCAGAAGTTTTCGGGGTGTGTGGTGAGAGATAATAGTACAGTGAATCTATGCACCTGTCATTCATTTGCAGTAATTAACTTTATACTCTTTTTTAACCCCCCCCATCTTTTTTGTTGTTGCCATTGAGTTTCTGCTGGAGTATTTTAAAGCAAATTGTTGACATATCTGTAAATTTTTAGTATACTCTCTAATAGACAAGGACTTTCAGAAATAGCTATCTTTACCAAACCCAACAAAATTATAACTTATTGATATCCTCTGGTATTTCAAATATTCATGTTCTTCTATTTTTTTCTTAAAAGTGTCATTTTATGGTTAGTTTACTTGAATCAGGATTCAAACAAGGCCCATATGTTTAATTTAGCTCTTAATTTTCCTTAATAATCCCCTCCTTACCTTTACTCCCCCCTTCCCCTATAGTATCGTTAGCTATTTAAGGAATTGGGTTATTTGTCCTGAAGAATTTCCCTTAAGAATTCTAGTTTTGGCTGATGTACTTTTAATTTCTCTACCAGGTTTCCTAAAAACACTTATAGTTACATTTAGAAGTTTGGTTAGATTCATTCCCCTCCTGCCTTGACAAGAATATTTTACAGGTGATGCTCTTGCTTCTCATTACATCTCATTGGGAGGCACATGATAGCACTCACTCTCTTACTAGTCTTAAGAATAATTTGTAAGCCAGGTGTGGTGGTTTACACCTGTAATCCCAGGCGGCTCAGGAGGCTGAGGCAGGAGGATTGCTAGTTCAAAGCCAGCCTCAGTAAATTAACGAGACATTAAGCAATTCAGTGAGACCTTGTCTCTAAATAAAATATAAAATAGGGCTGGGATGTGGCTTAGTGGTCAAGTGCCCCCAAGTTAATCCCTGGTACCTACCCTGCACCCCCCAAAATGACTTATAGGTTATGTAAAAGTTTGGCAACTATTATCGATCATGGCCTAGATCTCTTTTTATTAAGACTAGCAAAATGGGATACCTGAAATGGTCATTTCAGAAAAATAATTTCCAGGAGATCATCATGCATTGTAGGTCAGATCTATAAGAATCTACTAATGAACTTCTAACTCATGTAAATATTGCTTTAAAAATAACCAGACTATGTGGTGCATGCCTTTAATCCCAGTGACTTGGGAGGCTAAGGCAGGAGAATTGCAAGTTGAGATCACCTTGGGCAATTTAGCAAGGCCTTATCTTATTTTTACCTTACACAAATTATCCTATGACAATTTTTTTTAAAAAGCATACAGCTTTCCTATACCAATAAATACTTTTTAAAAAAAATTGAAGCAGTTCAGGTAACCCCATGTAAAATGCCAGACATATAAAACCTTACTTCATTCAACTGATATTTGTTACATACTTGATGCAAAGCACACTTTAGGATGCTAGTTATACAATAGTAAACACAATATTGCCTATTTCAGCTTACAGGCAGGCCTCTATCTTTTATAACTTCATAACTATATTAATGGTGTCCCAGGAGTTGTGCTGTACAGAGAGGTTAGAATGTGAGGAATGGGAGATCAATAAACCAACAATTTTTAACAGTGTAGTAAGCGCCTATATTAAGAAAAGTCAGAGAATATATTTTAGAGTTTTTAAGTTGAGACCTAAGGGATGAATAGAAGTCATCTTGATGGAGGAGGTGGAAGAGTTACGAAGAAAATAACTTACATAAGGGCAGCACTGTACAAGGCAGAGAAAGGGAGCGGGATACATCTCTGAACCCCAGATGATTGAATATGATAGGACATAAAATAGGTAGATGGGCTGGAACAGAAACATGAGAGCTGGAAAGATAAGCTGGTTCCTTCTCTTTTTTTAATATTTATTTTTTAGTTACCAGTGGACACAATATCTTTATTTTTATGTGGTGCTGAGGGTTGAACCCGGTACCTCACGCATGGTAGGCAAGTGCTTTACCTCTGAGCCACAACCCTAGCCCCTAAGCTGGTTCCTTCTTTTTTTTTTTTAGTTTTAAAGAGAGAGAAAATTTTAATATTTATTTTTTAGTTATTGACGGACACAACATCTTTTGTTTTTGTACGTGGTACTGAGGATTGAACCCGGGCCGCACATATGCCAGGCAAGCATGCTACTGCTTGAGCCACATCCCCAGCCCTAAGCTGGTTCCTTCTTGAAGGACTTTCTAAGACATAATTTTTGTCCTGGGGGCAATTGGGAGCTACTGCATGGGTAAAATATGAGCATGTTTACATATGTAGAATTCTAGAAATAGTAAATTTGTTCATTTGAACCTAGGCACATGGGTCTTGGCATTGACTTGTAGATGCTGCCTACTGACAACCTTAGGCAGACTCGGTAACATAGATTGCCTAAAAATCGAAAGAGGAGCCAGGTGGTGGTGGAGCATACCTGTTAAGCCCAGTGAGTTTGGGACGCTGAGACAGGAGGATTGCAAGTTCAAGACCAGCCTCCAAAATGTAGTGAGATCCTGTCTCAAAATAGAAAAAGGACTGGGAATGTACTGTAGTGGTAAAGGTGCCCCAGGTTTTACTCCCTAGTACCAAAAAAAAACTTATTAAAAATAAATAAATAAAAATCAAAAGAGGACTTGGAATATAGCTCACTGGTAGAGGACTTACCTAGCATATGCAAGATCCTGGGTTGATCTTCAGTACTGTAAAAACAAACAAAAGAACACAGTAAGTCCTTTACCCCCCAAAAAGCTAAGGGTCTAACAGCCCCTAAGTACCCAATTTCATAATGAAAGCCCTGAACACTTAACAGAAAAATATTAACTCAAAGAGGAAATTGCTGCCCTTAATGTAACTAAAAATCCTGCACTATCACTTTTTACCTCATGTGTCCTTGTATATTTACAGACACACCCTCTGCTGAGCCCCACATCTCTTGTCTTATTGTCTTCTCCTTACCATGGACGTTTCCACTGTGTAGCTCCTCTTCTTTTCTAGGTGGGCATATCATATTCTCTAGTAACTTCATTTTAATAAGGCATTCAAGGCTCCAGGCTTAGTCTTCTTCCTAATCCAAGGACTAAGTACTAACTGTTATTTGCTCTGGTGAGTTAGTTATGTTGATTTCTAAGAATTCTTTTGAGCTGAAGGGGGGGTAGTTCAGTTGTAGAGCACTTTCTTAACATGCACAAGGCCCCGTGTTTGATCGCCAGCACTTGGGAAAAAAGCAAGGTCAGATACCAGAGAAGATGTAGGCTATTTGCAGGTTTTAAAACAACACAAGCTGCTTCTTCCATCTGCTGTTGGAGGTCATCATGCATTGTAGATCAGATCTATAAGATCTACTGATGAACTTCTAACCCATGTAAATATTGATGTAAAAATAACCAGACTATGTGGTGCATGCCTTTAATCCCAGTGACTTGGGAGGCTGAGGCAGGAGAATTGCAAGTTGAGACCATCTTGGGCAATTTAGCAAGGCCTTATCTCAAAAAAGTGATGGGGAGGACTGGGGATATGACTTAGTAATAGAGGGCCCCTGGGTTTGATCTCCAGTACCACAAAAATACCTTAGCAAGAATATCAGAGGTCAGCTAGGCACAGTGGTGCATGCCTGTAAACACAGCAGCTTGTGAAGCTGAAGCAGGAGGATCACAAGTTCGAAGCCAGCCTCAGCAATTAAAAAGAAAAAGGACTGGGAATACAGCTCAGTGGTAAAGCACCTCTGGGTTCAATCCCTAGTTTAAAAAAAAAAAAAAAATCAGAGAACAAATCAGGTATCAGAAATTTCATGGAAAATGTTAAAAAAAAAACTTTGAGCCAACTCTCATTCAAATCCAGGTATAGTAGCACAATTCTGTAATCCCAGTGACCCAGGAGGCTGAGGCAAGAAGATCACAACTTCAAGGCCAAGCTCAGCAAGGCCAACTGCATATGGGATAATATTAAGAAATTACTGTTACTTTGTTTTAGCTGGGATAATGATATTGTGATTATATTTTTATAAAAAGTGCTCATCTTTTAGATATCCATAAGGACGACTTATTTATGACAGAAATCATTGAACAAGAATTTGCTTCAGAATAGTTTAGTAGATTAGCAGTGGTGGTGGCAGGGAAGGGATGAGTTGAAATGAGTTTGACTCTGAGTTAATGTCTGTTTAAGCTTAGTGAAGGACACATGGATCCATTGCACAGGTCTCTATTTCTGTGTGCCTCTTAATCCATAATAAAATGTTTTGTTTCAAACAACAACAACAAATTTTTAAAAAGTCTGGGGATGTAGCTCAGTAGTACAGATCTCTTGCATTCAATCCCCAGTATCAAAGGTGATGGGGGGAACTTATTCAAAGGGTTCAGATTATATAATTTCTGGTTTTTCTTAGTATTGCCTGAGGTCTCCTCTAAGAATTAAAGGACTCATTGCACAGGGCTGATTGCAACCTGGGCTTTTGGACTCTTACCCACTGAAGGTCATCCCAAGTGAGGTTCCATATTTACATTGAGTTTACATTCTTGAATTCAAGAACCAGTATAGCTTTGAACCCAGACAGCTTCAACTATATCTTAGAGTATTTTCCAAATAAATCAAAGCAGAAAACATAATTACAAATTCTGTTTGTTTCTCCAAAAGTGCCATTGCTGAGTTTGAGTGCAGCCTTATCAGAATCTTGGCCTACATTCTACATTTCAGTGCTGGGGATCAAACCCGGGTCTCTGTGCTAGGCAGGGGCTCTACCACTGAACTATATCCCCAGGCCAAAAATACACCATTCTTATATCCGTACCACACAGCATCAAAGGAAATATATGGTTTAAGTTTTGAATATTTCTTTAAACTTTGTTTAAATTTTCTTTTAATTCCATCATTAAATTCTGCTATATAAATTACCTTTATCCAAATTAAGATCACCAAATAAATACATATCAAGCTCAAGAACTTACCTCATTTGATGTTAAGCCTAATTTTTATTTTGAATTTCACTGAATTGCTCCCATCTCACTTTTTAAAAAAATTTTTTTAGTTATACATGGACACAATCTTTATTTTTATGTGGTGTTGAGGATTGAACCCAGTATCTCACATGTGCAAGGCAAGCGCTCTGCCACTGAGCCACAACCCTGGCGCCATTTCACTTTCTTTTTATAATAATATAGGAAAATATATGATTTCCTGATTTATATTACATGAAACCTCCCTTTGAACAGAAGCCTTACGTGTCAAGTAGAATGTCAGTGTTTGCTGCCACCCTCAGAGTGTCCCTCAGGACTATATCCCTTCATCAAAGGAAAGGTATTCTTTTAAACCCTTTTCAGCTCTTAGGTCTTGTAACAGAACGGCTCCTTTCCTGCTTTCTTCTCATTCAGGTTTCAGTCTGTGTTTTGGCTGACACAAACATCTAAAGAGTTTTAGCTCCACTATTTCTGATTTCCTTGTAAGTTACACATTCCTCCATCACTGATTGGTAAGTAAGTGACTATTCAAACAATAGATCTGTTTATAGATAGGATATTTTATTGCCATAGTTCATATGACAGCATCATGAAGTGGCCCAAGTGCTGTCCCAAGGCTAATATATGAAAAAGATCTATCAGTCTATGCTTGTCTTTTGCTTCAGAACTAAATGTCCTTCACTTACCTCCCAAGTGTGTTCCCTACCCTTCACTCTTAACCCTTGTGCTTATTATGAATTAATTTTCCTATAATTCACCTATAACCTATTTTAGATATGCTTTCAATCTTTTACAGTTACTAAACCAAGGAGATTTAACTGAAAGACGGACATGAGCATGGGTGCTCCTGGAAGAGCAGCTCTGATCCCAGAATGCATAGTGGGAATAAGGATGCAAAGGCTCACGACCTGCCAGAACCAAATGAATATGTGAAGGACAAGACTCTACTTTTTCCTGTTTATCTTCCCTGGCAGAGAAAATGGATTATGAGAGCTTTTCTTCAGCCACCATCTAATTCAGACAAGGAGCCAGCAGTGACCGTGGGATGGGTAACAACCCGCCTCTCTCCCCACTGCAGAATTTTGGGATAGACTTTTCCCTAAAGTGAATTCAATTACGTGTTGGCTTAAGTTTTCCATTATGACTGGTTGAGGGGAGGTTTTCCTTTGAAGAGCTTTCATCCCAGATCCAGCTATCTTTTCACAGGGATGAACAATGTCCTGTCACCAACTACGGAACTTCACCAGAAGTTTTCAAGATGCCTTGTTGCTTTGAAGAAGGGAGTGATGTCAGTTCTGTCTGCATTCTCCCTTTAGCAACCTGAGTTAACAGACTCTCAGCCATTGGGCTGCAAAAAATAAATTACTTGAATCTCCCCTTGGCCCAGGCTGAGGTACTGTCTTGTCCTGTACACCTCTACTTGGTCACTTTGTTTTCTTTGCTTATGGAACATAATAGTAGCATGTTAAGAGGTTTTTGTTTTGTTTCTTAAGTTAAAAATCACATGATCCATTTTTCCCTTTAAATAAAACAGCCCAGGCAGTTATTTGATTCTTGTTTTAGACAAAACTTGTTTCCTTATAGAGAAAATAAATAATTCATTCCTTCTCTTTAAAGATAGAACACTGATTTATTGTTAGGATTCCATGAGGTAAAGCAGAACTGAGGAGTCTTAGGAAACATGAGTGTCTTCATTTATAACTAGCAAACCCAGATGGTTGTTTGAGAGTATCCTTCTGTTACCATCAGAAAATACCATGTCTGCATCTGAGAAAACAGCAACAACAACAGATAATTTTGAATTTTTTCTAGAAAGATAATTTGTTAAAAGATATTCATACTCCTCTTGTGCTATGTGGATTCAGTTCATGGCAATTAAAATCCCAGTGTTTGCCTTCTGCAGTCTTACTTTGATATTGGATGATTCTCACCCTGGGAAGTTTTTGTCCTCTAGGGGACATCTGGCAATATCTGGAAACACTTTTGGTTGTCAAACTAAAAGAAAGTGCTACTGGGATATTGTGAGTAAAGACTAGGGATCCTGCCTATAAAGGACAGCTTCCTCTCATAACCACCAATTTAAAAAAAAAAAAAAATCCCAAAATATCAAGTGCTAAGGATAAGAAACCCTGAACTAAAGGTTGCAAATTTGTCATCCCCCATGGGCTAAATCTGGTAAACAGATGATGTGTTTTATTTTGCCCACATAAAATAACTTTGGCAGCTGGTACCAGGGATTGAACTCAGGGGCACTCAAACACTGAGCCACATCTCCAGCCCTATTTTGTATTTTATTTAGAGTCTGAATTGCTTAGTACCTCGCTTTTGCCGAAGCTGGCTTTGAACTCTCAATCCCCCTGCCTCGCCTCCCAATCCGCTGGGATTACAGGTGGGTGCCACCATGCCTGGCCTAAATAATTTTTAATTAGTTGCCAAGATGCACATTTCTGGCTTTGTGTGTGTGTTGTGTGTGTGTGTGTGTGTCTGGTACTGGAGATTAAGTCCATGGGGGAGTGCTCTGCCACTAAAGCTCTAGCCCCCAGCCCTGGCCTTTTTTTTTTTGTTGTTAAGACAGGTTCTTGCTAAGTTTCTGAGGCTAGCCTTGAACTTGTGATCCTCCTGCTTCAATCTCCCAAGTAGCTGTAACATTTCTGGCTTCTGATGACAATAGCTGATGTTGTAATTCTGGGCCTGTATTCTAACAGGATTTATGCTCTCTGGTTCCTTACTATCTCCTATCTTATATCTACCCCATTTAACTCACTCATGTTTCCTGAACAGCCCTGATTAGCATTTTGGCTTGTGTTCTTTTTTCTATAGTTGCTCTTAAATGTCAGGTACAAAGTAAGACCCCTTAGGTCTGGGTTATGATCCCTCTATCCTGAGCTTCTCTAATTTGATTCTTTAAAAACATTCCTGTTATCTGTCACTCTTCTTTTCCTTATTCTCTAATAGTAGCAATATTCAAACTCAAGTTTTGCCTGCCTTGACTCAACCCCTAGTGAGATATTTGATGCGCAAAAGCAGTAATGTTACATGAGCTGATTAGGCCAGTGATTTCAGATGGTCTGATGATTCATAATACAGCTCCTCCGATTCTTTTTGGGGGCTTAGAAGCTGTTCTAGAGATCCTTCTAAATCCTTCTGTGGATCATTGATGCTGAGGTTTGTAGTTTCATAGATGCTGCAAAGTAAATGAAAACATTATGAAACAGAATATTTTAAATTAAAGGAAGCAATGTATAAAGTTTAAGAATGGCCTCAACTTTTTTTTCCCCCCTGTATGAGGGATTGAACTTAGTAAGGGCAGTCCACTGAGCTACATTTCTAGCTCTTTTTTTTTTTTTTTTTTAATATTTTTTAGTTGTCAGTGGGTCTTTTATTTATTTATATGTGGTACTGAGGATCGAACCCAGGGCCTCACATATGCCAGGCAAGCACTCTACCACTGAGCCACAACTCCAGCCCCTTAGATCTCACTAAGTTACCCAGATTGGTCTCAAACTGGTGATTCTCCTACCTTAGCTTCCTGAGTCACTGGGATTACTGGCATATGATGCTTGGCTATAAAGAGACATTTCTGTTTTGTTTTTGGGAATTGAACCCAGGGTACTTTACCACTGAGCTACATTTCTACTCCTTTTTATATTCTGAGGCAGGGTTTTACTAAATGGCTGAGGCTGGCCTTGAACTTGCAATCCTCCTGCCTTAATAATCCCAAATTTTATGGATTGCACACATGTGCCACCATGCCTGGCTATAAAGCACCGTGTCTAAGGGGAAAACAGGAATTAGTGGAGGATATACTGGAACTTGAGAAACAGAATTGAGAATAATGGAGATGCTATCCTTTTCTCCCTTTCACTTTACCTGGGGGAATCCTTGGCATTAGACTCCTCCTTCCATTGTACAGCCCGGGTGCCTCGACTCTTGTTCCTCACAAAGTCTTCCTCCAGTCCAGCCTGCTTCAGGGTATCTCGATACCGTTGTTCTGCTTCTTTCCTGGCAAGGTCCTGAAGGATAGAAATTAATCTGCTGTAGCTATCTTGTGAATTGCCATCTTAATCAGTATCTCTACAATAATGTCCCTACCACCACCTCCAAAACTTAGTGCTTGACAGATTTGCATAAAAATTAATGTTTTTCAAGCTTTAATGTACAATTGAGCCCCAGAGGATCTTGTTAAAATGCATAATGTTAATCTGAGATGCTGCTGTCACTCTGCAGCTCTAAATTGTTATCTTCAGCAACATCACTGGGAGGAACCTTTAAAACCACCACTCATTTTGAGATCAAAATCTGGGATCGCCATACAACACATTTGAATTAGGCATAGTGTGGCTGTGAATAAAATATAACCATTGATATTAGATTTAGATTTCTTTAGTTTGAAACAGATCATTTTTCAAATCCGGTTCCAATTGCAGAAGAGGCCTGCAACTCTAGCAACTCTATGTCTTCAGGAGAAGCCAACTATTAATTTGGGAACCACACCTTTAAAAACGAGGACTTGAATTTGTGGGAGATGAAGTGAAACTCAGATGAAAAATGGGGGACTAAAACCATTTTAAGATTTAAAGTTCTTTATTTATTTTCATTTTCTTATTTTTTGGCACTGGGGATTAAACCTGGGGCGCTTTACCACTAAGTAACATCTCCAGTCCTTTTTTTAAAATTTTGAAACAGGGTCTGGCTAACTCAGGGCCTCATTAAATTGCTGAGACTGGCTTTGAACTTTTGATTCTGCTTCAGCCTACTGAGTTGCTGGGGTTATAGATGGGCACCACTGCACCCAGCAGTTTATGATTTAAAAGCAACCAAACCATTCTTAGGAACACCAAGACAGAAGAAAGTAAGGTGCATTGAGAACATTCTTAACATAAGGATGATAATCTGTATGTGAATGTTAATTTTTGCTTGTTTTAGTTTAAGTATTATTCAAGAGCAAAATTGTAGTATTCTGTTTTTCCTAGTGTGTTGAAAAAATCTGTAGCGATCTAAAGACTAAACCTGCTTGACACAAATTAACATAAAGAGGAAAGGTCGGCTTGAGATTTTGAACAATGTGAGTTGCTAAGTAAACCCAGTCAGTCCAGTGTGTTGGTGGTATACAGGTGTGCTTGGGGAAGGGGGTGGACCTGGACCCCTACATGCCTAGATCCTGCAATATCTACAGGATGGAGCTAATACTCAGAAACTGGAACCAGCCACTGTGGAATCCCAACTATTGTCTGAAACTAAGGGAAAAGGGATATAAAGAACATGATCTCAAACTGCCTGGGATGGTTTCCTTTGTGGGCTGAACAGACTTGCTTAGGGAAGTCGCAATTGAGTTCACCTTCCCCTTAAGTCTAGAGAATATCTTCAAATGATTCTTTCACCTGAAAGCCAAAGTTAATCTAGAAAGAGCCTTGTGGGGTGTTTGTGAGCATCTGAACCCATGAAGACCTATATTTAAGGGGGAAACATGTAGTAATAAAAGGTGTTTCGATTTAGAATATCTGAATCTTAAGGAAATGATCAGTGCCCACATACTAAAATTGTTTCTTAACTTCTAAGCTCACATTCATCCAGGCAGAAAAGAAAATGAGTGGTAGTTGAGTTTTACCTTGGTAACTTGTTCGAAGAGATACGGTCTCTTTTGTATTCTCTTCTTCATTTCCTCCAATTCTTTCTTATACTCTTTTGCTCTTTTACGGTCATTGTTCCTGGAATTGATAAGATTTCTAGAAAGAATTCCATCTTTTTCAATCTAGAATGCCCTTCATTTATGTTGTGTTGAGTTATTCTAACTCCCATGTGTATTATAAATTCCTAACTGCCTGGCAAAATTCTTGACTCCCTGTGATCACAGAAGCTTAATAACTCCACATATTCCGGGCAACCATATGTTGGATCCCAAGACCTGCACCCTTTTGACACTAACCGGTTCTCTTTCAGCTTTTCTTTGAACACCTCCTCCAGGCTTTTATGGGGATCCATGGCTTTTGCACGCAAGGTCACAGATTTAGACATTGCTTGACACTTCTTTTTGTGCATCTCCAACCACCGAATGCTCTCATCTACTCTGTCTTTTTTTTCAAGTGAACTTCTAAAGGGAGAGAACAAAAATAAGAGTACAGATAATCAACCTGGGTATATTTAGAAGCAATCGTAGTACTCTTTCTGGAAAGTGTTTTTTTGTTTGTTTTTTATGAATGAGGCAGATAATTGACCATGGTGCCATTTTCAGGAACAATAAGCTTCTGGGATTAAATGCATTGGGAAATGAAACCTTTCCAGCATTATGGGAAAAGTTCATTCATTGAACTCGAGATATGTATATCCTTAAATAGCCAAATACTCAGAAAATCTGATAGGTTCCTCACTTATCTGGAAACAATATTAACAACTACCATTTGCTGGGCTACCCACCCATGAATCAAATACTATTACATTTCATGTAATCTTCAAAAGGGCCTCATAATGTAAAGACTGTAAGCTCCCCTTTTACAGAGGAGGAGTCTGAGGATCAGTCTCCAACATGCCAACAGGAAAGCCATGATCAGAACCAGAATCTCTGCCCTTGAACACTGTAAACAGTGGGCAGGAAGGTATTTGGGTTTGTGTTTATTTTTTTTAATATCTTTTTAGTTTTTTTTTTTTTTTTAATAGTATCTTTTTAGTTGTTGATGGACTTTATTGTCTTTATTTTTATGTAGTGCTGAGGATTGAACCCAGTGCCTCATGCATGCTAGGCAAGCATGCTACCACTGAGCCACAACCTAGCCCTGGGTTGTGATTCTTTGTGAATACAATTTGCATATATAAAAAGAACTGGAAATTAGCCTCCTTCAATACCCACTGAAAATTTGGGGTCAACCTGCAGCGCTTGGTTTGTGTAATTACCATTCTACAAGATTCTATGGCGAGTTCTACCAAAAAGAAAAAAAATTAAGGCCTGCACTGGGATATGTATATTCATTAAGAAAGGGCATGAAAATTTAATCAAATTCTGAGCCAGGTGTGGTGGTGCACGCCTGCAATACCAACTACCCGGAAGGCTGAGGCAGGAGAATTGCAAAGTTTGAAGATAGTCTGGGCAATTTATTGAGACCCTGTCTCTAAATAAAAATAAAGGGTCAAATATGTAACTCAGTGGTAGAATTCTGGCCTAGCAAGAGCAAGGACTTAAGTTTCAGTCTCCCATACAAGGGGGGAAAAAAAATCAAACTCCAGGGTTAGTGATGTAGCTCAGTGGTAAGTACTTGTCTAGCTTGCGTGAGATCCTGGGTTAGATCCTCAGCACTGTTTTTAAAAGAAGAAGAAAGCTGGGCATGGTGGCACACCAGAGGCTGAGACAGGAGGATCGTTGAGTTCAAATACAGTCTCAGCAATGGCAAGATGCTAAACAATTCAGTGAGACCCTGTCTCTAAAAAAATACAAAATAGGGCTGTGGATGTGGCTCAGTGGTTGAGTGCCCTGAGTTCAATCTCTGGTACCAAAAAAAGGGAGGGAAGAAAGAAAATGTCCAATTCCTTACTGTGGGAACAGAGATGTGGGTATTCTCCGTAGCTGGCTGGCTTCTTGTTCATGAGCCACTCTTATTGGGCTTTAGGAACTGATGCATTTAAGGGATGCATTTATGTCTTGTGGATCTTAAGTACATTTCTACAATCCCTCTTGCCTGCAGGAGCCAAGTAAAATCTGTCTACTCCCATGGAAGCCCCATGGGAAGGTATTTAGAGGTACTAGATGTTAGTCCTTTCCCAGGACTATCCTGCTTTGCTTTACCTCAGAGGCCTGAAGGAGAAGGAACTCTCCTGGGGGACTGGCTCAAAGAGAACAATACCAGAATGAGGTCAGCTGAAGAGTTAAAAATAAACAGGCTGGGCTGGAGAGTGTACAGCTCAGTGGTAGAGTTCTTGGCTCAGATGCTCAAGACTCTGGTTCTATCCCCCGCCCCCAACACTGCAAAAACCAAACAAACAAAAAACTCCTACTTCCAGACTCTGACATCTCCCTAAGATGACTCTCAGAGCATTTCTAGGTAATCAGTGTTTCATTATCTTTGTGACAGGTTCAGCCACCTGCTATCACACTTTTCTGAATTCTTGTTCTTTGTGGCTACCACCCTCTTTTTATGTATAGGCTTTTATGCATGTTATTCTGTCTGGAACTCTCTTTCTCTCAAGCCTTCATATGTCTAACTCCCTGTCATTCTTTAGATTTCATCTCAGACATTTTTCCAAAAGGCAAGAGACCCCTGCCCCAGGCTGCCTGGTGCCCTCACGGTACTCTTTACAAAATACAGTAATAGCATCTGAGCTTTTCTGTATTTCAGACTAGATATTACACTTTAGGTTTCTAAAGGATCTTCAGCCTTAACATTGTGCCTTGCACCAAATAAGTCCCCTAGAGAACTGAGTGGTGGCTAGCCCCAGGCATGGAGACCACATGTATTCCTGCCCTGATCAAGGAATCTTTCAACCCCTTTGTGGTGTCTCTGAGGACAGGTGAGAAGGCCTCACAGGAAGGTGGATTCCAGAATTTTACCCAGATCAGAGCATTGAGTCTTATGCAGCCTGACCACTCACCTGACTGCAGATTCCCTCTTCCTGGTGGCATCTGTGATATGCACAGGGAGGGTGTTGGTGGAGAGGGAAGCAAGGCCACTCAGAGAATGACTCCTTGTTAGGAGTGTAGCTGGTGGCTCTGGGGAACCCTAGAAGAAAGGAAAGCTGGTATTGGTGGAATAGCATGTATGACTAGTTTCTGTCTTAGTTGAGATTCAATTTCAGTGAAAGACTGAAAATGAGAATCTTTCATTTTATTCCTAGGAATAAGACAAAGATAATGAGATCTCAAGGTTAGTAACCAGGACAAGACTAGGATAATAACCGTAAAGTTTTTTTATCAAATGATATTTCCTTGGAAATTGTATAGGGACACAAGCAATTGATCCCAATTCCCTGCCTTCCAGACCTGCTTGTGCATATATCTGCAAAATCCTTCTAGATAGAGGGAATGAAAAGGAGTGCTCCTGAGGTCTTAAATTTGCAGGAATGTGGATCTGCTTACAACTGATACGCCTAGACACAGGAGGCTGAGACAGAAGGATCCCAAGTTGAAGGTCAGTCTTAGCAGCTTAGTAAGACCCTGTCTCAAAATTTTAAAAAGGCTGGGGGAAAAAAGAGTTAAGGTTGGGCTGGGGATGTGGCTCAAGCAGTAGCGTGCTTGCCTGGCATGCGTGTGGCCCAGGTTCGATCCTCAGCACCACATACAAAACAAAGATGTTGTGTCCGCCGAAAAACTAAAAAATAAATATTAAAATTCTCTCTCTAAAAAAAAAAAAAAGAGAGAGTTAAGGTAGAAAAATGTCATGAGAAGTGCTTTCCTTCAAGCCCCAGGCCCATCATGCATTTCATGCCCCAGGAGGTCCTGGCCCTCCCACAGTTCCCTGGGCCCTCACCCTCCTTCCTTCAGTGGTGGAAGCATCACAGGATCTTGGAGAATGACGCAGGTTGGCGGTCCTCAGCAAGAAGGGCTTGTTGCGAGTTGCCTCCCGGGTTTCCTTTCTCTTGGCAGCTCTTCTCTGGAAGGCTTGATATAGACCCTCATGGTCAGGAACAACAGGATTCACCTGAGGCTGGAATCCAAAGTCAGGCTGCAGAAAGCCAAGCTTTTTCTCCTGGGTTCGGGCAGCTGTGCGGGGCTGTGAATCAGCCCGGCTACTAGAGGAGGCAACAGGGGAGGAGGCCTTCCGGAGCATGTCCAGGGCCCTCATCTGGATGCGAATTTTTCTGAGGAGCTCGGCTTCTGTGGAGAAAGAATCAGGGCAGTGATGAGTACATACAGACCAAGCTTCACACCAAAGCACCAGCAGTAGTGTGAAGTCAACTGTTAACTTTTCAGGAACACTGTAAACCCACTGACATCCTGTGGGAAACCTGCATTTGGCCACAATATAAAGAAATGGCAAAATTTTACAAACTTAAAAATTTTTCAAAAATGAGTTTGCTTTTTTTTCTCTTTTCTGGAATGTCATTAGTATACAGTGACCAGGCCACCACTGCCCATGCTAGTCATACTGCAGAAACAGCTACCATTTATGCTTGTTGGGCACTTTCTACAACTTCCTCTTTAGAGACAAAGCAGGGGAAATCAGGCCATCCCCCTGCTTCTCTCTAGCCACTCAAATGCCCACACCCTTTGCCCAAACAATTGTCGAGTCTTCCCTCTCTCCTATCAAACTTTCTGTATCTTCCTCTTTAGCCTTTCTCTAGCCTCTCTCTTTCCTTCATCCCCACTGTTAGTTTCATGCTGTCTAAACTGAATTGTTGAAGTGGCCTATAAGATCAACATCTCTCCAGTTTTGCTGCCACCTTTAATTATCTACAATAGCAAGTGATCTTTCTGAACTGTGTATCTGATCATGAGCCACCCTACTTAAAACCTGCCAGTGCCCTTGGGATGGAATCCAAACTCATCCAAGTGGCCAGCAAGTCCCCTCAGAGCTTTCTTATACCTATCCTTCCTCCCTTGTCACCCTTCTCTGATCCTCTCAGCTTCCATCTACCTCCAGGCCACATCTCTACTTGGCTCTTCCTCCTCCCTCTTCACCAAATTAACTATGGTTCCTCTGTCAGGATCACCCCAGAGCTCACTTTCTCTGGATCCCTCCTGAACTTCTCTCTCTCCTCACCACACACTGAATTAGGTACTTTTATTGTATGCTCAATGCTTCCTCCCTTTAATTCTTACAAATGACTCATCCCATTTGTTTTTGCGGCTGTTCTGTGGTACTGGGGATTTGAACCCAGGGTGTTCTACCACTCAGCTATATTCCTAGTCATTTTAATTAAAATTTTATTTTAAAAATTTGGGGAAGGCAAAATCTCAGTGTAACATGATAGCCATTTATTTCTCTGCCTATTGAAAGCCCAGTGAAGGCCCAGCCACATGTTGTTTTAGACTGGAGGTGACCTCCACCAGGGCTTGTGGGCACATGCAGCAGGGAGAGGGAAAGAGCTCTCATCTCCTTAAAGAGAAAAAATAAATGGGGGAAGGGTACTGGGGATTAAATTCAGGGGTGCTTTGCCACTGAGCTATATCCCCCAGCCCTTTTATTTTTTATTTTAAGATAGAGTCTTGCTAAATTGTCTACACTGGCCTGGAACTTGAATCCTCCCACCTCAGCTTCCCAAATAGCTGAGATCACAAATGATTTATCCCGTTTATAATTATTTTTCTATTATCTGCCTCTTCACATGTCTACAAACTCCATGTTTGCTTATTCATCTGAGAACAGTGCCTGGTAAGTACCATATGTGGCTGTAGAATGAATAAAGCCTGAGGCCCTTATTCACATGTATTTTTTAACCCTCCCTCATGGCCTACACTGAGCCTGCAGCCTCTAATGGGTCCACCCAGAGAGCTCATCTCCAAGCCAAGCCGACTAACCAACTGGGTCTTTTGGTACCCACAAGCAGGTGGCAAGGATATCTTTACCCTCGAGTTTGTCTCCAAGGGCTGGTTCCAGAATGGACTTGGGGATCCTTCTTATGGCCTTCTTTGGGGGGACCGTAGCCTTCACTGTGGCAGCCAGGTCTCTCTGTCGTGCAGCTTCCTTTCGCTGCTCCTCCTTCTCCAGGAAGCTGAAGGGCCTTAAGGATGAGAGAAGCAGTTCCTTCCTCTTCTGGATCCCTGCCTGTCTCTGGGCCTCCCTGCGCTCCATGATGTCCTGGTAGAGGGGTAGGTAGACATGTGCAGGTACAGGCTGTGCCCGGAACTGTCTGTGGCACTCAGCCTCCTCTTGGCCCTGCCTCTGGGCCTGCTGCCTCTTCTGCTCAAAGGAGGCAGGTGAGGCCAGCCACTGAGCTTTCTTTTGGGCCTCCCGCAGTGTCATGCAGAATGGTTGAGGGACGGTGATGGACGATGTCCAGGAGCTGACACTTCTGTGCTGGGAGTCAGGCTTGGAGCCTGAGGGCGGCTGGGCCTGAGCCTTTGGAAGACCTGAAGAAAGGCTGTTCAGGGAGCTGCAGCGCCTTGTGGAGTCACACCTGTGGGAGAGAGCAGGTCTGTGTGTGGAGGACTGGGCAGTCAGGAGGCCCTGCTGTTTCCTGATCCTCTTCCCCAGGCCTCTTTGCCAGGCAAGCCACAGCTAGCTTCTCAGCCTGATCTCACAGCCCCATAAGCCTCTATACCCATAACTCTTCCATGAGGCCTCCCCACTCTTCCCACAGGCAATCCTAGCAGCCTAGTAGAAACGTTCTCAGAATTGATCCACAAACTGCCATGTTTGCACTCTTATTTGCATATGACAGAGAAAACAGTGCAATGGGTCAAAGCAGGAATTTAGAATTAGATCTAAGTTAAAGACCTGCTTCAAACCTTAAGATTATGAATTTCCTCATATGTAGAGTGACAAATATAATATCCACTTATAAGGTTACTGGGAGGAGAAAGCAAATACTAAATGAGCTAAAGTATGCATCACATAGCCGAGTTGGCCAAGGTCAATATACCTTGTCATTCTTGGGGAAAGGGTTGTTTAGGAAAGACATTCCTTTAATCAATTCTAATGTTTCATTGAACTAAGAGTTGCCCACAATGATTTAGGATTGCTGGTAGGAATCAAAACAGTTGGTTGGACTCAAAACCTGATTATGAGCCAGACCCTGCCTAAGTAGAAATTTGCAGACATGGTCTCTACCTGACAAAGGAAGATATAGCCCAGAGACATGGCATGACTGCCCCAGAGTGGTGGAGTGGGGTAGCTGTTGACTGTAGGGCCTTACCTCTGAGATCCAGAGTACTGGATCTGTGGCTTCCCCCTGCCCTTGTCCTGGAAGAAATTCTCTAGGACCTCATCATCTTCAGAGATGTTCTTATCACTGTCTGAGTCAGCCTGAAAAAGGGACTCCAACAGACCCTGTTTGTCCCTTTGCTTTAGAACCTGTAGGGAGTCATAAAAGCTTCCAGTTGAGACAGAGGTGGACTCTGTCTCATCCTCTAGGCTGAAGAGCTCATGGAGTTTTCCAGCCCTGGGTAAAACCATACCATCCCCAGACAGTTTGTCTTCTGCCTCCGTGTCAGAGGAGGATTGGGGGGAAAGTATCTAAAATGGAACAGAAATAAACTGTGAGTTAAACTATAATTTCTACAATCTTCAAAACATAATGATTAATTTCACTTTGAATAAGTCTTAGTATATTAGGGATAAGAGGAACAAATGTGTTCCATGCTCCAAAGAAATTTCACATCCTGGTATACAGATGTGCTTGGTTGTAGGGCAGGAAAGGGAAGCAAAGAGCTAAAGCATGTTCCCTATCCCTGCAGTACAGTAAGCAGACCCCCTAATCTGCACCATGCATTCTGACCCATGCATTCTAGGAATCCTACCCAGGACCCTGGGCACACTCTGTACCCACTTTCCTTGAGATTTACCCGTTGTTCTTCTCTTGTTGCCCTGTTTAGGCGCCTGCTTTTCTCATGTTCTAACTAATTTCTATTCTATCACTAGAAATGGATGATTAATAGGACAATGTAGTCTAATGGAAAGAGTGACATCCTAGAAAATGAGACACCCAACCAACTTTTAAATAATTTATTCAGGGGCTAGGGGTGTAGCTCAGTGGTAGAAAGCTTGCCTAGCATGCTCAAGGATTGGATTTGTCCCCAGCACTGGAAAATGACAACAACAAAACTTCATTCATTCATTCATATAGAAAATATCTGTTGGATATCTAACACACTGGACTGAAAACAAGACAAACAAAGTCTCTATTCTCAAGAAGCTTACATTCTAGTGAGAGGAGACAGAAAATTTAATAAGATCACATATTCAAATAAAACCATAAACACTGAGGTTATAGAGTGATGGGTTACTTATGGAAAACTTTTATGTTGATAAAATCTATTAGAGTCACTAAGAATATATCAATAATCAGAGTGATGTTTATTAATTATAGTACATCATGGGAAACAATAAGGAACCTGGTGTGTGCGTATTAGTGGCAGGGTTTTAGTGTTGGCTTGTCTTAGGAAGGTCATAAGAGGATGGGTGCAGTCATGAAGTAGGAACAATTTAACCTTTTCTTTTGGTATTGGGTTTTTGTTGTTGTTTTGTAGTACTGGGATTGAACCCAGAAGAACTCTTTCACTGAGCTATATCCAGCCCCTTTTTTAAACTTTTTATTTTGAGAAAGTCTTGATAAATTGCCCAGGTTGGGTTGGAATTTGTGATTCTCCTGCCTCAGCCTCCAGAGTGGCTGGGATTACAGGTGTGTGTCACCACACCCAACATGGGAATGGTTTAGTGAGTGGGTAATTGAGCATTTTTTTTCCCTGCAGGGATAGGTAAGTAACTGTTAAGTAAGCATTATCATTTAGAAGAAGGGGTGTTAGTAATTTTGTAGCTATATTATGGCCCCAAGAGAAACACTATTTCCTGCTGATTTTGCAGCTGGCTTTATCTGTGTCTGTTATGGTCTGGGGGATACAAATGTTCCTTGACGTATGATGGGGTTATGTCCAGATAATCCCATTGTAAACTGTTAATAAGTAAAAAAACAAATGCATCTAATACACCAATTTAATGAATGTCCTAGCTTAGCAACACAGCATACTATAGATTATGTTATTCATCCTTACAACTGTGTCACTAACTGGGAGCTATAGCTCTCTGTCTCTCTACCAGTATGGAGAGAGTATGATATTGCTAGTTAGGGTAAAGATCAAAATTCAAAATGTGAAATGTGGTTTCTACTGAATACTTAGTGCTTTCCTACCATTGTAAAGTTGTAAAATCATTAGATGAACCGTCATAAGCTGGGGATATCTGTGCTTTCTCAGTCCTGAGCTGATTTTTATTTTCTCATTATGGAGGAGTTTTGGATTGACACCCAATTAATGAGAAGGAACCAGTTTTGCTAAGATTTGAGGTAAGAATATTCTGGAGTCAAGGAACAGCAAAGGTAAAGGCCTTGATGCAGGATCCTGGAAAGGAAAAGACTTGAATCTTATATAAGAAAGAGAGCCACTGTGACTGGAGCATGGTGGCATTAGATGTCCTTTGAGAGGTTGGCATGGAGCCAGGATGTAGAAGATGAATGATTGCAAAAGGCAAATCAACTGAAGGCAGGACACTGCATTCCTCCAGGGGATATATTTGGTTTCACTGGGTTCTGTAAGGTCCAACTGTGATAGAATGCTAGATTCTGAGGCAAAGCTGTGTATATGCTGTAGTCCTGGCTATGCTACTGAAGAGCAGTTGTCTCGGGCAAATTTCTTTAAAAAAAACACATCGTTGTTGATACTTAATTTCCATAGCATACAATTCATTCAAAGAGCATAATCTGATGGGTTTTAGTTCAGAGTTATGCAACTATCACAACAAATTTTAGAACATCTTCATCGCCCTGCCCCCCCCCCCAAAAAAAACTCCATACCCTTTAGTAGACATTCCCTAATTCCCCTAACTACTAACCTACTTTTTGTCTCTATGTGGATTTGAGGGCAAATTTCTTAATCTTCCTATGCCTCTGTATTCTCTTTTACAACATAGGGACAACAACTGTCATAATATAGATGAGAGGACAAGCAAAAACTGAATTCCACTGTTGTTGTCCAAGAGCATGGCACAAGTAGTTCGAATCCCGAAGACAAGAATCCGCCTCCCAAGGCCTAAATGCTGCCAATTTTAACCCCCAACCCCTCGGTGACACGCCCCTGCCTTCTGTCTCCAAGGCAACGCCGAACAGTTTCCTCACTTAGGGATTCGTTTCCTAAGCGCAGCCCTGCTACCTCTCTTCTTTCTCTCCTCACCTGACTTGTCCACTCTGCCCCATCAGGGGATCCTGCAGACCTTCCTACAGTCATCTTCTTAGCTAGGCAGAAGGAAACAGAAGCGGAGATACAGGCGGCGGTGGCAGTGCTACTACACCCCTTCTGGGCTCTATGCCCCTTCATAAGCCTCTTATTGGCTTCTAGGGCGTCCTTATACTTAGTCCCGCCCAAGGAAGTAAAAATCGTTTTCTGATTGGCCTGGTTCCTTCATGCGTCTTATTTCCGGTTCAGAGGGCACGATTGAAGCCCTACGGGATTGGAGGACTCTGCTCCGGAAGCACTACCTAAGGCGGGTCTTACCGGGCACTAGATATGGTTGCCCGGGTCAGCGTCATGGCTGCCCGGCTATCAAGGACCCGGTGGGCTATTGCATTTGCAGCTACACGCAGAAGCCCGCTGATTTCCTGCCGGAGGTGTTCCGGTGTCTCGGCAGACACAGTGTACGATGTAGTGGTGTCGGGCGGAGGCCTCGTGGGTGCTGCCATGGCCTGTGCCTTGGGTAAGAGCTGCGGACAGTGTGAACCACCGCACTGTGCCCAAAGGCTGAGTGTCTCGGACATTGTGGTCCATTCCTTCCTCTCCTAGAAGAGCCCCAGGCCCCCAGGAATGCGCTTCGTGTATCAGAGATGGTAGGGTCGAAAGTGAGAGGGGCCTTAAGAGTCACTCCGACTAGTGGGGAACAACTGCCGAGTGTTATTTAGGTATGGACATAGTGGGAGGTCATCTCGTGTACTAACTTTGGCAGGTGTTTTTGTTTCTTTGTTTTTAAGACAAACAACTTTATTATGATGTAATTCAAATGCCATAATGCCCACTCACTTAGCTTAATGGTTTGTTTGTTTGTTTTTGGTTTTGGTGTTGTTATTTTTAAAATTTTTTTTAGATGTATGGACCTTTATTTTATTCATTTTGAGAATTGAACCCAGTACCTAACACATGCTAGGCGAGCTCTACCACTAAGCCACAGCCTCAGCCCCTGTTTTTTTTTTTTTTTTAATTTATCTTTATTTTGTTCACTTACTTTTATGTGGTGCTGTGGATCGAACCCAGTGCCTCACACGTGAGAGGCAAGCGCTTTACGGGTGATCCACACCGCAGCCACCAGCTTAATAGTTTTTATTGTATTCGCAGAGTTGTGTATCCATCACTATAGTTAAGTTTTATAACATTTTCATTATCCTAAGAAAAAAAAAGAAAGAAAGAAAAGAAAAAGATACCTGGAACTCTTAGCAGTCACTCCGCGTTTCCCCCCATCCCTCAGCCCTAAGCAACCACTCGCCTATTTTGTCTCTCTATATATTTTTCTTATATGTAGGGAAATTATATGTAGATTAAATTAAATTATATGTAGACAGTTATATGTAGATGGAATTTACTTAATGTTTTCAAGGTTAATCTGTTGTGGCTTGTATCAGTATCCCATTCCTTTTGAGGCTGAGTAATAGTATTGTTTGTTTATGCCACATTTTGTTTATTTTCATTTATCAATCGATGGACATTCTCACTGCTGTCACATTACAGATAATGCTATTATGAATATTTTGTGTAAAAGCTTTTGTGTGCATGTATTTTTGGTTGTCTTGAGTCTATTCCTACTAGTGGAATTGCTGAAAAATGATAACTTTGTTTAATGTTTTGAAGAATTGCCAGACTTTTCCACTGGAAACACTACACTAGGGTTCCAGTTTCTCCAGGTCCTAGGTAGCACTTGTTATTGTCTTTTTATTTATCAGCTATCTTAGTGGATGCAAAGAGGTTTTGGTTTATATTTATCTAATGACTAATAATATTGAGTATTTTCATATGCTTACTGGCCATGTGTTATCTTCTTTGGAGAAATGATTATTCAGATCCTTTGGTTTTTGTTTGTTTATTTGTGGTTCTTGGTTTTGAACCCAAGATCTCAGTGCATGCTAGGCAAGCATTCTACCACTGAGCTGCAGACCCCAGCCTTACCTTTTGTTTATAATTGGGCCATTTTTTTAATTGAATTGTAAGAGTTCTTTTGTATATTCTGGGCACAAATCCTTCATCAGATATATGATTTGCAAATATTTTGTTCTGGTTTGTTGTCTTTTTTAAAAACTTGCTTGATAATATTCTTTGAAGCACAAGCATTTTGATTTGTTTTTTTTATCTGTTTATTTATTTGTTATGGTACTTGGGGTTAAACCCAGGACCTTGAGCATGCTGAGCAAATGCTGCACCACTGAACTACATCCTCAGCCCCATTTTCAGTGCTGATGAAGTCCAGTTTATCAGTCATTCATCAGTTGTGCTTTTGGTGTTGTAACTAAGAAATTATTGCATAGCCCCAAGATTTACTCCCATTTTTTTTTTTTTCCTAGAAGTTTTAGGGCTTACAGCAGTCTATGATCTATTTTTGAGTTGAATTTTGTGTATCCTGTGAGGTTAGGACTATGCATTTACATGTGTAATTTAAGGTGCTCCATTACATTGTGAAACAGATATTATTTGCATATTTATGTGAAAAATATGCTTAGTAAGATCAAATAAAGATCAGAGTCTCTTAGCCAGGCAGTACCAGAGTTAGAATTCAACCCAGGCCACCAAATTCCAAATGTATTGCTTTTAACAACTTATGGTGGCTTTCAGAAATTGGATTTGAGTCTTCTAGCCTCAGAAATGAGAGGTTACCAATAGTGTGAAAGCCTTTTTTGACTTCAGCATCATGGATGACAGCCACATCTTCCCTGATAGGGTTCCTCCTATAGAGAATCGATGAGAACTAGTGCTTTCTTTGTATATGAGCTAATGGGCTGGAACCCCAAAGTAATTTTTAAAACATTGTGTCACTGGGTGTGATGGTGCACACCTGTAATCTCAGTGGCTCAGGAGTTTGAGGCAAGAGGTCTGCAAGTTTAAAGCCAGCCTCAGCAATTTAGCGAGACCCTAAGCAATTTAGCAAGACCCTGTCTCAAAATAAAAAATAAAAAGGGCTAGGATGTAGCTCAGCGGCAAAGTGTCCCTGGGTTCAATCCCCAGTACAACAAACAAACAAAACATAGTATCAATTATTGAGCACTTGCTTGGGACCGGCATCTTTTTGAATATTTTGTATATATTTTAACTTAATCCTTATAATAATCCCAATTGTAGATTGTGCAGAGAAGTTCAGAAAGATTAAGTAACTTGCACCCAAGGGTGGATAATTAGATATACAGCACTTTAGGAACAGAAAAAACTTTCTGGCAGGTTTAAGTATGTATCCTTCCTCTCAGACAGTCATTTTGGTTGTGCCTATTGGTAAATGAGTTAAAATATAAAATCCTGGGTCTCAGGCTTCAGTGCATATAAGAAGCACCTAGGTTTTTATTATTGTTTCTTAGATTTTGAATAACTCGGGCAAAGATACAAAATTCAGAAGGTACAAATATGGGCTATTGGTATGAAATGTATAAATCAAGACTTGTATTTTCTTATTGTTAGCCATCCAGATCTCCTCAAAGGTTATCATTGTTAGCAGTGTACAGAATTATATTTTTTAAATGAAGATACCAGATTCTGCTTCCAATGACTCTGACTCAGTTTGTCATGCTGGGCCAGCAAGCCTATATTTTAAACAAATACCCCAGGAGCTGGGTGTAGTAGCTTAGCAATTTTGGAGGCTGAGGCAGGATGCTCAGGCAGGAGGATTGCAGATTTGAGGCCAATCAATTTGAGCAAGGCCCTACACAATTTAGTGAGACTTTGTCTCAAAATTAAAAAGGGTTGGGGATATAGCTAACTGGTAAAGTGCCTCTGAGTTCATCTACCCCGCCCCCCCCCCACACACACACACACAAAAGTAGAAAATGGGGTTGGGCTTGTGGCTCAGTGGTAGAGCACTTGCCTAGGATGTGTGAGGCACTGGGTTCGATTCTCAGCATCTCATATAAATAAATAAAGGTCCATTGACAACTAAAAAAACATTTTTTAAAAAAATAAAAATTGTCTAGTTAGCTTTTAATATTTCCCCATAAGTTTATGATGTTTTCTGTTTTAATCAGCTGTTTTATTGTTGTGACCAAAAGACCTGCCAACTTTAAGCAATTTATTTGGGGCTCACAGTTTCAGAGGTCTCAGTTCATAGATGGCCAACTCCATTGCTCTGGGTCCAAGAGGTGAGGCAGAACATCAAGGTAGAAGGATATGATGAGGAAGGCAACTCAGGACATGACAATCAGTCAGCAGAGAGAGTTCCCTCACACCAGGGACAGAGGTGTACACTGAAGGCACACCCCCAATGACCCAGCTCCTACATCCACATCTTATCTGCCTACAATTACCACCCAGTTAATCCTTATCGGGAGACTAAGGTACTGATTACGTTAAAATTTGACACGATTCATTTTCCTCTAAACTTTTTTGCATGGTCTCACACACATGATCATGAGTTTGGGGGGACACCTCAGAATTAAACAGTTTCTTAAAGGCTTGAAGCAACTTTATTTCCCTCTTATATTAATTGAGTTCAGGAATAGTCCTGTATAGTTTGTTAGGGTTTTTTTGTTTTGTTTTGTTTTGGGGGGGTGGCGTTTGGTACTGGAGATTGAACACATGGGCACTTAACCACTGAGTCATATTCCCA
>NW_025999900.1:41273242-41281025 GCF_001458135.2 Marmota marmota marmota
CCCCCCCCCCTTTTTAATGTTTTGAGACAAGGTCTCACTGAGTTGCTGAGGCTGGCTTTGAACTTGTGATCCTACTGCCTCAGCCTCCTGAACCACTGGGGCCACCAGCCCTGGCTCCAATCCCTTTTTTTATTATTTCTGCCAATGTTTTAGGATTAGATTTGTAGGCACAATTGATGGATCTCTGGTTACCTTTTCATTTTTATAAACTCTGATTCTTTATTGTTGATTTAATCTTGTGAGTTCTGTTTGTTTACTCTTTTTTTTCTATTAAACAGGATTTTTCTTTCTTTTTTTTTTTTTTTGTGTGTGTGTGTATGTGTGTGTGGTACAGGGGATTGAACTCAGGGCTTCACATATGCTTGAAATGTACAGTACCATATTGTTATCTCCCACTAGGCTAACCCTCCAAGCCAGGAGTTGTCATTTTTAGTGACATAATAGTCTCAAGATTGGAAATATGTGATATCTAAACACTTTTGTATTTTTCACTTCATTCTTCCTTTCTGGAAAATCCTATTGCTAGTTTTATATTTTGTAATTTGCTTCTTTGCACATGGCATGTAGTGAACTTTATCTAGAGAAGTCTGGCAGTTTGGATGAGGTGGTTCTCCTGACTAAAGTGGTGAAATATGTTATACTTAGGAGTTTTATGTTACATGAGAAATGTCCTTTGAGAAATTTTGTATTCTAAGGCCTAAAGAATTAATCTTTTGGGCTGGGATTGGTGCACAGTGGTAAAGTACTAGCCTAGCATGTGTGAGGCACTGGGTTTGATCCTTAGCACCACAAAAATTAATAAAATAAAGGTATAGTGTCCATCTACAACTAAAACAATATTTTTTAAAAAATATTTTTTAAAATTTTTTATTTATCTTTTATGTTTAATTTTTACCCAGTAATGGGTATTGAACCCAGTGGTTCTGTACCACTGAAATATTCCCATCCTTTTTTTTTTTTTAAACAGGGTTGCACTAGATTGTGAATGCTGGCCTCAAACTTGGAATCCTTCTGCTTCATCAATTCACTGGGATTATAGGCATGTGCTACTGCACCTGGCTTAAATTTATTTTTAACTGAAACAAAAACATTAAAATTGCACACATTGGGGCTGAGGTTGTGGCTCAGTGGTAGAGCTCTGCACACGAGTGCCTTGCACATCCGAGGCACTGGGTTCGAGCCTCAGCACCACGTAAAAATAAATAAAGGTATTGTGTCCATCTACAACCAAAAAAATGTTTTTAAGAAGTTGCATATACTGGGCTGGGGATGTGGCTCAAGCGGTAGCGCGCTCGCCTGGCATGCGTGTGGCCTGGGTTCGATCCTCAGCACCACATACAAACAAAGATGTTGTGCCCGCCGAAAACTAAAAAATAAATATTAAAATTCTCCCTCTGTCTCTCTCTCTCTCTCTCTTTCTCTTAAAAAAAAAAAAAAGGAATGAGGGCTGGGTATGTGGCTCAGGCGGTAACGCATTCGCCTGGCATGCACAGGGCGCTGAGTTCCATCCTCAGCACCACATACAAATAAAATAAAGATGTTGTGTCCACCGGAAAAAAAAAAAAAAGTTGCATATACTAATGGTATACCATGTAATATTTTTTCCATGTAATGTTTTAATGTATATATACTTGTTTGATTATTTAAATCAGGTTAAACATTTGTCTACCCAAACATTTATCATTTCTTTATTGTGAAAACATTCAAAATGCACTCTTCTAGCTTTTTGAAGTGTATAGTAAGTACATTGTATCTATAGTCATACTACTGTGCAATTACATTTTTGACTTTTTAAAAATCATATGAAACGTTTTTGTTTGTTTTAGGACATGATATCCACTTCCGTGATAAAAAAATCCTGTTGCTGGAAGCAGGTCCAAAGAGAGTTCTGGAGAAGTTGTCAGAAACATACAGCAACAGAGTCAGCTCCATATCCCCTGGCTCTGCAACTCTTCTCAGTAGTGAGTAGAACTTCTCTCACAGGTCCAACCTCCTTTCCCCTTCAGCCTTCCAGTAACCCCATAGGACAGTCACCAAAGCATCTATGGAGAGGGATCTCACTGTGGGTAGGGAGCGGGAGGTGAGCTTGGCAGTCTAGGGCATAATCAGAGATGAAGTTGTCAGTGTAACAACTCCCAGTCTGAGGAAGCCATCCTTGAGACATGCGGCTCCATTATGTGGACTTGGTGTGTGAAGTTAGGTCGTTACGGTAGGACTGCATCTGTGTGAACTATCTGATCATTCACTCTGCATTCCCAGAGTCAGTCCTCAAATAGACTAGGGAGTCTGTATGCTAAATGTTTTGGGGTGTAGATGAACGTATGCATATAGAACCAGTTAGCATCTCTCTTTAGGTCTCTTGCAGATGTTACTTCTCAGACATCCTGTCTAAAACCACCCTTCCTAAAAGTAAACTCTTCCCTCATGCGGGAGCCCCTTATACTGCTTTGTTTTTCTTCATAGCACTTACCTGACATTATATTGTGTTTTTTGTGGTCCATCTCCAATTGGAATGTCAGCTGCAGAAGACAGGGACTTTGGCTTTCTACTTTCTGCTCAGTACCTAGATTTATAATGGTACATAGTAGATGTTCAGTAAATATTTCTTTGCCACAAATAGTTAGAAAATAAAAAATGACCTTTAAAATATTTATGACTTTACTTAGATTATAAAAAATAACAATATGAATTTGGTTTTCCTTATTTCCCCTACTTTAATGTGATTTACCTTTTGGGCCTTTTTTCACGCTGTACAATCTGGAACTGGGGAACAGCTTAGCTCCTAGAAACAAACAGGGTAGGGGCAGAGAGGATGTTTTTTCTGTTATTGGACAGTACTGAAAACCACCTCTTACTTAACAGGACAAGAGGGACAAAAGGGAGTGCAGGAGCCAGGTTCCTGTTGGATCTTTTCTTTTGTAGATCTGTAGATCCTTTCTTTTGTAGGTTTTGGTGCTTGGGATCATATCTGCAACATGAGATACAGAGCCTTTCGGCGAATGCAGGTACTTCCTTTTCCTTTTTCACTTTTGGCAATATGTCTTTGTCTCTCGGATATTAGGATGTTGGAGTCCACGCTCTCCAGGTGTTCTGAGAACGCATTCAGTCTAAGGAAGTGGGAGAAGCATTGCTCACAATCTTCTCACCTTGTATCTCCTGCCAGAGAGGCTGACAATTTTTAATTTCTGCTTCTGCCACTTGGGAAAGAAATTCTCAGTTTCTCTTTGGAGTCTGTTTCCTTCACCTTGGTTTTAATGAAGACTATCCTTTTGTGTTTCCAGGTGTGGGATGCGTGCTCAGAGGCCTTGATAATGTTCGATAAGGATAATTTAGATGACATGGGCTATATAGTGGAGAATGATGTCATCATGCATGCTCTTACTAAGCAGCTGGAGGCTGTGTCTGGTGAGGCACCATCTTGTCCATCTTCCATTTTCTCTCTGGAAATTGAGCTGCCTTAGGACTTACTGGGGGAAAAGATCCCTTTTATAGATTCGTAATTTCTATAGCAATGAAATCCTCTGATGTTTATCTCAGGGTTGTTCTTTTCCCTTTCTTTGGTACTGGGAATTGAAATAAGGTGGTTTACCACTGAGCTATAACCCCAAACCTTTTTTCCCCCCCAGGGATTGAACTCCGGGGCACTTAACCGCTAAGCCATATCCCCATCTCTCCCCATTTTTTAAAAATATCTTATTTAGAGACAGGATCTTGCCAAGTTGCTCAGGGTCTTGCTAAATTTCTGAGGCTGGCCTTGAACTCATGATCCTCCTGCCTCAGCCTCCTGAGCCACTGGGATTACAGGCCTGAGACATGTCCAGCCCCCAATTTTTTTTTTATTTTTTAATTTTTTAGTTGTAGATGGACACAATACCTTTTTTTATTTGTTTTGTTTTTAAGTGGTACTGAGGATCAAACCCAGTGCCTCACATGTGTGAGACAAGCACTCTACCACTGAGCCACAACTCCAGCCCACCAATCTTATCTTATGTTTTATCTTATGTTTTTTTAAAATTTTATCTTATGTTTTTTTAAAATTTTGAGACAGAATCTCACCAAGTTGCTAAGGCTGGCTTCAAATTTGTGATCCTCTTGCCTCAGCCTTCTGAGACACTGGGATTATAAGAAAACATGCCTGGGTTTCTTTTTTTTAAAACAGCTTTATTAAACAATTTATATATCATAAATTTACCCATTTTAACTGTACAGTTCAACTTTAGGTGTATTTATATAGAGTATACCACTGTCACCACAATATTATTTTAGAACATTTTCATCACCTAAAGTGCCGTAGTCCAGCTGCAGCAAAATAACCGGGGGGTGACGAACAACTTGTGTAGATTGATACAGCAGGAGTAGGAGCCGTTTATTGTAGGACAGGAGGGGTATATATACATTCCACACAGCTTATCCTAATTAACATAAACTAGATACAGCAGTCAACCAATAAGGAATCTCCACACTTAATGGCTCGCTGGCGTTACTTCACAAACCACTCCCTCTGGCAAAATGCCAGGCGCAATCCTGACTTGTTTACAGACCCTAACACTAAAGGAAATCTCATGCTGGTTACAAGTAGTGCACATCTAGAATCTGAGCAATTTGGTTAGCTGTAAGGAGGTTGCAAGTTCTAGGCCAGCCTCAGCTATTTAACAAGAGCCTCAGCAACCTTAGCAAGATCCTGTCTCAAAATAAAAAATAAAAAGGACTGGTGATGTAGCTCAGTGGTAAAGCAATCTTGGGTTTCAGTCCCCAGAACAAAAAAAAAGAAAAAAAGGAAGGAAATCTTTGACCAATTTTAATCATCCTCCATTCCCAGCCCTAGTCCCTGGCAGCCACTAATCTGCTTTCCATCTCAAGATTTGCCTATATTGGATAATTCATATATGTGAAATTTTACAATTTGTATTAATTTGTGTCAAGAGTTTGTTTTTTCACCTAGCTCTTATTTTTACAGTACTGGTGTTTGAATCCAGGGGTGCTCTACCACTGAGCTATATCCCCAGCACTTATTTTTTATTTTGAGACAGGGTCTAACTTACCCAGGCTGGCCTTGAACTTGTGAATCTCCTGTTTCAATCTTCCAAGTAGCTGGGATTACAGGTGTGCACCCAGCTTCACTGAGCATATTTTTGAAATTCATCCATGTTGTAGCATGTATCAATGTTCATCCCCTTTTATTGCCAAATAGTATTCCATAGTGTGAATATAACAAATTTTGTTTTTTCATATATTATTTGATAGATATTTAGATTGTTTCCACTTTTTGGCATCTGTGAATAGTATGATGAATATTTTTGTGTACAAATTTTTGTGTGGAAATATGTTTTTATTTCTCTAGTGTGGATACACGTAAGTGGAATTGCTGAGTCATATATTCTGCACTTAACATTTTCAGAAGCTGCCTAACTATTTATAGAGGCTGCACCATTTCACTTTCTTACAAATTTAAAGGTTCCATTTCTTCACATTCTTGACATCCTACTTATTTTCTTTATTAAAAAAATTATTGGGGCTGGGGTTATGGCTAGTGGTAGAGCGCTTGCCTAGCATGTGTAAGGCACGGGTTCAATTCTAAGTACCACAAATAAAAATAAGTAAAGATCCATTGACAACTAAAAAATATTTTTTAAAAATTATAGCCCTCCTGGGGCTGGGGATGTGGCTCAAGCAGTAGTGCGCTCGCCTGGCATGTGTACAGCCTGGGTTCGATCCTCAGCACCACATACAAACAAAGATGTTGTGTCCACTGAAAACTAAAAAATAAATATTTAAAAAATAATTCTCTCAAAAAAAAAAAAATAGCCATCCTATTGAATATAAAATGATATCTCTTATAATTTTGATGGTATTTCCCTATTATGAGTAATAATATTGAACATCATTCTGTGTGCTTAATTTGTCTTTGAAGAAATATCTGTTCAAAAATTTTTGCCACACCTGTAATCCCAGCGGTTTGGGAGGCAGGAAGATCACAAGTTGAAAGCCAGCCTCAGCAACTCAGTGAGGTCCTTCCTAAGCAATTCAGTATGACCCTGTCTCTAAATAAAATATAAAAAAGGGGTGTGGGTGCCACTCAAAAGTGCCCCTGGGTTTAATCCCTGGTACCCACCAAAAATAAAAAGTTACCGATTTTTAAATTGGATTATTTATATTTTTGTTCTCAAGTTGTAGTTCTTTATATACTCTGAATACAAATTTCTTGTCAGATCTATGATTTGCATATGTACATATATGTGAGAGAGGATTCAGAAACAATTTAAATGCTTTTTGATATAGGATACTTGACCAACATCTAACTTTGAAAAATAATTTAGGGCTGGGGATGTAGCTCAGTGGTAGAATGCTTGCCTAGTATGCATGAGACCTTGGGTTTGATCCTCAGCACTGCAAAAAGAAAAGAAAATAAAATTCCCTTTTAAGCTATTATGAGGTACACTATTATTGTTTACCCTACTGTCAGTAGCACACAAGAACTTATTTTTTTTTATCTAACTGTGATTTAATACTCAATGAACAACCTAGAGCACATTGTTTTTATGAACAACAAAAAAATTATTTCTAGGGGGAAGAAAAATCTTTGTTTTAGCCTGTTGCATTCCTACCCTGTCTGCTCTGCCATCATAGGTGGGCTCATTTAGGTATAGAGTAAAACTATAAGAAAGAGAAGAAAGCCTCCTGTGAGAATTCACAGAGAGCTTAAATGCCGTTCTTTTTTTTTTACACTGAGTCATCCCTGTGGCTTCTGTGATTTATCCACTCTCAGACTGTAGCATGATTACTTGAGTTACTTTCATTTTTGAAGTTACTTTTTAGATCTTATTTGGCAGTAAATGACAAGATATCCTGTCCTGGGACCTTGCTTTAGATTTAGATATGGCTTTTCCCTCAGCCCTTTGGCCTGTTTTTCTAATATTTTGGTTTTTTCTCTTTTGACCTTCCCAGACCAAGTGACTGTGCTGTACAGGAGCAAAGCTGTTGGCTACACCTGGCCTGGTCCATTTTCCATGGCAGACTCCAGCCCTTGGGTCCATATTACCCTAGGTGATAGCAGCACCCTCCAGACAAAATTGTTGGTAGTTAAAGATTCTTATTTTGCCAGGGGTCTTGCATGGCTACATCTTATCCTGCATTCTAGGACCTCTAGTTTTAGACCTAAGCCATAGATTAATTTTGGGCAAGGCTGTTGGTTATATAATGACCAGTAAAGTACCCATTCAAGTCAGCCCAAGTTAAGATGATCTTATAAATCCTGTACAGGAAGCAATCTCAGGCTATTTTAGGTCATGAAATGAAGAATAGAAGGATAGCTGGGCCTCACAGGGATAGGAACCAGAGTGCCAGAGGTGAAGCTCTTCTTGCCCTCTGAGGAGTCACATTGTCATTCATCTTTCAGCTCTCTGCTTTTCTCCCTCATTTTATCTCACCAGCTTTACCTTTTACAATTCTGGTGCTTGCCCTCTTGTTCAAATATCAAGAGAACCTGGCTTATTATCAATTTGTCCAGCTGGTTGGCAAATATTTGCCCTGACAAATATCAATTTGTTCAGCTATAGCTGGCACCTCTCGGGTCAGATGTCCACTTTGGTTCCATTAGCTGATGCTGAAGTCACTGTAGAGCTGCCCTTCTAGGGCAATGAGTGAAACAGGCCTGATGAAAAGCTTCCTGCTGGGCTGGGGATGTGGCTCAAGCGGTAGCGCGCTCGCCTGGCATGCGTGCGGCCCGGGTTCGATCCTCAGCACCACAAACAAAGATGTTGTGTCCCCCGAAAACTAAAAAATA
>NW_025999900.1:41281962-41289584 GCF_001458135.2 Marmota marmota marmota
AACTAAAATAAATAAATATATATATATATATATATATATATATATATATATATATATATATATAAAAAGCTTCCTGTCACAGGTGGGCTGCCAGCAGTTGGAACTAGAGAAAACTCAAGGCAAAAGAGAGACTTTTGGAGCAGTTGGTTTATGACGAGGTTGTAAAACTTAGCAGACTCTTGTCTCCAAGTAGATTGGTGCTGATGGTTACAACTCAGGAGTACGGCAGGCTGCTGGAATCCAGAATGTTAGTTGGAACTATGACCAGTCTGCTGTCGTGGCTACTCTCCATTTATCAGAGGTGAGATCTGGAGCTTCTATCTGGAAACCCTGCTCATAGACACTGGGTATTCATAAGAACCTTTCCCCTGTGTTGCAGGCCACAGAAAACAATGTAGCCTGGCAGAGATTTCTTCCCTCTGGGCCTATTGCTCTGCTCCCGGTAAGAGGTCCTCTGGCCAGTCTGCTCAAAAGCAAGCCTTCATTTCTAGGACTTCTCTTTCTCTCAGCCTTTTCTCTGGTTTTAGAGGAATATGCCTTAGCTCATGTTGCTACATTTTCTTGTTTTCCTTTATGCTTGAGAGTCCCTCAAGTTCAGAAGTTTTAGCCTTAGTATGGGTGTCCTTCTTTTGACACAGCTCTCGGATACCCTGAGTTCCTTGGTCTGGTCGACATCCCATGACCATGCTGCGGAGCTAGTAAGCATGGATGAGGAAGAGTTTGTGGATGCCATTAACTCTGCCTTTGTGAGTACCAATATGTCCAGCTGACGATGTGTTGCAGAGGTGGATTCAGAGGGTGGTTTTAAGTAAGGAAAAAGGACTAACCAAGCAGCTGCCTCCTTGTAACTGTAAATGGCTGGTAGGATTACGTGGAGCAGGGCACATAGGGGAATGCAAAAAAAATAACGACAGTGCTACTTTTCTGAGGGTTGTGTATGCTCTTATGTTGACTAAAACAGTTGCCTAGGTGGTTACCATTGCATTTTTTTAAGCCATAGAATTTTCATAATTTTGAACAATTCTACTTGGTCCCAAGTATCTACACTTTTGAAACCTAATGAATAAAAGTATTCCCAGGGAGGGGCTGAGCACATTTCAACACAGTTTAAGAGTAAGCTTTGACCAGGCATGGTGGCACATGTCTGTAATCCCAGTGACTTGGGAGGCTAAGACAGGAGGATCACAAGTTCAAAGCCAGCCTCAGCACTTAGCAGACCCTGTCTCAAAATAAAAAATAAAGAGGGCTGAGATGTTAACTCACGGGATAAGTGCCTCTGGGTTCAATCCCTAATACCAAAAAAAAAAAAAAAAAAAAGAGAGAGAGAGAAAGTAAGCTTTGTAAGCAGGTTTTGACGGCACATGCCTATTATCCAAGAAATTCAGGAGGCCTAGACAGAATGATTGCAGATTCAAGGCCACCCTCATCAATTTAGTGTGAGGCCCTCAGCAACTTAGCAAGACCCTGTCTCAAAAAAGAGTGGTCTTTGGAGCTGGGGTTGTGGCTCAGTGGTAGAGCATTTGCCTGGCATGTGTGATGCACTGGGTTTAACTCTCAGCACCGTATATAAGTAAATGAATAAAATAAAGGTCCATCAAAAAAAGAGTGGTCTTTGTAGAAAGATAGGAGTTCCATACTGTTTCTATTTGTTGATCTCATAAAAAAAAAAATAGAAATAGTACCAGTATAACTCCACATCATGTACAACCACAAAAATGGGAAGTTATACTCCATATATATATGTCAGAATACATTCTATTGTCATGTATAACTAATAAGAACAAATTTTAAAAAACTTTTAAAAACCCAGAAATGGAGTTACCAATTTGTCAGGACTGAATAATGACATTTAAAATGAGTGAATTGGGCAAGGGAAATGGCATGGGGTAAACTACTTGCCTAGCATGAGTGAGGCCCAGGGTTCAATTCCCAGCAGCACCACAAAAAATAAAAGTCAAATAAAATGAGAGAATTTATGTAAAATGCTTGGAACATACATAGTTCATTGTAGATACTCAACAAACAATAATCACTGTTCTGAAGTAAGCACAGCTTGTAGATAATATAGGCAAGAGTATTGTTGGAGCTTATATTCCACATCTGAATTCACTAATAGTAACAATTGGTAAGATTTATTGAATGCATAATGTGTGCCGTGTACTAGGATAGTGTTACTTATCATGTTACTTATACATACTTATTTAACTCAGTAAATCTTTAATGTGGGTACTACTATTATCCTCATTTAGAAAAATTTGGGACTTGCCTGAGATCACACATTTAGTGACAAAAGTGAGTTCTACAATCAGACTGGCCCTTAGAAGCTGTTTTAACCAAGCCTACTACCTCACTAAAGAGTTCATACTGAAGAATTTAAACCCACTGCTCTGCAGTATCAATAAGAATAAAAGGAAATTGGAACCAGGGTTGTGACTCAGTGGTAGAGCGCTTGCCTAACATGCATGAGGCACTGGGTTCGATCCCCGGCACCACATAAAAATAAACAAATAAAATAAAGGTATTGTGTCCGTCTATAACTAAAAAAATATATATTAAAAAAAGAATAAAAAGAACTAAATTTACTGAAGTGGATTCCAGGATAAATGGTAACTGCTCCCCCTTCAGGTCATTTAGTATATATTCCTAGCACAGCCCTCACACCTTTGTAGTACATTCATCCAACAACTGTGAGCACCTTCTGTCTAGCAGACACTGGAGACAGAGGCAGAAGCAACAGTCCCTGTTTCAGGAATCTAGTAGTCAAGTGAAGACAAAATACATGAGTGATGACCTCAGTATGGGGATAGTATACATAGGATGCTGTGGGAGAACACACAGAGGTGTTTTGGGGGGGGTGTTACAAAAAGAGGTGGCATCTTCTGATGTTCTGCTGAAGAGATGGGAGGACATTCTAAGCAGAGAGGAGTCCTGGAGAGAAGAGGATACTGTAGAAGGAGCTACACTGCAGCTGGTGCGACATTATTGAGGATGGGGACTAGCAAAGAGTGTAGCTTAGAGGTAGGCAGGGGCCAGCTCAGGAGCTCTTTGGCCTGATTCTAAAACCTGTGCATTTAAGGGGCTTGTCACTCATGTTCAAGATCAATTTAGGCATGTTCGGTAGCATTACCCTTAGCTTTGGCTATAAAAAAGATTTCCTTGTTCAATTTTTAATTCCCTGCTAGTCACTGATCAAATTTCTTGTTTGTTTGTTTATGTGGCTGATACTGCTCAGTGGAGTGATGCAAACCACATGGACTTCATTGATTCAGCTGGGACCATGTTGCAATATGTTGTCACCCTTCTGAAGCCCACTAAGGTCTCAGCTCGCCAGCTACCCCCAAGTGTAGCAAAGGTGGATGCAAAAAGCAGAGTCCTCTTTCCTCTGGGGTTGGGACATGCTGCTGAGTATGTCCGGCCTCGGGTGGCACTCATTGGGTAAGAGCAACAGAGCAGGGTCTCTCTCCTTTCTCACCATGCTTCTGGAGGCCATACTTGAATGCTGCTCTGTTCTTAGGGACGCAGCCCACAGAGTCCACCCGCTTGCAGGACAAGGTGTCAACATGGGCTTTGGGGATATCTCCAGCTTGGTCCATCATCTCAGTACTGCAGCCTTCAATGGGAAAGACTTAGGTAAGTTTCAGGTATCCAGCGGTCACATAATTAAAGATCACAGCCCCAAAATGGCCCCCAAGAGCAAAACAGTGTAGACAAACATGTATCTGGTTTGGTAGGAGAGGAAAGAAACCTTTATTAGATGAGGGGTTTAACCTTTCCTCTTTCCTTCAGGTTCTATGAGCCACCTTGCAGGTTATGAAACAGACAGACAGCGCCACAACACTGCTCTTTTGGCTGCCACAGACTTACTGAAAAGACTGTATTCCACCAGAGCCGCTCCACTTGTGCTGCTCAGGACGTGGGGTTTGCAGTCCACTAATGCAATGTCTCCACTCAAAGTAAGAGGCCACTCGGGGCTCTCCAAGATTCTTGGTCACTGAGGAGGGATTTGCACACAACTCTAAATTTCTTTAGTTTTCATGACTAACCTTTGTTATCTGTATCTGTCTCGCTTCTGCACTGGCTATGTGCAGGAGTGCTTGCTGGGCTTGTTGTCACTGAGGTGCAACAAGCCTAAACAGCAACTCGATATGGTACAGGAAGGGCTTAAGCACAGCGACAGGGAATTGTAACGATGAAGTTGTTTCAGCTCCTCTTGCTGTTTGGCCAGCTTCTCCCCTGAAACACTTCCATTTAAAAATATTTTCATTTATTTTTAAGCTGGAAGAAAGCAGGAACTCTTCTTAGGAGGAGGGAACTTTTGCTAAATTTTTGCTGTAACACCTTGTGTATTTCATTTTGAACTGTTTTCCTGGCTTGCCTTTCCACCTTCAGATGCCAGACGTTGCTCACGTTGTTTCATTTTTCTCCAGGAACAGATTATGGCCTTTGCCAGCAAATGAGCGCTACTCTTCTGGAGATTATGCTGTTGAAAGAAGATCCTGCCCTGCAACCACCACATACATTTTCAAGATTTGATTTAATAAACTTACTTTTGTTCACTGAGGAAGGACTTGCAGACAATTCTAAATTTCTTTAATTTAGAATTAAATTAACATTAGAATTCTTTTCTCTTTTACTCATGCTTAATGGGCCTATGGAACCCAAAAATGAGGAATAAGTTGCTATGAGAAAGGAATATTAATTAAGCCAAGGAGGGGGAAAAAACCCTATAAGACTATTACGAGTTGCTTGAAGAGAGATTTTTATTACTAAAAGAAAAATCATTAAGGTGCTATTATACTGATTTTCACTTGTTAATAATCCTAAAAGCAAGATTTACAGATTTTTTTTTAATACTGGTCAGAAATTCATATAGTTGTCTGTAGACAGGTTAGAAATGCTTAGTTGATACATTTTTGTCAAAATTGCCATTTAAAAATTAACATTAGAATGCAAATATACTTTGTGTGTTGGGGGGAGGGAGTGATGGGTATTTAACCTAGAGGTGCTCTACCATTGAGCTGTAATCCCCAGCCTTTTTCATTTTTATGTTGAGGCAGGGTCTACTAAGTTGCTGAGGCTGGCCTGGAACTTACCATCCTCCTGCCTCAGCCTCTCGAGCATTACAGGCATATACCACTTCACCAAGCAAATATAAATTACTTTTAATCTGTTACAGGTGCGCTAGACTTTCTAGAAAAACAAAACCACCATAGTTATAGCTAGTTATAGCTTTCTTATCACAGCATCATATTTCAGTTTTAGTTATGGTTCTCCTCTGGGACACCACTGTCTGTTCATTTATAAAACAACAAATAAGGGGCTGGGGATGTGGCTCAAGCAGTAGCGCGCTCGCCTGACATGCGTACGGCCCCGGGTTCGATCCTCAGCACCACATACAAACAAAGATGTTGTGTCTGCCGAAAACTAAAAAATAAATATTTAAAAACAAAACAAAACAAAAACCAAATAATTTCATTGCACAGTTTTAAAGATTTCAGGAACCATTTCAAAAGGGACACTCTAATTAACAGCAGAATTTAACCATGTGTGGTGGCAGATTAGTGGCCAATAGAGGGAATGGTGTGTTGCTGTGAGATTTTTTCCCCCCCAGTGTTGGAGACAGAACCCAGAGCCTTGCTAGTAGGCAAGGGGCTACCACTGAGCTATACCCCTATCTCTTTTAAGTTTTATCTTAAGTCAGAGTCTACTAAATTGCTCAGGCTGGCCTCAAACTTGTGATCTTCCTGCGTCAGCCTCCTGAATAGCTAGAATTACAAGCATGTATCACTATGACTGGTTTACTGTGGATTTTGAAGAGCTCACTCCACAGTGCCAGAGATATCTTTGGAAGAGATTTTTAGGTCTGTCAGATATATACATTGTAAAGAACCTCTTGTCCATCCAGGTGCAATAGTTCATACCTGTAAGTAATCCAGCGACTTGGGAGGATGAGGCAGAAGGGTCACAAGTTCAAGATCAGCCTTAACAACTAAGAGGTCCAAAGCAAGTTAGTTAAAAGACACTGCCTCAAAGTAGATAAAAAGGAATGTGGTCTGGAACTGTAGCTCAATGGTGAAGCGCTTGCCTAGCACGTGTGAGTTTGATCCTCAGCACCACATAAAAATAAATAATAAAGGTATTGGGTCCCTCTACAACTAAAAATTAAAAAAAAAAAAAAAAAAGGAATGGGGATGCAACTCTGGTAGAGCACCCTGAGTTCAATTCCCAGTACCAAAAAAAAAACTTGCTGAAAATCTGATTTGAGGGCTGGGGTTGTGGCTCAGAAGTAGAGCATTCTCCTAGCTCCTATGAGGCCCTGGGTTTGATCCTCGGCACCACATAAAAATAAATAAATAAATAAATAAAAGTATTGTGTCCAACTACAACTAAAAAATAAATATTTTTTAAAAATCTGATTTGAAGATTAAACAAGAAGAGTGAGTCTCCTTTTGAACAAGTCTAACCTATTCTTGGGAGTAACTTTTTTTTTGGTACTAGAGATTGAATCCAGGAGCACTTAACCACTGAGCCACATCCCTAGCCCTTTTTATTTTTTCTTTTGAGACAGGGTCTCACTAAGTTGCTTAGGGCCTTGCTTAGTTGCTGGGGCTGACCTTTGAACTTGCAGTCTTCCTACCTGAACCTCCAGAACCACTGGGATTAAAGGTGTGTGCCGCAGTCTGGCTGGGCACAATTCAGGAGCCACTTGTCAAAAGAAACGAACTTTATTTTTAGAACCACACACGCCAAACAAAACAGCTCCTCAGGAAAAACCTTCAGAGCCCAACTGCCACCACTGGCTTCCCACAAGCCTCTCAACCTCCCCCACTCCTCCTGCTCTTGAGGCCGATTGGCTGGGTTGCGTGGGCGGAGCCAAAAAAAGTCCCCCAATGAGCAGCTCTGTAGTCTGAAAGGGCGGGGAAACAGCCCAATGAGCATCACCGCAGAGGAGCCAATCAGCTAGAAGTTGCTGGGGCCGCAGTGGCTCTCAACATCTCCCCCTCTGTTTAAACAACAAGTTGTGGCTTAGGGACCGTGCCTGCCTTAGGTTGTCCAATAGTACATATGGTCCTTACCCATTATCGGATGAGCTGACCTCAAGGCGTCTGCCTCCTGTCTTAGGTTGGTACCATTGCAATTGGATCTTACCCATCACTGACTACCAATCCAGTATACAGCCACACCTGTGGAGAGGTCTTTGTACCAGCGGGGGGGTGAGGTTCTTTGCCTCACCTCTGTTGGCCCCCAAATTTTAGCTGAACGATCATGACAAGCAGAAGGGAGGAAGATACACCAAGCCAATTGACGGCTCCTTTTGGAAAAATTGTACCACCGATGACATCATCAGCAAAAATACCCCAACACTTACCACAAGTCGCTGCACCAACAGATAGTTCACAATGCATACAGGTGAGTTCACAATGCATACAAGTGATACATAGTCCAGGCAAGTTCTGCAAGCAGTTCAGTGATGGCTATTGCAGAAGCTGTAGATTGGTTTTATCTTTGTCTTCACCAGCACTGGGATGAAGATAGGAATTCTGGCAATAATGGCTAAAGAAAAAATTACGTAACATTCCAGAAGGCACTAAAAGAAAACAATTTTCTTAACAATTTACATT
>NW_025999900.1:41291318-41353683 GCF_001458135.2 Marmota marmota marmota
CTAATTGTTGTTTGACCAGGTCATGGGCTGCTTGTATCTTTTCTTTAGTCAGGGGCCACTGAGGAACCCATACTGGTCTTTCTGATTTCCAAGTAATTTTGATTGTCTCAGTGGCCCTTTCTGAAAATCCAACCCATGTCTGTCTGTTCCTTGATCTATTTGTATTGGTGCTGCTATACCTTGTTCTTGTTTTTCTAATCTTTTTCCTTTCTTTTATCTTTGTCTGAACTGAAGGCTTTGGACTAATCAAACCAGATACCAACGCCCACAATGTCAATGTGCCAACTGGCAGAGTTCCTGGGCTTTTCTTTTCTATTCTTTTTAAATCTTCACCATGATGGTTCCATTGTGATATATTTAACAACTCCTCCTTAAAGAGCCATGGGCTACATTTTTGTATTGTATCAACGTATGCCCTGACTGCTCTTGATTTTACTGGGATGCCTCCTTCCTCTAACAATTTACTTAACACTCTTTCGGTTTGTTTTTTACTAATTTCTGATCCCGTATTTCTACTATAATACAACCCAACAAGATAACACCAAACAAAACCGAGAAAGAATGAAATAAAAATGGAACCACACAAAATCATTATATCAGCCTTTCTATCCTCCTGAAATGTCCATTTGTCCTTTCTCCCTATCTGTTCCTCAGACGCAAATAGTTTTTCCTCAGATGTGAGCGGTTTTTCTTCCGTCTCACTCATCTCCAGGGACAGGCAACTTGAAACAAAAGTGAAGCAAAACAAAAGAAGAATCTTAAAATGACTACCCATCCTTTCGCCCTGCCCTCAGGGGCGAGCAGTTTACCTTATCACTTACCCTCAGTCGTTCCCGTGGGAGCCACCAAATGCTGCAGTCTGGCTGGGCACAATTCAGGAGCCACTTGTCAAAAGAAACGAACTTTATTTTTAGAACCACACACGCCAAAAAAACAGCTCCTCAGGAAAAACCTTCAGAGCCCAACTGCCACCACTGGCTTCCCACAAGCCTCTCAACCTCCCCCACTCCTTCTGCTCTTGAGGCCGATTGGCTGGGTTGTGTGGGCGGAGCCAAAAAAGTCCCCCAGTGAGCAGCTCCGTAGTCTGAAAGGGCAGCGAAACAGCCCAATGAGCATCACCGCAGAGGAGCCAATCAGCTAGAAGTTGCTGGGGCCGAAGTGGCTCTCAACAGGTGTGTGTCACCAGGCCTAACTGGGACTAACTTTTGAAGGGATGGGAAGTTTGTTGCTGGAGGGAAGCTTTTCAGAGAAATGTGAAAAATTTGTAAGATGAGTAAAGTGATAAGGTTACAACCTTCCCGAATCCTAGGGAAAATATGTGCCCAGAATAAGAGATGACAGCTGCAGTGAAAAGCTGAGTGACTGCTGGCAGAGGCTGAAGGAACAAGGTCATTTTTCACATGGAAAGGCTGCCCAAAGGAGAACATGGACTCTCCCAAAGTGTGCAAATAAACAAAAGCAATAAGTTGAAGTTTGAGACACTTTGAAGGGACCTCCATGACTCTCAGAAGATGTTCTTTGTATAGCAATGATGGTTAATTAGCCACAACATCCACCAGGTGTCAGGGCGTGTCCTTGGTATTTTAAACATATTAACCCTTTTACAGAGATAAAATATAACTAGCAATATTAGTATGTAGGACTCCTTAGTAAAAGGTTCAAACGGTACATTTTCAAATCTTTTTTCTAAGAAATGATTCTCACCCCAAATTGCACTTAAAATGGACAAATCAGTTAATTTTTGCAAATGGATTTCTGAAGTGAGACTGCATCTACCCACGAGTTCTGAAGGTATCCAAGGTGACCAAAGGAACACACTTCACAAACAGGGCCACTGCTATGAGAAGCTTCAGAGACCCTCCTGAGGTGAGGAAGACCAGGGAGCCTCGTCTTCCTGGACCTGGCAGGTGGCAGGAGTCTAATGAACACAGCTTACTTCTTGGGGGAACAACTTGGTTTCTACTGGAGGTAACAGTCTTTCAGTCATGTGAACACTTGGTACTGGTCAGGAACCCTACTTTGACAAAAAATGGTAGGGGATCTGGGCATCATGTCACATGTTAAAGAAGAAACCATAAAGAATTTAGGAGTTGTCTTCAAAGAGTTTGGAAGGCTTTGGAAGAAGACCACTAAAAAGATAGGTAGATTTCAGCTCAACATGAAGAGGAGGTAAACATCCGCACAGTCCTCAAGTGAAACGAACTGTCTGAAAATGCTTAAAACAGGAAACACTGTTGGAAACACTGAGGATTCCTGCTTGGGGGAAAAAAAAAAAGAGTTGGTCTGTCTCTGATTCTTAAGATTCTTATTTCATTACATATTAACATTCTTTTGAGGAAGGTACCAGGTATAAAGGTGACCTTTGTAATAAGAGTCAGTTTGAATTGGGTGCAGTGACAGTCGCCTGTAGTACTAGCTACTCTAGACTGAACTAGGGGGTGGTGTGGAGGGGGGTGTCACTTCACCAGGAGTCTGAAACCAGCCTGAATAACAACAAGACCCCTGCTCCACCATTGAAAAAAAAAAAAGTCTGAAGAGGGCTGGGGTTGTGGCTCAGCGGTAGAGCACTCGTGTAGCACATGCAAGACCCTGGATCCGATCCTCAGCACCACATAAAAATATATAAATGAAGGTATTGTGTCCAACTACAACTAAAAAATAAAAATATTTTTTAAAAAAGTCTGAAGAAACTCCACATTGAATTTTTTTAAAAAATTAATTGGGGGGATAAGGATATAGAAATTTGCCTAGTTCCTTGCACACAGCAGATGTTTCTTGACTCAATGGAGTAATTAAAAGTTCCCAAGCTAGTGTGGGAGTTACACATATTTAACAATCCTTTGTGAGAGTGGAAGGAAAGGGAGGTGAATAAAAGCTACAAGTTTGCAGAGATAAAACTGCTGGAAAAAAAAGAAGATAAAGAGCCATGGCAAAGAAGCCAAACTATAGCTCTTTCTAGTTCAAAAACAATAAAATATCAGACAAGCAGATGATGGTCATGTAGAAAAGTACAAAATGGTAAAAATTTCAAAAAAAAAATTTAAGATAATGACTTTCAGGGGAGATAATTCACAAAATGAAGAGCTCCAGGTACTGACTCAAAAAGAAGAGAGTCATTAAGTATGATTCTCTGGAAATGCAGGTACAATATTCTGATAATGGACCAAAATAGCCAACAAAATCAAATGCTGTGTATTATTGGGAAAAGGATTGGAAATCCTGGAATCATAAGATTATTTATTTATTTATTTATATAATTTTTTTATTATCTTTATTTTATTTACTTATTTTTATGTGGTACTGAGGATCAAACCCAGGACCTCTCACATGCTAGGTGAGCACTCTACCACTGAGCCACAACCCCAGCCCCAGATTCTTTTTTTAATAAAGATTTTTTTTAAAGATGGACACAATATCTTTATTTTATTTATTTTTCATGGGGTGCTGAGGATCAAACCCAGTACCTTACAAGTGCAAGGCAAGCGCTCTACTGCTGAGCTATAACCCCAGCCCCAATCCATAAGATTTTAGCTAAAACCATCAGAGACCAAAGCAGCAAAGTACTGCTACAAATGGAGAGAAGCAAAAGGCACATCAGGGGCTGAGAGAGTAAGTAGCTTAGTGGCAGAGTGTGTGCTTAGCACGCACAAGCACTAGGCCCTGGGTTCAACCCTTAGTAGGTGTGCGAATGTACAAACAGCCAACTGAAAGAGACTGTGATCAAAATCTGTAGATTCTCAAATAGCCACACACTGACCTTGACCACAGACCAAAAGCCAGGGCATAGCTGTTATTTCTTAGAAATAACATTAAGTTTAGGATCACAGATAATTCTATGATCACATTAGCCTGGGAGCTGGTATTGACACGAATATGCACATACCTATAAAGCTGGATATGTACATTAATCCCAGAACTGATTGTTAAAAAATTGACTTAGGAAGGCAGGCTATGAAGCACTGGATGGCCTGCCTGCTTTCCCTCCCTCCTTCCTTCCTTTTATTTTTTAAATGTTGATTCTTTTAATTAATCTTAAGTCCCTGACTTCATTTTTCAAACATTACTGTAAGGAAGAGTGTGAATTGGTTCCAGTATTCAGGCCAGTAACAATAAAAGAGCGCTTGCCTAGAATGTGTGAGGCACTGTGTTCGATCTTCAGCACCACATAAAAATGGATAAATAAAGTGGAGGCATTGTGTCCATCTACGACTGAAAAAAAAAATTTAAAAAAACCCACAAAACTGGCTACAAGTTGTGCAACTGAACATTTGAGTCATATGCCTCCTCTAAAAGATCGTCAAAGAATTGAGATAGTATCTTTTAATTTTATATCCAAATAACACTTATTATAATGCTTTATGCCTAAATATTTACCAAAAATTAAAAAAAAAATGAGGACCAACAAGGAGTGGAAGAGAGGAGAGAAGCTAAGACACTGTAGATGGGAGGGGCAGACTGCTATCAAATGTGGGAGGGATGGGAGAGGGGTGCTTAGAGGCAGAGTGAAGGAGTAACAGCAGAAATGGAGCCCTGACTGTGCCAAATAAAATTCTCATTTTGTTGCTTGTTCAAAATAAATTAGTTTGTACAGTGCAGAATGAATGCCAACTGTCTAAAGCTAATTGGAATGCAGAGTCAAGTTAAGGACTAAGAGGAAAAATTAATTGCTTAGCCATCCTTCCTTGGGGTCACTAGCTTCTGTAACAGGGCTAAAAATGGATATCTTTTCTCTTGTTTACCCATCTCACTTTTCAAACTTTCACTCTCTAGACAGCTTGTTCTCTTAACCAATTACAGGAAATTAAAAAATCTGCATCTTTATGAGCTTGAATTTGGAGCTCAGGGAAAAGCATAGAGCAGTATGACAGAAGAGGTCTATCCATTTCCTTTCACAGAATTAAGAACCAAAAATCAAAGAATTGATAGTAAGGCACAGGTAGATTTAACTCAGGTTGACCTCCCATGAAAGGCTGCAATCTCTTCTTCTAGGTACTGACCCAAAGAATCTGAGAATCTGCTCTGCTTAACGTCTGGTATATGAGGCAATATCTGTGAATTCATTCAACACTGTTCCTGTGTTTAGACTGACCATGACCCCTTACCTTCTTACTACCCTAAATCTTTCCTCCTCTTAATCCAGCCCAAGATGTCAGAGCTCGTCTCCCTATGCCTTCCCCAATTCCACCGTTGGTTCATCAGTTATCCAATTGACTCCACTCTGTAAGTAAGGCATTCCCTTGGCCTGACTCACACAGTCCCATTTCTCCACAGGCATCCCTTCACCACAGATCACAAGGAATTTGACTGGCTCATGTTTTGGGTTAATGGATTTGAAATCAGAACAAATCTCACCAAAAGAAAAAACACCCTAAACTCTCAACAGCTCTCAAGCAGGTTACACAAATATTAGTGCTACCATTCAAATAAATGTGCCCCTGCCATGGTCCAGAAGTTTGGCTCCTCCAACCTCCTGCCACTTGTACAAAGTGATGTTGCTCTACTAAGGGGTGTAGGACAGGAACTTGGGAAAGGAAAGGGGCCCACATCCAGAATTCCTTGTGTAGGCCCCCTTAATCTATAGCCTGCTGTTAACACCACATAGTCCTAAATTGGAAGTCCCTAGAGAAGTTATGATGGGCTTAACCAGCCTGGGGCTTTGGTGAAGAGTATGTGTTGACTACAGTTTGGGGCATAATTAAATCTCAATTCTTCAGACAGGTACATACCCTAATTTTATACATGGGAAAACAGAGGCTCCGAGAATTTAGGTGTCTTACTGAAAATATCAAAACCAATAAGTGATGCAGGCATGATTTAAACCCAGGTCTTAACTGAAAGTTTCTAAACCACTCTGCTGTTTTAAAATACCAACAGGCAAGAGATAACCACTGTCTAAGTAATGAAATTAGGACATCAAGGGCTGGGGTTGTGGCTCATTGGTGGAGCGCTTTCCTAGCATGCGTGAGGCACTGGGTTTAATCCCTTACACCACATTAAATAAAAATAAAATAAAGGTATTTTTAAAAACATAAATAAACTTAGGACATCAAGATTATGGGGACTCTATTCTACCCTCTGTTTACTAAACCTGCTCTCTAAAAACTCCACTACTATAAACTTAGGCAACTGCTAGTAGCCTGGAGGGAACCCTCTCCTATTTAAACCAAATAGAGAGTGAATAGTAATAATCACTAGGACTTGGAGAGTCACTAAACAAAGATTTGTTGGCAAATAGGGGAAGGGATGACCTCCTTTCTTAAGACTAAAATCTCTATTGCTTTAAGATTAGGATGGTCTGGGAGCAGTGGCACATATCTGTAATCCCAGCACCTCTGGAGACTGAGATGGGAGGATTGCAAGCTCAAAGTCAGCCTCAACAAAAGCAAGGCTCTAAGCAACTTAGTGAGATCTTGCCTCAAAATAAAATACAAAATAGGGCTGGGGATGTGGCTCAGTGGTTGAGTACTCCCTCCCCCCCAAAAAAGAAAAAGAATCAGGATGGATCTCAGATGGCTGACTGGAGCTAGTATACAAAAGAATCACACAAATTTTGACACAGTTTCTTTTTTTTTTTTTTTTAATTACACATGGAAAGTAAACCAAGTAATTTTCCTCTCTTTTTTAGGGGTGGAGGTGGGGCAGACAAGGATGGAAGAGGCAGGATAGTACATAGAGAAGAAAAAAAATACTGGTATTGCTAGATCATGGGATTATAGTAAATCAGCTTAATTTAGCATGTAAGAGGAAACTAAAATGTTCAAAGGAACGAGGCACTCCAAGGATTAAAATGAGTTTCTTTGGTTCCCAGGGACCTGTCCCTGAGCTCTCACTCCATGGTTGAGTTCCAAAGCTATTCTTTTTGGCTCACAGGGTTCTCTGTGTCACACAAAGACTCTCAATGATTTAAATTTCAGAGCCATCTGTGCCCCCCAAATGGTTAGGTAATTGTTCACATTAGACATGTAAAATTAATTCTGCCCAAATCTCTAGGCTCAAGATCAAGAAAGATCCCTCCACCCTGATAAAGCCACCTACTGCACTCAATCCAGGTTGTCCCCAGACTAACTCAGAAAATGAATAAGTCTTCTCTTCTTCTCCACTTAAAAAGGTTGTGGTGAATGCAGGCCTCAGAGGAAGTGCTTGGCCTCAGTGGGAGATGCCCAGAGACTGCAACAGGTGAAAGGTGGCCCCCAAGGCCCAGCCCGTCTCTATGTTGTTCACTTTCTTGGTGAGCTGTTGAGGAAAAAAAGTTCACATTTTCATCCCATTTTAAACCAGCAAGCATAGCACTTGGGCAGATAATATGTGCACAGAGCATTCACATGGCCAAACCAAGGCAAAATCAAGAGGCCCAGGCTCTGTAGGCTTCACAGGGAACTATTCCCCTCTGTAAAAGTTTCCCTTCAGCCAAGGCCTATTGTCCCTACATCTGCCATTCTGATTCTCAAGCACTTCTGGCTTTGGAAGTTGTTCCACCCGGCCTTCTGAAGAGTTCTTCTAGACAGGCTTCCAAACTCTTTCGCTAATCCTGAAACTAAGTATAGCATCCTCTGCTTAGTTTTCTGAAATATGTGTAGGAGTAAGAAAGAACACACCAATCTTCCCGATTCATACTATAAACTACGGTCTCTTTGTTAAGCACTAATAACAACCAACAAGGGCATTTAAGGCATTCTGGATGAGACTTTGATTCAATTAGTTCAGGGATCTTGGGTAAAATTTTAGACCTGATTTCCTCAATTACAGAATAAAGGGATTAGATAAGTAGGTTTTTGTTTGTTAAGCACTAAAGTTGGAACCTAGGGATGCGCTATCACTGAGCCACATCCCAACCTTTTTACTTTATTTTGAAACAGGATCTCACTAAATTGCCAAGGCTGACCTTAAACTTGCAATCCCCCTGTTTAGGCCTCCTGAGTCGCTGGGATTACAGGCATGTGCCACAGCTCCCAGCAAGCTTCTACTGAATAAGATGCTACAGCTACCACCAAAACCAAAGTTTGAAAAATACTGGGTTGGTATGTGTTGACCTGATGAAATCAAGTCTAGTCACTGTGCCCAAAACTGGGGAGAATAGCATTTAAATTATTGTCTAGAGGTTTAGTCTGGGACACCTGCCTGAAATTGGGAGTGCCCCACACCAAAATATTCTTCCTCTATCCTCAGCACTGGGCTGGCAGCTTAGGGACACAGATGCCAAGATGAAGCAATCTCTGGGAAAGAGAAGTGTTCACCCCGGATTTAAATTCTGCTCCTGTTGAAAGAATAGAGATGAAAAGGATGCCAACACTAAAAACAGCAGGAAATTGTTCTTGAATGACTTGGTTATTGTTGATGCTTAATCGGAGGTAAACTCAATACACACTGAGAGGCTCAGGATGGTCTCTTTTCTCTTTCCCTAACTGGTGTGAAATGCTTCCACTAATAGTAATACCAGTATTAATAAAAAAAACTTGCTATATGACACATTTTGGTTTTAACATACATTGCTTCAATTTTCACAAAAGGCCTATGAAATAGGTATTATAAGGATTATGGTGTTCTTTGTTTTTGTTTCAATTTGGTACCAAGAATATTAAACCCAAGGACACTTAACCACTGAGTCACAACACCAGCCCTTTTTATTTTTTATTTTGAGACAGGGTCTCATTAAGATGCTTAGGACCTTGCTAAATTGTTTAGGACCTTGCTAAATTGTTTAGGACCTTGCTAAATTGATGAGGCTGACTTTGAACTTGTAGTCCTCCTGTCTCAGTCTCCGAAGTCCCTGGGATTACAGGTGTGTACCACCATGCTTGGCAGGATCCTTGGGTTTTGAATGAGGAAACTTATAGTTAGAGGGGAAATAAATCATTTGTGGTCACAGAGCTAAGATTACACAGACCTAATGGACAACAGAACCCATGCCTGACCAATGCTATAGTGACTCTCCTGGCAATTAATTCTTCTGTGTTAAATTTATTTATTTGTAAAAAACAAATAACCCAATCAATAAATGGGACAAGGAACTGACCACACACTTCTCAGAAGATGATATACAATCAATCAATAAATATGTGAAAAAATGTTCAACATCTCTAGCAATTGGAGAAATGCAAATCAAAACTACTGTAGGATTTCATCTCACTCCAGTCAGAATGGAAGCTATTAAGGATACAAACAACAATAAGTGTTGGTGAGGATGTGGGGAAAAGATATACTCATACATTGCTGGTGGGACTGCTAATTGGTACAACCAATATGGAAAGCAGTATGGAGATTCCTTGGAAAACTTGGAGTGGAACCACCATATGACCCAGCTGTCCTGCTCCTCAGTTTATACCCAAAGGACTTAAAAACAGCATACTAGGGCTGGGGTTGTGCTCAATGGTAGAGCACTCCCCTAGCATGTGCGAGGCTGTGGGTTCGATCCTCAGCAATCATATAAAAATAAACAAACAAAATGAAGGTATTGTGTACAACTAAAATATATATACTTAAAAAAATCAGCATACTATAGTAACATAGCCACATCAATATTTAGAGCACCACAATTCACAATAGCTAAATTGTGGAACCAATCAGGAAGCATGCTTCCAACCTGCCCTTCAGTAGATGAATGGATAGGGAAACTGGTATATATACACAATGGAATATTATTCAGCATTAAAAGAGAATAAAATCATGGCATTTGCAGGTAAATGGATGGAGCTGGAGAATATTATGCTAAGTGAAGTAAGCCAATTCCCTAAAACCAAATGCCAAATGTTTTCTCTGATATGAGGATGCTGATCCATAATGGGGATTGGGTCGAGGAGCATGGGAAGAATGGAAGAACTTTAGACAGGACAAGGGAGAGGGAAGGGAAGGAAGGAGACAGGGGGTTAGAAAAGATAGTGAATGAAATGGACATCATTACTCCAAATACATGTATGAAGACACGAATGGTGTGACTCAGGGTACAACCAGAGACATGAAAAATTGTGCTCTGTATGTGCACTATGAATTGAAATGCATTTTGCTGTCGTATATACCAAATTAAAATAAATAAATTTCTAAAAAATTTTATTTATTTTATGTATGTATGTATTTATTTGTTATTGGGGGGATGGGGGTCCAAGGGATTGAATTCAGGGGCATTTGACCACATCCCCAGCCCTATTTTATTCTCCTTTCTTTTTTTTTTTAGGATCTTTTATTTTATTATTATTTATTTATGTGCATGCAGTGCTGAGGATCGAACTCAGAGCCTCACACATGCCAGCCAAGCATTCGACCACTGAGCCACAACTCCAGTCCCCTATTTTGTATTTCATTTAGAGATAGGGTCTCACTGAGTTGCTTAGCACCTCGCTTTTGCTAAGGCTAGCTTTGAACTTGTGATCCTCCTACTTTAGCCTCCCAAGCCACTGGGATTATAAGTGCTCGCCATTGCACCTGGCTGTGTTAAGGAATTAAATGCTGATAATTTTGATAGATATATAACAATACACAAAATTCAAATTCCTTAGAAGGAATGACTTTATGAACTCTGTATTGACACAAGAAATAGAGCAATATAAATTCATCTGGAACTGGGGAAACAGGAAGTGGCACAATGGAAGGGGTGGGAGAAAGGGCTTAGAAGACAAACTATAGTCAATTTATTTAACTTCAAAGCTCACAAAGTTGCCTTGTGAGATAGCCATATTTTTTTGTGAAATCTCTATAACAAAGTGTTTGTTACTTAAGGGCAAAGATAACATCTTTTTTTTGTATTATGAAAATTCTCCATCTTCACAACTTTATTTTTAGAATATTGCATGGAAATTGCAAACAACAAGGGTAAACTGGGGAAGAATCAAATAAATACAAATGGATGCCTCTGGTTGAGACAATTATTAATATATGAACATTGATTTACAGTATGTGTACCAAAGTGCTAAACAGTTTAGTGCACTAGATTTCATAAAATAACTTTAATAATATTCTGATTTAAAATTTAAATATTTGAACTTATTGTTACTTCAATAATTAATAGAAATATATCCAAACCATGATTCCCGCATACTCCTAATTTTACTAGAACTACCTTCTAAAAATCCAGCAACTTATCTACTTATTATAGTTAAACTTTGTTTTTAGGAACTATGATCTTTAATGAAAAAAAGCACTTTATAAAATATGAAAACTGCTAACATATTCTAGGGCAATAAGAGTGCCAGTATGTTCTTCACAAATTGAGTTAAATCAGATGTAAAATAATGAGTAAAATTCCAGAATGTTTTATATGTGTAATATGTATTATATGATAGTCTTTTATTACATATATCTTTTTAACCATTCCAACATATATTTGAACCTTCTGTCACATAAATACACATACAATTCATAATTTTAGTAAACCACCTACTATTCTATCCAATAGATATATTAGTAGGCACTGACACACTACCTTCTGAATTGTATGTGATCTAATAATATTCCCTGAAATTCAGAGTTTAAAAATCCCATCATCTGCAAATAATACAGCTTTTCTCTTTTTTCATCTTAATATATTTTTCTGTAGATAACATCTTAATCATCTTGGTAACCATAGCTCAATCATGGTACAGAAGGTAAGAAAATAAATGGGGTGGAAAAAACTCCTAAGATATATTTGAAAATAGAGAAATACTACAGATAAGACAGAACCTGCATTTGCTGAAATCAATAAAGAGGAAGACAAAGAGGAACCTAGAGGCTTACATAAAATATATATGACACACTACATATGCATGAGGCATTCAATATTGATGAGGTCTTAATTTGTCACTCAGAGGTGACATCTTTCTGATCCTTCATATCTTCTGCCAAATAAAACCTACTAATGGATGAGCTAATGCAACTGGCCTGGCATATCTGCTCCTGGGTTCTTCAAATAGAGCAAATTTGTGTGACAGCCACAGGCACCCTCAGGCCTTTGTTCCCTTGATCAAACTTCAGCTGAAGTTCTTGTAATCACTTCTTCAGTAGCAGAGAGAGGTCATATGAATCCAAATCAAGAAACCTAGGATTCAGGGCTGCAGTTTCAGCTCAGTGGTAGAGCAGCTGCCTAGAATGTGTGAGGCACTGGGTTTGATCCTCAGCACCACATAAAAATAAATAAATAAGATAAAGGTACTGTGTCCATCTACAACTTAAAAAAAAAAAACCCTAGGATTCAGGAAGCATGCTTCCAACCTGCTTGCATCTATTAGTGTGGTTCATCTCTTCCATCTCTTTCTTTTTGCCCATCTCTGATTCAATAAACTATGACCTTGGGCATCTTCATTTGGGCTGTAAGTCTCTCTGTTCTGTATCCTCTGAGATGACCTGCCTGATAATATATACCCATCAAGGTAATTTATGATAATATAAATTATTTTTTTCAGCTATGTAAGTAACTGTTTATTAGACAAAATTGTTAGCAGCAGAAAAGCAGGTCACAGTCATTTGGTAAACTCAGTACAATCTCGTTTTTGTTCCTCCTGATGATGCTTCAACCACACCTTCCACAGAATGTTCTCTTTATGAAGAACAACAACATCCTGAAGGCATAACTAAGAGTCACCAGGCCCACTGATCATCCAAGGGCAACTCCAGGCCTAACTCTAACCCTGAGCACCCTTCTGAAAGGCAGAGGATGTACAGTTCCCTGGATCTTATGCCTTGATCACAAGAGAGGGGAATACTTCACACAGTTCACATATGTTGAATACCATGATTTCAAGGACCAGCCAGTTTCTGGCATCCGCAGTAGAAAGCTTTAAGGGCAACCTGAAGAGGTCCCAAAGTGCACAGAGGGGCCGCTGGGGTGTGTGGCCTTTCTGATTAAATGCCCGCTGAGCACCCCTAGATCAGTAACATAACTGGATTTAAATAACAGATTTGTGTTTAATAACAATTAGATTTTTAAAAAGAATAGCAATGATAGAACAATCTCTACAAAGGCAAGAATTTTTGTTTGGTTCACTGCTGTGTCTAAAATGCTGCGGGCCAATGATGAGGGCTCTGTAGGATGAATAGATGTCACACTGACTTGGCAGAAGTATTTAAGTAAGTTACAAGCATTAGAAAAGCAAATGTTTTAGACACAAACATACCTAATACAATAATTTTTTGAAAAAGAAAATAGGCTTGAAACACTCCTATTTGAGGGCATGCAAGTAGGCTTTCCACTATCCGATACCACCTCCTTTGTTACCGTTGACCTGCTGACCACAATGCAGCATTTCAAAGGTGATGAAAAGACTCTTTAAGAACTAAGCATGTGTAGAGCCAATAGATTGTGGACTCTATTTTCTGTACAGCTTGTGCTAGTTATAGCCTCTGCACAATCCAAGAACACTAGAGTCCTTCTCTCGCTTCTGAATAACTTTGGAATATTCAACTACCTCACCTCACCTAGTTACACACCACATTATGTGACTGAATTAATCCCAGACCAACCCTTACAACAGTAAAGACATTACTGTATTCTCTAACTATAATATGCTAAGCTTTGAAGTACAAATACTTCTACACCAGCCCCTATAAAGACATTAGGCATTTGAAAAAAGTTTAAATGTGAAACACTGCATTTTGTTTTAAGAACTTGGCTATGAATGAGACCATTACTCATTTAGTAGTAACCCCAAATAAGTTAAAAAAATATGTAAAAATAAAGGACGGTCCCTTAGGGACTTGAAATTCTGCAGTAGCACAATCCCATTTTCTTTATTCAAGAAGACTGTAGTGACTTTCATAATTCACTCCAGAATACAGTGGTCAATATAAATTATTCATCAAGGTAATTTATGATAATATATATACATCAAGGTAATTTCCCACATTCATGGTGACTAGCACAGTGAACAAAAATACTTCCATTTATAGTTATTCTGATTACTAAATAAGTTCATGACTCCTTCTCCTAACCCACAAAAGATGACTGTTATAAATGGGGATATAACTAATGTCTACTCAAAGTGTTGTTATGAAAGTTAAATGAGAAAATGTACCTGAAATATCACAGAATCCGGCACTTGGAGGACATGCATAGGATGCTATTGATTTGGAATCATTATGTTATTAATATTATTGCTTTCATCTGTCTGTAAACAGGAATGAGTAAAAGAAAGGAATTCTTCTCCAGATAATCTAATCTAGTCCATCAAATCATGTATGAGCTACCTCAAAACCTTTTTTTTTTTTTTTTTTTGGCAACAAAAGATGATGACTGTTACAGGATTCCAGGACCCTCTGCCTCTTACCTGTAAGAGGGTGCTATCTGCAAAGCCAAAGCCATCTTTTAGCAGGGCAGTGATGTAGGTGAGATCCATGCATAGGAAAGGACTACCTGAGGTGAAGTTCTCCAAGTTATCACACACTGAAAGTGAAAGAGAATGAACAGTGGAGTTCAAGTCTGCAACTATAGCTTCTTAACAACTTGCACACTTCTGGTATAAAATCTTGTCTACTCGTATTTACCAAATTTCTTTCTTTATCTGCCAAATTTCTCTTTTTGGGTAAAGAAAGGGGTTGGGTTCTGGGGACTGAACCCAGGGCCTTCATGCTAGGCAAGTACTTTACCACTGAGCTGTACCTGCAGGCCCCTATTCGTCAAATTTCTATGGCCCATTTTGGGGGCTTAGTTTTAAGTCCCTATCTATAATTAATGCTGAGGTCTCCAAAAGACAGGCAAATACTATTTAAGATCCATTCTGCTTCCAACCATCTTGGTAGACAGGCACTTTGGAGACAACAGATAAGATCATTTGTATTTTAGACTGTTTCTCTTAAGGAAGCCCCTGTGGCTATTTCACATGTGATTTGGTGCTCAGCATTTCCTTAACACTGATAATACAATTTCAATTAAAAAACAATAAGGAAAAAATGAAGATGTTCTCTTCTTTCACCATTTCCCTAAAGCCTCTTGCTTTCCTGTATTCTTGCACAGTCTTATGTTACCCAATGCTTTTAAGTCTAGCACAGACTGAAGGCCGAATTTAACAGAAGCTGAACTGCTGAGGCCGGCCCTCTGAGCGGATTTCTGAAGTGAGGAGGTGCTTCAGGTCACATGAGGTCATCAGAGTTGGCAGGCACACAGACGGCTGGATGTCAAGGGCTTATTTATACTCACCTTCCCTGGCTTTTCTTTCAAAGTCTTCAACTTTTAAAACACCCCCCTTTTCATAATCTAAAATGAAATAGAGCATAGCTGGTGTCAAAAACTCTTCAAGGAAACAAGGAAATTTATCCTAGTGCTATTTATAATAATGAAAAACTAGAAATAAAATTTCCAACTTAGGGACTGGGATGAACAAACATGACATATCTATATAATACAAATCTACGGACCTTCTTATTTATATTTATAGTTAATATGTGTTATCTATTTTATGTTACATGTATTTAACCTCAATTAAAAAGCAGGATTATATAAAACAGGAAATTAATTCATATCTCTGAGTCCATGACAGATCACATACCTATACTCTCACTGTTAATCATTAGTATAACTTTTGTGATAAGGAAAAAAAAGTAATCCTAAAGGAGCCAGAGGAAATTGGATGGTTTCACAGGTGATTATTTGTGACCTTTTTGTCAAATTGTACACTATAAACTTATGTGTATTTATCAAATGTTAACTATACCTCAATAAAGATGTAAAAAAGTAGCTGGGCATGGTGGCGAAAGTGTGTAATCCCAGCATCTTGGGAGGCTAAGGCAGGAGGATCACAAGTTCAAAGTCAGTCTCAGCAAAAGTGAGTCACTAAGCAACTCAGTGAGACCCTGTCTCTAAATAAAATACAAAATAGTAGCCCCTCCAAAGTAAGATTTCACCTACAGTTGTTCAGGTCATCTTTTAGGTCCCAAATCACAAGTCATATTCACCCTCCCACTTGAATGGCTGGTGCACTGAAGAAGAGCTGCAAAATCACCCACAACCTCTTCAAATGCTTCTCTCCTTGACCTTCCCCATCACAGGCCTGCCTTCTTTCCCTTCTCAATTGACACCTGGGGTGAACTCACCAATCATGTGTGTTTCAACGGCTCGGTCATAATAGTAAGAGAAAGCATAGAAGGAGCTTCCTCGGATCTCCTCTGGCTGGTGAAGCTTTCCTTGCACCACCCTCAGCACTTCATTGTGGCAGGGCTCAAAGCCCATCTCCCCTGCCAGGACAAAAGTGCAAGTGGTGAGTGACAACAAAGATGGGAAAGAGGTCACTCTCTAAGGCAAGCTTCTGGAGCTAATGGAGAAATGCAGGGGAATGGAGGAGAAGGCTAAAGCTCAGAACAAAAGGTTTAATTAAAAACAGAGATGGGGCAAACTTCTGCAACCTCTATGCTGTTTCTCCATGGCAGCTCCCTTCCCTAAGCTGTGTTCACCAACCACAGCCAAAGCTGACCTCACACAGCTGCCTATCAATGTGTATTGTGGTCTTTGTGAGCCAATATCCAGAGGGCTCACCTGCTTCCTTCACTGGAAACCAGTCTTTTCTCCCTAATTTTAAGGTCTATGTCTTTTAAAATATCTAAGATGAATCATTCTTCCTATCATCTTAAACATGAGTTTTACTATGATTTCAACAGGCAAATATTAACTGAACCTGAAACAGGGTTTCACAATACTGCATCAAACTCAGGCTATGCCCAGCAATTTGGGAAGCTAAGACAAGAGACTTGCAAGTTCTAGATAACTTAGTGAGACCCTGTCTCAAAATAAAAGATAAAAAGGCTGGGGATGGGGCTGAGGTTGTAGTTCAGTGGTAGAGCTCTTGCTTAGCACATGTGAGATACTGGGTTTGATCCTCGGCACCACATGTAAATAAATAAAATAAAAATATTATGTCCATCTACAACTAAAAATATTTTTTTAAAAAGCCTGGGGATGTAACTCAGTGGTAGAGCACCCCTGGTTTCAATCTTCAGTACCAAACAAAACAAAACAAAACAAAACAATCCTAGACCATGAACAGGCTTCTAATAGATCTGTGGTACTCAGCCAAGGAAAGAGACCAGGACACAGAGTGACAACTGTCGTATTTGCTGTCCCTTCACATTAGTTCTTGGAGACATTCCAAGATCTTTGGAATGAGTGCCTGAAACATGATAAGTTTTTCTTGAGCTCTGAAAAAAGTTTCCCATGGGACTTTTCCAGAACTTCTACTATAAAGGTCATTTTAGTCATTTACCTTCTCGGTTGCCACCATACTGGTATTTCACACCCCCAAAGATCCATTCTGCTTCCAACCATCTTGGTAGACAGGCACTTCGGAAAGTGTGTCCATCAATCCCTGAAAGAAATCAAACACAAACAGGCCAGTATGTGAGAGGGAGGGAGGGAGGCAAGCAAGGAACCCATAAAGCTGAATGGAATCATCCAGGAGTCAGGCCTTTAAATCTTATGAAATTAGTTCCTTGATTGCATCGCTATGACAGCATACTTCTTTTTTCTTTCTTTCTTTCTTTTTTTTAGTTCTAGGGATTCTTTACCACTGAGCTGTATCCTCAGCCCTTTTTATTTTTTATTTTGAAACAGGGTCTCATTAAGTTGCTTAGGGCCTCACTAAGTAGCTGACACTGGCCTTGAACTCATGATATTCCTCCTGCCTCAGCCTCCTGAGTCACTGAGATTAGAGGTGTGCACCACGGTGACCTGCCTATGACAGCAATTTTTAACACAGCGTTCATACACAGGCTTTGTAGAGTTGGTGAAACCCCAGAAACTAGAGGCAAATTTTCGTGCAAATGAATGAACATTTGGCAGGAGTTGATAGCTTTGACCATCTCAAAGAAATCCAAAACACCCAATAAAGTAAGTTCCCTCCTTTCTACAACGCAGAAAAATACTGTGCCACCCTTTTTTTTACTGTAGCCAGAGACTTAAATTAAATACACTTAAAGATGTTTGATAACTCTGAAATGTTATAAAATCTCCATTCCAATAACAGCTTATGATAAATCAGGCATCCTACAAAATGCAGTAAATGTGAAATCACGTTAAAAGGCAAGAACAGGACACAGGAAAGTCAGCTAACTTGCTCCAAAACACAAACCAGGACCGCACTCAGTTCTGCCTAACTCCAACTGACAGAACAGTCATTACCCCATATAAGTAGACATACATCATCCTAAAAATGGTTAATGATGCATATCATAGAATCTGAACTTACAAAACAGACCAGGAACTTGCTATTATTATGTCCATTTTGTACCACATGTGCTTCCCAAATCAACATAGGTCTTACCTCCAAGAATTGTTGCCAAAGATAAGAAGAGGAGAACTGAGTACTAGCATTGAGCTCATCACCCCCACCCAGCACAGGTACCCAGACAAACCTTCTGTTTGCAGGGCTCCCAGGGTTGCTAGTCTTGCAGCTTTCAATCCAAATCCCAAGTAACTGTAAAATACAGGATTGACCAATTTCATGTTGGGCCTGAAGTTCTCCAGCCCAAAGCTGCCTCCTTCAAAAGGAATATGGGTTCTTTGCCTCCCTTTGGAGAGATAAAAACCTTGTTCTGTCTCTATGACTTAGTTCATTGTCAACAAGAGGAAATTTCTGCACAATCTGGATCAAAATAAGAACCTCCTACTGTTATCATTCTAAGACCAGAGTGATATTCCTAAAGTCCCACCCTGGGAACCATTCCCACAAAAGCCCTCATTATCTTAGCTCCTCACCCCAACTAGGGATGTGGAGTGGATTCTAAACATCTGAAGGCCAGCTCAAAGGAGTTAGTACTGAGCTTTATCTGAGCTTTTTCCATGTGACCTCCCTCCCAAGATACTGTGGGAAGTGTACTGGGGATCTAACCCAAGGGTGCTTTATCACTGAGGTACATCCCCAGCTCTTTTTATTTTGTATTTTGAGACAGGGTCTTGCTCAATTGCTTAGGGTCTTGCTAAGTTACCAAGGTTGGCCTTGAACTTGCAATTCTCCTGCCTCAGCCTCTCAGCCTCCCAAATCACTAGGATTTCAGGTGTGTACCACCACACTCAGCAAGAAATGTTTGACTTTTACATCACATATTTTTGAGGACAAGAATGGAGAAGCCTCATAGGTCCCTTGGGTTTTGGTAAATGGCTGGGGTTTCAATTGGTAGGTCTTAGGGAACTGGCAAAAAAATTATAATCCTGTTCAGATGTAGTAACAGACGTGAGAATACTTTGAAAAATTAGGAGAATCATACAACGTGAAATATTATCTTCCCTGCCCCCTCCTCACCTATGTGTATAGAGCTTATAAGTGCTGTTAAACATCTCAAAGGAAGTGAGGTAGCCCTTAGGGGTTTGTTCCAGGGTTTTCTGCAAATCAGAAAAAGCAAAAAGACTGTTCAGGATCTACAATTATCTGAAGATCTTATTACCACCATCCCTGTCCCTCCCTGCAAAAATCAGAAATGGAGACAGTGCGCTAATTTCACAAAGTTTGAGGAATCAAAGGGACTCATGAACAGTGAGAGGGCCAGGGGAAGTTCACCCAGTCATGAGTTGACTCTACTCAGTCTGTTCATGACAGAACTGCTATCTGAAAGTTGGGCTCCAGTTTCTTGGCCCATGGTATGCCTGCCAAGTGTGTTGCTCACCAGACCTTCATGCAAATGACTCACCTCAAACTGTGGCAGAAACGTGATTTGGGTGGAGGCCCCTCCCAGGTCCAGAGTCCCCACTGTCTCCTGGCTGTGGCCATGTAGCTGACCTGTCAATGAGAAACAGCTCTGAATACCCTCCACACCTTAGGAAACACAACACTCGTCTGCCTGTAAATTCTCTCTTGTTCTTGTTGTATATTGAAAATATTCCATAAATAATCCAAAGCTCCCTGGTCCCAAAAGTTGCAGGTAAATGTCAACTCAAGAGGAAATTTTGTTGCAGCTGAGGCCTTAAAGGCTGGTTATAAACATTAAGTTCTTGTCTTCCCTGAATCACCGTCTTTTTTTGTTTTTGTTTTATTTTGTTTTTTAGAACAATACAGAAAGAGGGAAAGGGATTTTGATTCTCCTGACCATGCCTATGAAAACCAGTTAAAGTTTTTGGTTTGGGTTTTGTTTTTTTTTTTTTTTCTTCTTTTTTGCAGTGCTGGGAAACAAACCCAGAGCCTTGTACGTGCTAGGTAAGCACTCTCCCACTGAGCCATGTCCCTGGCCCCCAGTTAAAGTCTTAAGATATACTTGAGGATATATTTACCTGTTAGGAAATTCACAGTAACCCAAGCCAATATGCCTAAAACAGAGAAATACAAGGATTACATTCCAGAGCATTCTTTTCCCTTTCCTGGTGCCACCTTTGTTCTTTCCTGTAAATTCTGTGGGAGAGCACATGTTCCCTCTTTTAAAACCTGTCCTTCCATTCTTCCCTGCTTATTTGTTTCGATTACTTAGTTCTTTTTTCCTAACTGCTCAATCTCTGTTCTTAGTTCTTGAATCAGAGCTTTCACTGACCCCGCCTCTCTCCCCTGAGAACATATTTTACCACCTCTCCTACCTTCATAGGATCCATCCATGATGCTAACACTGTCATCTGGGACCAGGAAAGGTGACTTCTTGAAGATCTCCTCCACCTTAGGAAAAAAGGGGGAAAATCTGGGTTCTCTGAGACATTAAAACAGATTTCCACATTTTTTTTTGGGCTGTGTTCTATAAGGCTTATTTTTCCTAGATGAAAGAAACCTGAAAAGGAACTTGACAAGCCATGACCAGCTTCCTACAAAAACAAACACAGGGATTTCTGACTTTAAAGATAATTTCAAACAAACCATCTAAATTTATGGATGAACTGAACTGAGAGAAGGAAATATATCTGATCCTGACAACTCAATCAGGATCCTGCAATTCTGTTAAAAACCTATGGTTAAGGGCTGGGGCTGAGGCTCAGTGGTAGAGTGCCTGCCTCACATGTGTGAGGCACTGGGTTCGATCCTCAGCACCTTCATAAATAAATAAAGATTTGGAAAAAAAAAGTCTAAAAAATAAACAAAAACCCCTGTAGTTAAGCTGGGCACAGTGGCACACGCCTGTAAATGCAGCGGCTCGGGAGGCTGAGGCAAAAGGATCATGAGTTCAAAGTCAGCCTCAGCAACTTAGTGAAGCCCTAAGCAACTCAGTGAGACCCTGTCTCTAACAAAATACAAATTAGGGCTGGGGATATGGCTCAGTGGTTAAGCACCCCCTGAGTTTAATCCCCAGTACCAAAAAAAAAAGAAAAAGAAAAAAAAAAACCCATGGTTAAATTCTACCTGGACACTCACTAGAAGCTGGGAGGAGCTTTTCCCAGTTCATTCTTAGATGAGCTGATGGACCTCGCACAGAAAAGGAGTTTCCATGCTTTCTGCCATCTCTGTTGGATTCTGGCACATGGTTGGACCCTTTAGAGTCTTCGGGGGAACCCCAGACCTAGACTCCTATTTTAGAAAATGATTCTCCACAAATACAGGCTAATGATATGTGGATTATGGCTTATTTTTATGATTCTTATGGGGGGAAAAAGATTCTCCAAATAGAAATAGGAAGAACTCAATCTGTGTATGGGGTGAAGGTGGGAGTTCATAACCCACTTGAATCAAAGTGTCGAATATGATATGTCAAGAAATTTGTAATGTTTTGAACAACCCACAATAAAAAATTAAAAAAAAAAAAAAAAGAAAGAAATAGGAAGAACTCTAATCTGTTTGTTGTTCTCACTTCTAATAGGATGAAACACATCAAGTAATGACCTCTGGATCCTGTTTCAACCAGGAAAAGCCAGTTAAGTGACCTGTAAGTAAACTTTTAAGGAGAAGATAGATAAGCAAATAGGAATAAATACAGAAAGAGAGTTCCTGCTCTTTACTTCACTCCTCTCCTCTGCACCACAGTATTCTCAACATAGCAGCCAGAATGATGCTTTTAATATTGGAAATCAGAACATTTTCCTAAACCTTCTGATGGCTTCCTTCTTTTTAGGAAAAAAGTCAAACTCTTTATATTGGCCTTTGAGAGCACTATGACAAACTCCCCCACCTCTGATCTCACTTCTACTTGGCTCTCATCACTCAGCTCCCTCCAGCCTTGCTCACCTCCTGGATACTGTTCCTGAACATGGCCAGTATGTTCCTGCCTTAGCCTTTTTGCAGCTGCTCTTCTTTTGAGCCTGAAATATTCCCACAAATGTTTTGTATAACTGTTTCTCTATTCCCCTCAGGCCTCTGATCAAATGAATCTTACCAGAAAGGTCTCTTCTGCCTGCTCTAATTAAAATAGCACCTCCCCCTACCACCAGCATTCCCTACCCACCTTACCCTGCTTTATTTTTCTTGTAGCAACTACAGTTATATGAAATACTTTGAACAACGTTATTTTATTTTGTTTCCCTGAAACTAGAATGTGAATGAGCTCCATGAGGTGAGGACAGGGACTGATTGTCTTTTTTGTTTCCTGCTGTTCCTATCCCCAGTAACTTCATCAACACCTAGTCTGCGCTTAGCCCTCATAAATTGAATGAATGAATGAATAAGGAATTGGGATTCAGGATTCTCACAGACATGCTAGGCTGCTTGTACTTCAATAAGGAACTTAAGCCCTCTGTGCTGATAGTCAAAGGACTTAGAAGAATGAGCACAATTCTAATACAAAATCTTTTATTGCTGTGATTTTTATGGGATTCTGCCTACAAATAGTCTTTACTTCTCATAATTTTATAAATATTCTTTACAACATGAAATTTAAATATTATGTTTATTGTACAACTGTACAATAAAATTTAAAATATTGAGTTTAACAAAATTCTAATTTTTCTTTTTTGTTTTTGTTTGTTTTTGGTGTTGGGGACTGAACCCAGGGGCACTTTACCACTAAGCAACTATCCCCAGTACTTTTTATTTCTTATTTTGAGACAGAGTCTCTCTAAGTTGTTGCTGGGGCTGGCCTTGAAGTTGCCATTCTCCTGCCTCAGACACTGGGATTACAGGCATGGGCCACTACACCCAACCATACTTAATTTTTTTTATCTGAAACAATGCTTTTTTGAAGCCAGCCTTCTTGCCTTCCTCTCTTCCTCCCTCCCTCCCTCCCTCCCTTCCTTCCTTCCTTCCTTCCACCCACTAGGAATTGAAGCCAGGGGTGCTTTATCACTGACCCATATCCCCAGTCCTTTTTATTTTTTATTTTGAGATACTTGGTCTTACTAAGTTGCTTACTTGCTGAAGCTGAACTTGAACTTGCAATTCTCCTGCCTCAACCTCCCAAGTCACTGGGATTACAGGCATGTGATACCACACCTGGTGAAAAATCTTTCAAATTGGGGTGGGGATGTGGCTTTGTGGTAGAGTGCTTGCTTAGCATGTGTGAGGCCCTAGGTTCCATCCCTGGCACTGCCAATAAATAAATAAATACGTAAATTGAAATCTTTTAAACTTTAAAATTCCATGATTCTTCTAAAAACTTTATCTTGATTAAAAAAAAGCCAGATATACAAAAAAAGAATTTAAACACTATTATTCCATTTATATGAAATATAAGCAAAATTTATCTGAAGAGATGAACACATCAGTGGTTCAGTGGTTGCCTGGTTTTAGGGGCAGGGGAAACTGACTAAAGGGTCACAAGAAAATTGCAATATTTGTCAAAACTCATTTAAATGTATGCCAAAAATGAATATATTCATTTGTTCACATAAATATATATGTTCAAATACTCACATAAATTTATCTCAATAAAGTTGATTAAAGACCATTTCCATGATCCTGCTTTTAAAAAGTTAGAACAATTATCATAGACAGGAGGTAGTATTCATTTTTCAGAAGAAGCTCCATAAATTCAAAAGTTGTAGTTACAAATGTATGTAGCTGAAGCTTGTCTCCCCATCTGATGCCCTCCACCATGTCCTGATCCAGCAGGAAAGTCCCTACAAGATGCCAAGCTTTTAGAACCATGAACTTAATAAACTTCCTTCCTTCCCTTTGTTTTGTTTCTTTTTTCTTTTCTTTTTTTTTTTTTTTTCGGTACCAGAGATTGAACCCAGAACCCAGAGGCACTTTAATCATTGAGCCACATCATTAGACTTTTAAATTTCTTTTACTTTAGATAGCGTCTCATTAAGTTACTAAGGACTCAAAAAATAAAAAATAATAAATAAAAGTTACTAAGGACTCACTCAGTTACTGAGGCTGGCTTTGAACTCGAGATCCTCCTGCCTCAGCATCCTGAGCTGCAGGATTATAGGCATATACCACCACACCTGGCTAAAGCTCTTTTCTGTTTCAAAAAAAAAGAAGGGGTGGCTGGGGTTTTGGCTCAGAGGTAGAATGCTCACCTAGCATATGTGAAGCACTGGGTTCGATCCTCAGCACCACATAAAAATAAAATAAAGATATTGTGGGCTGGGGCTGTGGCTCAAGCGGTAGCGCGCTTGCCTGGCATGCGTGCGGCCCGGGTTCAAATCTCAGCACCACATACAGGGATGTTGTGTCTGCCAAAAACTAAAAAATAAAAATATTGGGAAACTCTCTTAAAAAAAAAAAAAAAAAAAAAAAAAGATATTGTGTCCTCCTATAACTAAAAAATAAATATTTTTTAAAGGCATATAACTAGCTACAAGAGCTGAGTCACCACAGTGCTTTAGCAATGGTGGAATACTAAAAGTTGCAGTTACACTCCAAAGGTCTAAGCCCTCAAAAAGAAAATATTCATATACAGAAAAACACAGAATTATCCAAGATGCAGATTTCAAAAAAATTACCTCAAAGAGCAGAGCCTGGGCTTTCTGTTCTGGCAGTAAGCGCAGTCCTGCTGTTGCCTTCAGGACCACTGGGGTCCTTTTCCAGTGACTTTGGGGAATTGAGTCTTTGGCCACCTCTAAGAGTTCTTCAACAGTCTCAGCACCCTTTGAAAGAGACAACCCATATATCCAATTAACAGTCCATTTAGAGCATTGGTCTACTCCTTCATGCTTTGGGGGAATATTAGGAATGATATGGCAGAGGGCTCCTCTCTGAACTGCAGAAACAGAAACCCAGAGAAGTGGAATACTTTGAAGGAGTATCCATTTTATTTTGACAGTCATAATAAAAATTATTCTTTTATGGTGTGTTCTTTTATAGTGTGTTTGTATAGCACCAGGGATTGAATCCACAGCCTTGCACATTCTAGGCAAGTACTCCGCCACTGAACTACATTCCTAGTCCTTTTAAATTTTTTAAATTTTGAGACAGGGTCTCACTAAACCATATTGGCCTCGGACTTATGATGCTCCTGCCTTAGCCTCCCAAAGTGGTTGCTATTGCATGTGTGCACTACCACACCCAGCTATAGTGTGGTCATTTTAGTGGATTGTTATTTTATGTGTCAATAAATTAGGTTTAGTTTGGCTCATGCCTATAATACCAGCTACTCAGAAGGCAGGAGAATTACAAGTTCAAGGCAGCCTGGGCAACTTCAGAGAACCTGTCTTAAAAATGAGTAAAGAAAATAAAAAATTTTAAAAAAAGAAAGAAAGATAGATAGATTTTTTAAAAAGGCGTCTTCTGTTTCAGATAAAAAATTTAAGTATGGTTGGGTGCAGTGGCCCATGCCTATAATCCCAGTGACTCAAGAACCTGAGGCAGGAAAATGGCAACTTCAAGGCCAGCCCCAGCAACTTAGTGAGACCCTGTCTTACTAAGTCTTAGAGAGACTCTGGCTCAAGATTAAAAATAAAAAGGACTGGGGATAATAGCTTTGTGGTAAAGTTCCCCAGTCCCCAACACCAAAAATAAAATGAAAATTAAAAAATTAAGTTTAAGCCAGAAAGTCAGATATAGTATTGGGAACTCAAGAGTTGGGAGTCAGAAGACACTTGCTAGCCCATGACCTAATATGGGTCACTTGGCCTTCATGAGGTTTGGTTTCCTCAGATGTAAGATAGGAAATACACCTTACACCACCACTAAACTGGTGTGCACTTTAGATGAGGCACAGTCAGTGTGGCTGCCATACAAATACTAGCTATAGCTGTCATCATGCTATGATTGATAAGTGTTTCCCTGTGTGAATTTATTCAGGTAATACACTGTATTTTTATTAGCAAACACAACACAATTATCTTTTCTAAATATCAAATCAGTTTCTGATAATGCAGTTGCTTTCAATGGTTCCCAGTCTTCTAGTACATTTGCAGTTTCATGTGCTACTGAACTGAGAAAATACATCCTGTCCATTCTTCAAGCGCAAACCATTTTTTCATCAGGTTTTCCCTTGGTTAATGATTATTCCATGACACTAGACAATAAATACCTTTACCTCTAATACCAAGTTCAACAGTCTACCTTGTTTTGTTATATCAGTGTGGCCTCAGACATACTGGGTATAGTATATTGGGGTGCTCAAATATGAAATACAGCTACTAGTCACCATAAACTATCCTCTACTACCAAAGATTTTAGTCATCAAGGGTGGTTGATTAATTCTCAGGAACAAGCATGGTTCCATCCTATATCAGAGCCCTCTGAAATAGAATTCACTGGGTCTCCATCCTTCAATTGCCATGTTTATGCCTCATACCCTAGAGAACTTCATGCGTATCTTCTTCACTGACATTAAATAATTTTTCAGTTAATGGCTTTAACTCAAAACCTTACATAGTAAATACAAAAAGCACAATCTCTTAAAAGTTGTCATCTATCCTGAACAAGCACAACTTATTTTCTAGCCTCCTTCCACCCAGCCCTGGTGAGCCTGGAGTACACAATTACTGTTATCCAGGAGACTTACTAAGGAGAGAAATTGATTTCACACATGACCTCAATATCATTAACAAACAACATGAGATATTTAACAGCAGTGATGTGGTAAAGTTATCCAGGCACTGAGAATATAAATATCAATCATAAGAAACTTACCTGCTTAGGTTGATCTACAAAAGCAGAAAGTCCTGGCTTCACAGAATCAAAGATTTCCCCTTCCAGAACTGGAAGCTGTCCTGTTTTGTCCACAGAACAAAACAGAAGAGATGATTACCAAAAGTTAAGTGCTTCAGCTACAAGGCTCTGTAAGTTGTCATGTAAGAGTAGATTTACCTATTCTTTCCCTAGACTATCCCAAATGATACCACTTGTGAGGAATGTCTTTCAGAAGTTTTTGAAATGGGAAACAGAAGGCATCAGACAACCTTCAGAGTCTGTCATTTCTCTGGTGGATATCTAGCTCCTATTCCTTTCACCAGGCTCTTTTTTGGGGGAACTCAAGAGTTGGAGTCAGAAGACACTTGCTAGCCCATGACCTGATATAACTTTATTTTATTTATTTTTTTATGGGTGCTGAGGATCAAACCGGTGCCTCATACACACTAGGCAAGTGTTCTACCACTGAACCACAAACCCAGCCCCTTTCACCAGGCTCTTCAGGATAATAATAATAAAACAATTCAGGGCTGGGGATATCTCAGTTGGTAGAGTGTTTGCCTCCATGCACAAGGCCCTGCTGGGTTCAATTACCAGCACCACCACCACCAAAAAAAAAAAAACACTAACAATTCAGAAAAAGTTAATTTTCAGGGTCCCCTCAGCCCCATCTTCAAGGATGAATACAAGGATAATAAAACTCATGTGATTCTCTCCCCAAGATCACTCCCAATATTCTCACTATTCTAGAATCCTAGAGTATTAATCAACTTTGCATAAAAGAAAGGACAAGTTATAGCTGTATTTCTTGGACATATGGGTTTCAGAGTTCAGGCAGCCCAGGTCTCTTAATTTCACATTGAATAAAAATGTGTTCAGTTAAAGACCGAAGTGTTCTCTGAAGAAAGACACTGACTATTCACACCACACACTCTCAGCACATTTGTTTTTGGAAGGAGGTGCTAAAGGGTGGATTCATAGACTGGTGAGGGTCCCAGTTGCACTTACCTGGTATTTTCTGCACAAAGGTATAAACATGAATCCGAGTTCCAGTGCTTCCTGCATCAAACATAATTCCATACAAGGTGCTGGCACTGACATTTATCGGACACATGGAAGACAGGAAGACACCCTCAAACCAAGTCTGCTGATCTCTATGGAAGATACTGCTACAAACACAGGATACCACCAGCATGAAAAAGACTGTGCCCCAGGAAGTGGCCATACTCTATCCAAGGTGTGGTGACCTGAAGTTTGATTGTGGAAGGAGTGCTGCTTACAATCCTGTAGTGGCTTATAGGACAAAGATTCACAAGGTTAGTTCAATTGGTTTTTTTGGTTAACCTGTAAGAGAAGAAACACCATAATAGAAATCCTGCCCTTGTCCCCAAGGTGTTCCTTCTCTATTTCTAATAACAAGTACAACAAGCTAAACCAGGGTAATACAGGCTCTTAGCACTTTTTCTGAAGGGTATCTTGTTCCAAAAGGAAACTAGGGTTTAAAATACATTTTCCTAAGCTTTGCTTTTAATTACAGAGTGGTTCTCACGTGCTCAAATGTTCTTTCTGCCCTCCTGCTCCTACGGGTGAGTCTAATTTTCTTTTTTGTGTGTTTTGACCATTTTGTCTTTAGATCACAAACTAACATTCCTCTCTCCTCCTTCTTTCTTTTCCTCCCTTTCCTCTTTTTGACTGATAGATAAGCTTAATTCAATTTATGAAATAAAGTTACAAAGAATATAAACATCAATCATAAGAAACTTACCTACTTAGGTTGATCTACCTAAAAAGGGCCTATGGTGTTGGGGGGTGTTCATGGCCTTAAAAAAGGCACTTTTGGGCCTGATAGAGAATACTTGTAATCCCAGCAAGTACTGAGACTGAGGTTGAGACAGAATTGCAAGTTCAAACCCAACCTAGACAATTTAGTAAGACTTTTTCAAATAAAAATTTTTAAAACGTTAGGAATGTAGCTCAGTGGTAAAACACCACTGGGTTCAATGCCCAGTACCATTAAAAAAAATAGGATTACGCCACTGAGCTATTAATTATAATCAATAATATTGCTAGTGGCTTGCAAATACATATTTGCTAGGAGCGGGCGCAGTACTGGGGGATCAACCCAGGGCCTCACAAATGCTGGGCAAGTACTCTACAACTGAGCTATATCCATATATCCCCATCCTTTTTATTTTGAGACAGGGCCTTGCAAGATTGCCCAGGCTGGTCTCAAACCTGTGATTCTTCTGCCTCAGTCTCCCAAATGATTGGGATTACAGGCATATACCACCATACCCTGCCCACTATGAATTTCAAAACAGCTTCACAGGTTTCAGGCCACATTATTGCCAAAAGAACTTAGGACAAATGCCCAAATTAAAGTCAAGAGTTCTATGACTTGCTGAAAATTACAAAGTAAGTCAGTAGTGATATCCAGACCATAAATCAGTCTTTATTCTTCTCTATTTCTTTTTTCCTAATTCCAAATGCTATAGCAAGTTATTGTCCATATTTTTTAATGTGTCTTCATCACACTTTGGATTTCCATACAATGGAGGCAGGATACAAATGCTGCTAGAAAGTTAGTATAAGGACATGGAAAATAGTGGACAATACTATTTGTCAGGTCAGAGGTCCTGGGTTCCAACTCTAGCATTTGTTCTCTATCAGGGATCTTTTTTTTTGGAGGGCTGGGGATTAAACCCAGGGCTTTGTCCATGCCAGGCCAGCATTTCACCACTGAGTCATACCTACTAGCCTGAGTTGCATGATCTTGAGCAAATCATTTAGACTCTCTGAGACTCTATTTCCTCATTGTAAAGTACCTTGGGGCTGGGGTTGTGGCTCAGTGGTAGAGTGCTTGCTTAGCACATGCGAGGCACTAGTTTCAATCCTTAGCATTAGATTTTAAAAAATAAATAAATATAATATTGCATCCATCTACTAAAAAAAAAAAATCTTAACTGCCCTTTCTTCCTTAACATGGTTATTAGGAAAATCAAATGAGACACTATATATGCACATACACATACGTATACTTTTAGATATATTATTGCACATATACATGTAATTAGAATACATACAAATTATCTCATTTTGATTTTCCTACATATATACACATATGTGTGTATCTTAATTAGAATAAGTTATAGGTGGAGAACCTACTTAGAATAAGTTATACTCCATGTTCGTATAATATGTCAAAATATACTCTGTCATGTGCATCTAAGAACAACAACAAAACAAAAAAGCCATTAAGCTATCTGTGGATGCTGATGGCACCTGGAAGAGTATTTATTCTTTGGGGAATTCTCTATTAGAGATGGGGAAGTGAGGTTTCTCAAATCTTTTTTGGAAATTGTACTTCATATTCTAATCCATATGTGCTAATATGCACATCATCTAATTCCTTCATTTATAAAATTTTTTTAGTTTTGTAAAGTGAATGGTGTGATCAATGTTTTTGTAATCAAATTCAAAAGTCTTTTTATAGTTTAAGTATTTGTGAAATAATAATAAAAAAATTTCTCCAGACTGAGATCCATGAGTATAGGGAATTTATCTATTTTTGTTTCTTGCTTTATTCTAGCACATAGATGAGTGACTAATATACTATAGGTGGTCCATAAATTTTGCCAAGTGAAAAAAATAATGAATAAAAAATCATCAACTTAGTATATTAAAAATTTCTGTTAATGTTTAAAATCACATTGCTGTTAAATGTATAGTATTATATCCCTATTTAATAATAATTAAAATGCCATTTCTTCCCTGAAGTAATTACATCCATTCTTTTGTCAGTTTTTCCTTATTGTTCTCTAGTTCAAGAACATAATGATTATCTCTGTTAGACCATATTCTTCTTAGGAAGAGATAATGACTAGTTTAACTTTGTATGCATAATAATTTATTATGCATAATATAGAAAAATTAAAATTATGTTTAATTAAAAAAAAGGTTTTATTGTGTGTGATACTTGAGATCAAACCCAGAGCCTCATCTATATTAGGCAAGTGCTCTATCACTTAGTTATATCTATAGTCCATTTATTTATTCATTTATTTGTTCATTCATTTTGCAGTACTGGGGATTGAATTCAGGGATGCTGTACCACCAAGCCATATCCTCACCCCTTTTAATTTTTTGAGACAGCCTCACTAGGCTGCTATGGCAGGCCTTGATCACAATCCTCCCACCTCAGCCCCCCAAATAACTGGGATTACAGGCATGTGCCACCACAACTGGCTCTTGTTTTTTGTTTTAAAATTACAATACATTATTTAAACATTATGTAACATCCCAGTAATTTTCCAGGACTGAGGTTGTACAAAGTGGAAGGAAAGAAAGGACTTGTTATTATTGTTGGGAAATAATTTTTAAAACATAAAGGAGGCTTATTTTTCATCATTCTTCACCAAAGCCAATATAGTAAATTCCTTTTTTTTTTTTGGTGGTGGTGGGAGGTGTGCCAGGGATTGAACTCAGGGTACTTGACCTCTGAATCACATCCCTAGCCCTATTTTTTGGGGGGAGGGGGGTACCAGGGATTGAACTCAGGGGCACTCAACCACTGAGCCACATCCCCACACTAATTTTGTATTTTATTAGAGACAGGATCTCAATAAGTTGCTTACAGCCTCCCCATTGCTGAGGCTGGCTTTGAACTCTCAATTCTCCTGTCTCAGCCTCCCGAGCCACTGGGATTATAGGTGTGCATCACTGCACCTGGCACTAGATGAAGTATTCTTACTCATTCTTAAGTTTATTGACCATTGAGGGCTTAAGTAAAATACCTCACTCCCCACAGGTGACATATAACATAAAATGAAGCAGATGAAAGTTAATTGCATTTGGGATTTTAAAATATTTAAATATTTTTCTGAAGTACTGCAAAGGCAGTTAGAATTGTCCCTTTGAACGCTATTCAAGGCTGAACTTCTATCCTGTGGTTAAGAACGGGAGCTACTGGCTAGGGAAAGGAACCAAAAGAATTGTTCAACTTTCAAAATTCCTAACAAAGGAAACTTCATCCCAGGAAATTAACCATTGAAAGGACAGCTGCCTGGCCAGATTCATACTCACATCTTAAAGCACTCACTTCGGAGGATTCTTCTTTTACAGAAAATGGGCTGGTCACACAGATCAATCTACATAGCTGAAAACAGAAACAGTTCTTTAGATTCTTAACACTGGACACCAGCTTTGTCCAGCATGTGCTCCCTCTTCCCTCAGGACCTGCATGAGTGGCACTCTGGGTATCAGCTCCCCTTTGTCTCTGTGACAGCAGCTTCTTCACAGGTCACTCATATTTTCATATTATTGTGGATTCTCAAAAACATTTCCAGCTTCTGTTTTCACTAAGCAAACATTTGTTTTTCTTCCAGAAGATTTTTAAAGGAGAAAAATAATGCATCGTAGGTATCAGTTTTCATGGAATGAAAACTGCAGAGTCATACCAGGTATTTGGTGAAAAGCCAAACAAATTTTAGAGAAAGCAAAGGATTAACATGTAAAATGCCCTTTCCGACCTTAGCACCTACCTTCTAACCACTGTCAACCCCACTTTTCTTTAAGATTAGCTATTTTTAAAATGGTATTAGGAAGACTTACAATGTTGAGTTTACAGGAGGGCATCTTATTATACATGACCCCAGTCTGCGCAACTTGCTCTTTCACTTTTTTTTTTTTTAAAGAGAGAGGAGAGAGAGAGAGAGAGAGAGAGAGAGAGAGAGAACTTCAATATTTATTTTCTAGTTTTTTTTGGCAGACACAACATCTTTGTTTGTATGTGGTGCTGCACGCATGCCAGGCGAGCGCGCTACTGCTTGAGCCACATCCCCAGCCCACTCTTTCATTTTTTAAAAATCTTTATTTTTTATTTTTTTTTCCTCACCTTTTCAGTGAGACCTCCCTTTCTAAAACTGTAGTACACTGGCCACACACACATTTTCTTTTTCTTTTTTTTTAAGAGAGAGAGAGAGAGAGAGAGAATTTTAATTTATTTTTTAGTTTTCGGCGGACACAACATCTTTGTTTGTATGTGGTGCTGAGGATCGAACCCAGGCCGCACACATGCCAGGCAAGCGCGATACCGCTTGAGCCACATCTCCAGCCCCACACACACATTTTCTACCTTCCGTCCCTGTTTCTCTCCACAGCACTTCTCACATTCCAATACACTGTGTAATTTACTACTTGTTTATTTTCATATTTCCGTCTTTCCCCCACTCCCATTCTCCAGAGTTAGCTATCCATCTGCAGAAACTTTTGTGTTTTGTTTCCGGAGTGTTCCTGGTGCTGGGACAGAGCTAACATATGCTAGGTGTTAAATAAACACTCTGAAGGGACAAACAGGGATCCAGTAACTCAGGCACTGGATCTTCAGCCATTTAACATTAGTACAATGGCAGACTTCTTTCAAAAGATTAATCACCTGCCTTCTGGAAGATCATGATTCCAAGCTACCAAGGAAGGACTGTTTCTCCAATGTGTCAATTACACAAAGATATAATTTATCCAAATATGTTAAATTTTATATACTACTCAAGATAATACAGATAGTCATATATAAGTTGAACTTGAGAACTGGTCTTCTCAATATCTCTTACTTTTATTCACCCCCAACAAAATACCCTCTTCAATTCTTTGCTTTGAAACTTCAGTGCCAACTAGTGTTCGTCCCTCACGATCTCTATATCCTTCTAAGGTCTTTTCAGTTTCTTTATACCTGTAGTTAACACTTATTCCTCACTACTCAGCCTTTCCAGAGCTTTATATTCTGGCTTCCCCTTCTCCATGCCCCCTAAAGTCTCAAAGACCACAATCCCATAGAACAGGGCCCCATTCAGGTGCTCACCTGCTTATGTCTGCCTGCTGTGAATCCCTGCTTTCCTGCTTTCACTATTGGCTGCCTTTTGCTCTTTGCTCCTATTTGAGATCTTCTGAATCAAGCAAGCTTCACAAAGCACAGGCACCTTTGTACTAGTTTACAACTAACTGTGTGGAATTTTGCTAACTCACTCCCATCTTTACTCTTCACTTCTCCCTGCTCCACCTTTTCTCTGGGTACATGATTGTCTGGTTCATCTACTTTTATGACAGTTGAGTACCAATTAATAGAAATATTGTTTCCAGGGCATAAGTTGCTCAAGATCTGAATTCTGTGTTGTTTTCATGTTAGCTGAACAGTAGAAAGCTAAGAGCATTTCTAGCCAGTTTCCACCCATGACTGAATTTAGAAAGCTGCTAACTAATATGCATCTAATTATATAACAGAAATTGCACTAGGTCTAGATATGCAAACGGGAGTCAGATAGGCTCTTGGGGAGACTTCAGCTTACCAAAAAAAAGTACACAAATAAACCAATAGTTACAATGTACTTGGATAAGTTCTCTTACAAAAAAGAGCACAGTGCTCAGGAATAGATATAACAGACAAGTAACTTGGCTTAGAAGGGGAAGGATGGGGGTTGGAAAGGAATGGGTGGCTTCTTGAGGGATGCGAGGCCTAAAGAGAATCCTGAATTAGAAGTAGAAACTACCAGTGCGGAAATTCTACAGGGCGAATTCTGAGCTTCAAATGTAACTAGAAAATAGAGAATAAAGAAGGCAATGTGAGGAAGGCTGGCTCTAGAGGCACTGAGATTTCTAAAGGAGTGGACTGGTTTTCCTTGCACAGTTCCATGGTGACATGTGATTGCTAATTATATATCTTTCTATTCCCTCGCTAAGCAAATATCAATGTTGATTGACTTGAATAAAATGACACAGTATTTTATAACAGTGGAAAATAATAGAATGGAATAAATGACCAGTAAAGTTCCATCAAAGGTTGGCAAACAGTCAAATATAAAAGCTTCCATTGCCAATTCTTCTGAACTCCACAGCAGAGCTGGCTTAAACAAAGTTAAAAATTAAACATAGGTAAGTTTAAAATGTAACTAGAATGAAAATTTTAAACAGAAGTTGAACTATAGGAATGGATACAGCCAAACTACCTGTACAAAAGCCTTGCCAAGCAAAACTGCTGTGGGTCTAGTATGGTAACTATCTTTTAAGAGACTATAGTAAATAGGAAAAAAATACATGTCCATAAATGTCCTCCGTAAAATGCAAATGAGAAGCACCATGCTCTAAGACCTCAAAGATGGGAGTGGGCATGGTGGTGCACACCTGTAATCCCAGTGGCTTGGGAGGCTGAGACAGGAGGATCATAAATTCAAAGTCAGCCTCAGCAACAGCAAGGTGCTAAGCAACTCAGTGAGACCCTATCTCCAAATGAAATACAATAGGGCTAGGGATGTGGCTCAGTAGCAAAGTGCTCCTGAGTTCAATCCCCTGACCAAAAAAAAAAAAAAAAAAAAAAAGAGGTGGCATTTGAGGAGGGTGCTGGGGAGAGAAATGAATTAAGACAGGAGAGGAGTCAGGAATAAGAAATAATATAAATCAAGATATAAATGTAGAAAAGGGAATAGGGCACTCTGGCAAGTCCAGTTCAGTTTGACTAACTATAGTAGGAAATAAAGTTGAAACTGAAGTCAGATAATTGAGTGTTCCAATTACCAAGCTAAGGAGTCTAGACTATTCTGCGGGTAATAGGAATCACTGAAGACTGAAGAGTCTCAAATATCAATCTAGCAATTACATATAAGAAAGAGTGAAGTGGTGAGCCTTGTTAGGATCACTCAGTTGTCTGATTTTATAAATATTTGCTGATGCTCACCTAATGCTAGGTGTCAAGAGAATGGAAGGTAAATAAAACAGGACTTTTTATTTAAGATGCTCTGGTTTGACAAGGTGACAGACATATATACAAGTAACAGTGTCTTTGTTTAAAAACAGTAAAGGAGTCCAAAGCATAGAAGGGCTAACTACCGAGAGGATTTGGAAAGGCATCATGAGATGACATTTGAATTGATCATGAAAAATGAGTAAAAGTAACTACATAAATACATGTGGACAAAGACCAGAGGGATTATAAAAGATGAAAGCATATAGTAGGGAAATTATGGATAGTTTGGTTGTAAAACTTCATTTTAAGAATTGTTATTGTGGGCTGGGGCTACGGCTCAGTGGCAGAGCACTTGCCTAACATGTGTGAGGCACTGGGTTTGCTTCTTAGCACTGCATACAAAAATAAGCAAATAAAATAAGGCATGCTATCCATCTACAACTACAAAAAGAAATATTTTAAAAAGAATTCTTATTGTATAGATTTGGGAAACAAAAATAGAAAGTAAAAGATTATAATGGAAGACGGTATATTAAGAAAGGTTAGCATTTAACTCAGAGGAAAGATTGTGGCCACAAGAACACAATATGAAATAATAATAGTAGCTAATATTTATGAGACCTTAATCATACATGCCATGCTGTATGTTAAGTATATTTCATGGATTACCTAATTTAATCTCAATATCACTCTTTGAGTAGGTGATTTTATTAACATCCCAATTCTAAAATTAGAAAACTGAGGCTTAGATAAACTAATTAACCCTTAATTAGTCCTAAGTTTTAAATTCTGCATAGGATGACAGGACATAAAGGGTTAAGACCACACAATAGTTAATGAAAAGTCAGAAATCAAACCAGATGGCTTAATTCCAGACTCACAGTCATAATGACTACACCACCCAGAAAAAACAGATATAGAAGTAGAAAGAACATAGAGAAGAAAGTTGAGATAAAAGGCAAGAACTTTAGACTTGCAGCAGGATGTGAAAGTCTTGCAGTAGTATCATTTTGTTATAATCAAGAGCTCTTGAAGAGCTTATTTTGCTGCTGAAAAAATACAGAATACACCATTTCTGACCACTTTCATTGCTACCAGCTTAACCCCAAGCCACCATCTTCATTTATTTATTTTTTTATGTGGTGCTGAGGATTGAACCCAGGGTCTCGCACGTGTGAGGCAAGCGCTCTACCACTGAGCCACAACCCCAGCTCCCCAAGCCACCATCTTTCATGAAAGTTACTAACATGGCCTTACTGGATTGTCTTGCCTTTTTTTTTTTTTTTTTTCTTTTTAGTAGGGGGTGGGGATTTATGCTGCTCTTCTTATTGAGGCCTATCTTTTTTTTTTTTTTTTTGGTACTGGGGACTGAACCCATAGGTGTTTTATCACTGAACCACATCCCCAGCCCTTTTTTTTCTTATTATTTTGAGATAGGATCTTGTTAAAAGTTGATTAGGGCCTCACTAAATTGCTGAAGCTGGCCTCAAACTTGGATCCTCTTGACTTAGACTCCCAAGTCTCTAGGATTACAGGTTTGTGCTACTGTGCCTGGCTATAAATATGTATTATCTGCTTTCCTACGGCTATCTTTAATACTGTAACCTCCCACCCTCTTGTGTCCACTACCTCCTCCTGTTTTCTCAATTCCCCTTACTCTAATCCACTTTTATTCTACATCACTTATCATATTCTAACATACCAGAGAGTTTACTTATTATCTGTGTTCTTGAGAAAATATAAGCTCCTCAGGAGCAAAAACCTTTATTTACTGATATAACCCAAGCACACAATCAATGCCCAAGGTGATGTCCAGTAGGAACTCACAACAGGAATAAACTGCAAATGTCCTAACATGCAGGCATGGTGGCACACGCCTATAATAATCTCATTAATTTGGGAGGCCAAGGCAGGAGGATCATGAGTTCAAAGCTAGCCTGAGCAACATAGCAAGATCCTGTCTCAAAATAAAAAATAAAAGGGGCTGGGGATCTGGCTCAGTGGTTAAGTGCACCTAGGCTGAATCCCCAGTACCAAAATTAATTAATTAGTTAACTCACCTTCAAATTATTAAAACTGTGATAAACTAAAATAAATAAATAAATAAGTAAAGCCCTAAAGCCAGGTGTAGCAACGCATGCCTGTAATCCCAGAGACTCAGAAGGCTGAGACAGGAGGATCTCAAATTCAAGGCTACATTCAGCAACTTAGTGAGACCAGGTCTCAAAATAAACAAAAAAAGACCGGGGATGTAGCTCAGTGGTAAAGCATCCCTGGGTCAATCCCAAGAACCCACCACCCACCCCCAAAAAAACCTAAGATATTAAGTATTGTTTACATTGTCCAAATTCTCACCTAAAAATATTTTAGAATGTTATGCATAGTTACCTATTGCTACATAACAAATAATCCCAAAACTTAGTAACTTAAAACAATCATAAGCATTTATTATCTCAGTTTAAGTGGTTTGGGAATTTGGGAGAGGCTTAATTTGATACTTCTGGCTCAAGGTCTCTCGTGAGATTGTAATCAAGATGCAGGCTCAAGCTACCGTTGTCTGAAGGCTTCATTGGGATTGGAGCAACCACCTCCAAGATGGCTCACTCAACCGTTAGCAAGTTGGTGCTGGCTGTTGGCAGGAAGCCTCAGTTGCTTCCCACATGGATTCTCCATTGGGCTGCTTGAATGTCTTCACAACATGGTGGCTGGCTTCCTTCAGAATAGGCAATCCAAGAACTAGCCCTATGAGTCATGCACTATCACTTCCTTATATTCTAATGGTCATACAGACCAAAGTTGATAAAATGTGCAAGGGGACTACACAAATACATGAGTATTAGAAGGTGAGGATTGTTAAGAGCCAACTTAGAGGCTAGAAGTTATAACCAGTATTTGAATACTGGGCATGGTGACATGCACCTGTAGTCCCAGATACTTAGGAGGCTGAGGCAAGAAGATCTCTTGAGTCCAGGTGTCTGAGGCAGCCTAGGGAACATAGCAAGACCCTGTCTCAAAAACAAACAAACAAAAAACAAATAAACAAACAAACCAGTATTTTGAAAATATTTTGTGTTCATTTTTTTTTCCAGTACATTCATGCATTGATTAATGATGGGGATACATTCTGAGAAATGTGTCAGTAAGAGAGTTCATATTGTATAAACATGAGAATGTACTTACACAAACCGAGATGGTAATGTCTACCTACATACCTAGGTTACGTGGTATATACTATTTTTTACTTAAATGTTATGCAGTGTGTGACCCTTATATACAATATATCTACATACATACTATACTTTCTATCAACTGACATACTTCTAGATTAAAAACTACATGACATTGTAATATTAACTTTTTTTAAACCCCCTTTTGTTTTTGAGAGACAGTTTACTATGTTGCCCAATGTGCCCTCAAGCCTCCTGAGTAGCTAGGACTATTGGTATGTTGTATCACCAAGCCAGGCACCAATGATATTGATTTTTTTTTTTTTTTTGCAGTGCTGGGGATCAAACCAAGGGTGCCTCACTGATGCTAGGCAAGTGCTTTATCTCTGAACTACACCCCCAAGTTTTAAAAAATGAAATATATGCACCAGGTGTGCAAGTGTTACTCAGGAGGCTGAGGAAGATAGATTGCAAATGAGGCTAGGCTAGGCAACATAGTAAGACCATGGGGGTTTTTTTGTTTGTTTTTTTAAAAAAAGGCTATGTAATCCAAGTGACTATGGAGGCTGAAGTGAGAGGATAGCAAGTTGATGGTCAGCTTCAACAATTTAGCAAGGCCCTGTTTCAAAATAAAAAAAAAGGGGGGTGGTGCTTAGCTCAGTGGCAAAGCACCCTCAGTATTAAAAAAAGAAGAAAAAAAAAAGGCTGGAATATAGCTCAGTGGTAGAGTGTCTGCCTGGAATGTGTGAGTCCCTGAATTCAATCCCCCATACAGCAAAAAAAGAAAAAAGTAAAAATTTTAAAAATAATATTGATTTTTTAACTTCTCTTAAAATATCATACCCTACCACTTTAAATTTTCTGTTTTCTATAGTAGTGCCAATATTTTACTTAAGGAAAACACTTAAGCCAGAAAAACTAAAACTTACACAATGTTTATTTCTTAAGTGAAACCAAATTAATTAATTAATCAGTTTATTGATACTGGGCATTGAACTTTGGGGCACTACCACTGAGCTACATCCCCTACCCTTTTTATTTTTTATCCTAAGATAGGGTCTTGCTAAATTGCTGATGCTGGCCTCAAACTTGCAATCCTCTTACCTCAGTCTCCTGAGCTGCTGGGATTATAGGCATGTGCCACACCCCCATCTGGTAGTGAAACTGAATTTAAATACTTCAAATAAAAGTCAGATATATTTAGGAAAAAGTTGGAAGAAAATAAACAAATCATTGTATTTCTTAGGAAGATAGGTACAGTTAATAATTGAAAAAATATAACTGAAGTTAAATACTGAACAATGAGATACAGAATGAAAATATTTAACAGAATAGTAACTTATTTTATGCTACATACAGAAAAAAATTTCCAATCATAAAATGGTAGCATTAATACTTAGATACTGAAGAGGTATTTGTTAGAAAGGTACAATACTGACAAGTGGCCAGATTTGAAAATCACTGGAAGATTTTTATAACAATTATTTTCAAAAAGACAATAAAACAAATAAAAAGATTTATTAAAAACCGACTTTTATTTGATCATTGCCAAGGAATTGTTATCAAGCCTATGAGCGAAGAAACTGAGCAGGAACAATTTCCAGTAATATGAGTTGTCTCACACTGGTGGGAAAAGAGGCTCCTTGCCTTGGGCTCATCCAAAATTGACCACAATGTCCAGAGTGGATTCATAGATCAGAAGGGTAGTTGAATAAAATATTCTTTAAGGTTCCTCTAACCCTTAGATCAAATACCTTATCTCTCAATAAAGGAATTAGAATTGATGCATTCTAGTTATCAACAAATATAAAATTCTTTCCTATAAGTAGATTGCTTCTTTCTGTATTTTATTCCATTTTAATCTAAACAACATTAGTCAAGTGTCCAAAAGGACCCTCTGTACCATGAAACCCATCCGGGTGTTACCAATGAGTCAGGCAGTGCATGTTTTCATTCTCCATTGTTTTAGGCATGACTTAACTACAATAATCACTGCACAAAGAAAGCTGTTGCTATTGAGGCCTCTTTTTTCACAAGTCACAAAGCCTTTTCTTACCTGTCTGTCAAGAATCAAAATCCTATGTATGATGTATCAAAATGCATTCTACTGTACATATATAACTCATGAGAACAAATTTAAAAAATTATATATTTTTAAAAAAGAAACAAAGTCCTTTACATAAGGCAATACTATCAATCCAGAAGGGGTTCATTGTCTCCTAATAAACAAATAAAATGAAAATCTGAAGTGATAAACTAGCTTAACCTCCAAATACCTATCTACTGTGGGAAGTACTTATAAGTAGACCTCCTTTTCTGCTGTTTTGCTTTCTACAGTTTGAGTTACCCACAATCAATCATGATCAAAAAATATTAAATGGTAAATTCTAAAAATAAATAATTCATAAGTTTCAAATAATTTTATTATAGTATATCATTATTATGATTTTTCTATTTCATTATTATTGTTGCTAATCTCTTACTGTGCCTAATTTATAAATTAAACTTTATCACAGTTAAGTATGTGTAGCAAAAAACAATATATAGGATTTGGTACTTTCTATGGCTTCAGGCCATATTAGGTTTACAAAGTATCTCCCCTAACCCCATGGATGGATAAGAGGGACTACTGTATTTACAAAAGAGTAATTGCCAAGAATCAATATCATTAGGAGCTGCTTAGAGTTTGATTATGAGAAGAGAAGTAAAAAATTATTTTTCCCTTCTTGTTATCAACTGAAAAACAACTACTGCTTCAACTATTTTATTTACTTATTTATTTTGGTACTGAGGACTGAACCCAGGGGAACTTAACCACTGAGCTACATCCCCAGCCTTTTTTTATACTTTAGAGACAGGGTTTCATGGAGTTGCTTAGCACCTCACTTTTTACTGAGGCTGGCTTTGAACTTGTGATCCTCCTATCTCAGCCTCCCAAACCACTGGGATTACAGGCGTGCACCACCATGCCCAGCATGTTCTTACACTTTTGTGACTACAAATTAAACTTTTCTCCAGGAGTTTCCTTGGATTCTAGGATGAGATGAGCACTATCTAACTCTAAGCATGTAATCTTGATATTTCTATTAAGTTTTCCTCTTAAAAACACTTAAATTGTGTGTATCTCCCCTGATATAATAACTCAAAACAAGAGACAATTCAAATTGGTACCTCTAAACACTCCCCTCACCCTCTGCTTCTACACATATACACAGAGAGATTAAGTGGAGTCTCTTATTGATCTCCTGTTTATTTAGTGGCACAACTTTCCTATTATGTAACTCATTTTGATTATCTTTAAACGGCCCTCTCAAGCTTTCTATATTCCACCCTTTTATCAAGAACTGATGATTCTTCCTTTTCAGTTTTTTCCCATCTTTTCCTCTTAGTCCCACTGCTGATACCTAAATCCTAGCCCTTATTACTTCAGACTTGAACTGTTATGGTCCCTAAACTGGTACACCAGTCACCAAGATGTTACTGTTCTCAAATGCACACCTCATCATGTTCCTAAAATGCTGTTTTCATTGTTCTCCCACTAAGTGGTAAACCACCATATGACAGGTGTTTTGAACACTAATTACTTAGCACAGTACAACCTGGCATATATGTTTAATTAACCAATGTTTGTTGAATGAATTAACAATATATAAATGACGTCACTTTCCTTAAACCTTTCATCAAGTTCCCACTATCTACAACAGAAGTTACAAACTCAAATATCTACAGAGGCCAGGCAGGAAACGAAAAGGAGTAAAAGTATGTTGTTTTAACAACAGGAAGTGATAGAGTCTGTGGCAACTGGAAAGCACATGTCCCCATCTAAAGGAGCAGTTTCTTGCTATTACACCAATTGCTGCCATAATGGAAGGTAGGCCCCCTATGGTCAAGTCTTCTCATTTTTTTCAAGTTAATTCAAAGCACATCTGCTGGTTTTCATATGATAACAACTAATTCCACCCAAAATCCAAAAAACCACCATGTAGATCAAACAAAACACTTTATGGGGCCTGGTACTGTAGCTCAGTGGTAGAGCACTTGCCTTGCATTGTGAGGTACTGGGTTCGATCCTCAGCACCACATAAAAATAAATAAATGAATTATGTCCATTTACAACTAAAATAAATAAAATAGAAAAACCACATTATGGGCCAAATCCAGCCCTCAAGACCCAAGTTAATGACTTTGGTGTGCAGGATAAGACAAACTCCTCCTGACATTCTAAGTCCTTCATGAATGAGTTCCCAGCCTACCTTTCCAAATTCGTTTTGCCCATTCCTTCTATACAGGAACACCCTGCTCCAGTGATTTCTCAGACTTTAGCATGTATCAGAACCTCCTGGAGGGCTTTATTAGGCTGATTATTATTAAATTGCAGGGGATTGAACGCAGGGCCTCATACATGCTCAGCAAGTGCTCTACCACTGAGCTACAACCCCACCCCTTGGCTGGCTTGTAAATACAAAGAATGCTGGACCTCACTGCCTAAGACAGAGCCCCTAAAAATGCATTTCTAACAAGCCCTCAGGTGATGCTGATGCTACTGATAAGGGGACCATGCTTCAGGAACCACCGCTAAACTGCCCTAATTAAACTACTCCTTGTCTCAAGCACTCAAGGAATTTTACTTCCACTGTTCTACTACCTTCCCAAATAGCCTTCCCTCTTCCTTTCAATCCACCTCCCTCTGTAAACTTTCCTATACTACAACAGTCTTAAATGCCTCTAAATTCCTGTAGCACATGAGGTCTATGCCATCTCGCCTTTATTAATCACTGTTTATTGTTAAGTGTGTGTGTATAGGTGCCAAAAGAGATTGTGTATTCTCAGAGATCAATGTCTTATTTGGAGTCTTATGATTGTGAGCAATTTGAGAGACAAGACCCTCTCTTGTCCTGCCTCCCTTTATCCCTCAAGCTAACAAACAGCCTTATGGAGCGAGTATTCACTTCTTAAATAAATGAAACTTGAGGGATCCAAGTAAATACAAGTGAGTCTGAAATGTGGGTAACTTTTCTTATAGAACTGACTTTGAATTCCAGACAAATGGATTTAAATCGCACGCCAAGGTTCCGATGGATAATTTGCATATTTTGCAAATAAAATGCAAGGAGTTAATAATTATCTGTGCCACTTCAATTTGCATATAAATAGTGAATGTTAATAATTGATCTAAAATTGATAAGATTAAATTCTTGATCCCCCACCCTATTATAAGAATTCCTTATAATGCCTCTGTAGGGCTATGAACTTATCATAATATACTAAGATATGTCCATTTAAGAGAATTATATATTTTTAGTATATGCAATAGAAGTAGAATGAAAGTAAATCCCATGACATTCAGAAAGACTGATGAGCCCCCTTCAGATATAGTTTGTATAGTAATATAGGATTCTAGAGGCTATGTGAAAACAAAATTAAAAACTGTTTATCTAGTCTTTTTCACCTACAGAGTATCATCTGTTATCAAGTAATTTCAAAAATGATTTACAAGGAGAAATTGGTCTCCAAAGGAAATCACAGTAAAATCACTGATGACTTTATAGAGTAAACTCAGTTTTGGAACTACCAGAATAATAATTTTGATATATTACAGTTCTTAATTCTAGACATAGCTTGTTGAGCAACTTCACACTTGATGTAATATTATCACTGGAAAAGAAAACTGATATAATTTGGCAAAAGATAGGGAATCCAAGTCAAAAACAAAACAAAAAACTATCACCCAAGAACATCTTACATACATTTATGGATGTAAGCTAGCAGAGATATTACCTTGTGTCCAGATACCTGGTCTACCTACCAGGACCATAATGATCTTGTCTGCATGAAGACTCAGTCAATATACTCCACATTTCTATGTTGACCAGGAACTACAAGAATCAGGCAGAAAAAGAATTACAAACCTATGTCAAGGAAACCCTAGGTGGCTTATTCCAAGTTTAAAAGCATTAGAAAAACAGTGAGACAAAGCAAATACATGCAGTAAAATAGTCCCTGAAACTTCATAGTAAAGCTGCCTACCATCAATTGAAGGAAATGCTACCAGATAAATGCCACCAGATAAAATTGAAGAAGGAAATGCTACCAGATAAATTGCAGCTTCCTAATGTACTATCTGTACCATCAGTTGTTTCTCACTAAACAATAACTGAATAATAACACTCAGTTCTTTGGTAGAGAATGTGGAAATTCAGAAGACTGTTGATTCTAGAACCACTTCTATCAGAGTAAAACATCTTGACATTTCTCTTGGCCATAGTCAAGTCACAACAGTTTTATCTACAAAAGCAAAGCCTATAAAAACATGTGTGATACAATAAAGTACTTTAAGTATTATGCACATATTACAAAGTACTCGTTACAGTAAAAATTTTATGTTTACAAATGAATCTGTAGGCCTACCTTCAAGCAAGTATTGGGCTTCTATAATTTTTTGAATGAATTATAAATATATAGACTATGACAGAGGATGCCCTACTCTTTCTTCTCCAAGTTATCAATAGGTTGTTTTTATAGAACTTGAGACACACAAAAATAATCGTAACTTTATAGATTTCGTATCAGAGGTAACCCTTCAATGTATTGTAATTTTACTCATGGGCCCATGAGAAATAGAGGTCAAAATGCACCAGAAATGGTGAGAACAAGGCATACTCATGCTAGCAGACGCCACGTCTAAGGTTTTCAGGGCTCCTTACCAAATCAGCGAGTTTCCTCTAATCACAGAATTGAGAAATAAAAACTACGTTAAGTGAAAAAAATAAGGGAGGGGGATTATCAAAGACCTCAAGAAGGGGTGTAGGATTCAGTTCTCCTGGGGAAATGGAGGAGGATCTACAATGACGTTTTAAAGAAATCCGAAATGTAATTTGAAATAGAGAATACCGCGGAGCAAAGCTTCAACCACAAGCCTTAACTACGAAACTGGAAGCCAAAATACCCATCTTCCTTAATGACTCACTGACTAACTCTCACTGAATGAAGGTATAATTGTAGAGCTCCTCCCTTGACAAATGAGAATCCTTTCGAGTACACCTCCTTTCCGAGGTGTAGTCAAGCTTTGGGGGCGGGGTGGGGATGGGGGTAAAGCAATAGCTTTCAAGTTTATGCAACTTGCAGAAAAAGAGACTGCGAATGAAGGAGGTATTGGCTAACGGTCCTGGGCGGGCGGCATGGGCCACACAGGACCCAGGGAGCCCAGGATCCGCCTGGCGACCCCACTCCACGACACCCGGACGCTCTGTCCTGCGGAGGATGACAGCCTCGCCATTGCCCTAGGAAAAGTCCTCGGTTGCCTCTCAGAAACGTTTGGCCTGGGACTCCGCTAGTGCGCCGTCCCCTAAGGAACCTGCAAGTTAGAAGCCAGGAAACGGAGAAAGATTGCAAGAGTAGCTGAGGAGCAGCAAGGTCGAGGGCAAAGCAGCCGTGGTCGCGCAGGCTGCGGCGTAGAAGGTTGGCGAGAAGGAAAACTGCTAGACCGCACCCACCACTCGGGCCACTGCGGCAGGGCGGACAGACCCGACGGGACCAAGCCTCTGGAAACGAGGACGCCCCAACCGCCGAGACGCCCACGACGTCCGGCCCATAGGATTCCGTGCCACCGCCCAGCGCTGCCGGGCTTCCGCTCCCCGCTGGCCGTGCAGAGGACTCAGCCCGAACCAGAGCAGGCGCCGCCGCGCCACACGCACACTCACCGCGCGCGCCGCCCTGGCGCGGCCGCCCGCCGCCCTCGGCGCGATCTCCGCCCCGCCTCCTCGCGCGGCCGCGGCGCGGCCACGTCACGGCGCGTGCGCTCTCCGCGCGCCGGCAACTGCCGTGTGGACGTTACCCTCTCCGCGTGCTGGTTTCCTTGGAGACCGAACCGGCCCTGGAGGCCGGGACAGGCAACGACGAGGCTGAGTTCCTGGAGAAGCCAAGATGCCGCCGAAGAAAAAGGACAAACGGAAAGGGCAGGGCAAGGGCAAAGGCAAAGACTCTAAGTAAGGAGCAGCCGCCCTGCAGTCCCCTCTCCCTGGGTGCCCTCAGGGGATTTGGAACTGGCTCCCTGGCTGCCGCCCACTGGCGGGTGCATCCCGCTCTGGCTCTCCAGGCTTCTAAGGACAGCGCCTACTGTTGATTCTAGCTTAGCCCCAGCCTGAGAGATCTCTGCTAGACGACTAAGATGATTTTGAACATCTGGAAGATGTTCTGTTCTGAGTGGTCAAAGTAATTCCTTGTGCCTTTTCAGGAATCCCGATTGGTTCGAGGAAGAACCTAAGCATTTGACCAGTTTGGGTAACTTGTTCAGATTTCCCAAAACCGATGAGAGGCGGGTAACTGATGAGAGGCGGTAACGAACGCTCTAAGCACTAAACCTTTCCAAGCTTGAAGTTGCTGCTAGATTGCCACCAGGCCTATTGGGTGACCTCTGTGGCTTCTAAACATACTAGAGTTTTACATGGTGTCCCACCATGTATGGGACCACAGGAATACCCAAATTTGTGATGTTTATGGAGTAACTTGTTTGGGTGGAAATGTAGCTCAGTGGTAGAGTGCTTAGATGGCATGAGTGAGGCTCAGGATTCCAAAATTCCAGCGTGACAAAAATAAAATAAATATATAAAAAATAATTTGTTTAAGAGAGTAACTCATGTTTACTACAGACAATTTGGAAAACATGGGGGGAGTGGAGAAAACAAGAGAAAAAAAAAAAATCAGGGCTCCGGTTAGGGCTCAGTCGCTGAATACTCGCCTCGTAGATGTGAGGCACTGCATTTAAAAAGTAAACAAAATAAAGGCATGCTGTTCATCTACAACTATAAAAAATATATTTTTTAAAAAATCACCCATGGGCTGGGGATGTGGCTCAAGAGGTAACGTGCTCGCCTGGCATGCGTGGGGCCCGGGTTCCATCCTCAGCACCACATACAAAGATGTTGTGTCTGCCGAAAACTAAAAAATAAATAGTAAAAAAAATTCTTTCTCTCTCTCTTTAAAAAAAAAAAATCACCCATAATCCCATCATCTATACATAGTTAACTAGTACTGTCATTTTGTGATAGCCCAATTATTTGTAGCTTTTTTCCCCCTTTGTATTAATGTAAGTGTTCTTCTACAGGGTATTTTTGTGTTTTGTTTTTAGCAAAATTTCAGAGTTTAGCACTTTTCAAAAGTGCCAAGGCTCTACACATCTGGTATTCACTATCATTTGTTTTCAGGTTTTGGCCATATGTCTGCAGTACACATGCAAAAAATTTAGGAACATTGAGAATAACAGACCTTTTTTTTTTTTCATGGATGTTCCGCTGCCCATTGTTTGAGAAACCCTGCTTTCTTTCTTCAGTTAGTGTTAGGGGTATCTACTTTAGAAGTATCTAATTTCTTACACCAATACTATGGTACCTTCTGGGAGCAAGTAGATGATTGTAGCAAGGCAGTCTATCCCTAATGCTGAAAAGCAAGATCAACAGCTGTAATAGCCTGGTGTAGGGAGTTGGAGATGGAACTGGCCTTAATTTGAAGAGAACAAAAGGTAGAGGCGAAAAGGTACTGAGGACCAAGAGTTGAAGAATGTATAATGGAGGTGACAGTATAGAAAAGTCCACTCACATGTGTGTGAGAATGTTTAGAATTTAAATACAGGTGAAGCTTTTTATATATTACCAATATATTTATATATGCCTACCATGTAAAAAGGGACAGTGTTTTGTTAATACTCATACAATAAATATTTTAAAAATCTCTCCTTTTATTGTGTTAATCTTTAAATTCATTCATCCATTCATTCATTCATTCAATCTTGGAAGAGCTGGGGATCAAATCCAGGGAAGGCCTATAATCTCAGTCTCTATTTTTAAAAAAATATCCTCTTCACCTTTGTATATACATGATTGTGGTTTGTATCTCAGGCATTTTTAAACCCTGGTGCACTGTGGTACCAATTTGTAGAATATTTAACATTCTTGCCCAAGTGATTTGATCTTTTGTTCAAGTCCCAGCCAAAACAAAAGTAAAAACCCAAAACAACACCCCACCCCCCACTAGTGGAGTGTTGTTTTGGGTTCTTCCAGGGCACGCTACAAATGTGCCTTCGGAAGAAAAGTAACAAAGTAGTAAGAACCAAAGTTCACAGCCAAGTGAATAAGAATAGAAGAAAATTCAAATATGAGAAAATTAAAAGAAAAATGAAAAGATGTAGAAGCTTTATGAAATGAATTTGACTTTCCTTCCAGTCTTTAAGAATTATGCTCCAAAACATTCTTCTAGGAAGAGGTACCTCTTAATTCTCAAGTGAAAGTGTGTGTGTGTGTGTGTGTGTGTAAATTTTTTTTGCAGTTGTAGATGAACAGAATGCCTTTATTTTATTTATTTTTTTAATGTGGTGCTAAGGATCAAACCCAGTGCCTCACACATTCTAGGCAAGCACTCTGCCACTGAGCTGCAGCCCCAGCCCAATTAAATATATATTATTCATTCATTCATTCATTCAACAGTATTTGCTTGTATATATACAGACAGTGTCAAACAAAGAGAATACTAATATAGTAGAGAAATAGTTATATACTTTTAATGTTCTCTTCCTACACAGGAAGATGATAAGACCAGAAGATATTGTGGTGGAACAAGCCAAGGCCAATGCCTCTCTTTGGGAGACCAGGTTGGAAATCACTGAACTCTCTAGGATTGAGTATCGTGATACTTCTCGGAGACTGGCCAAAAGTAATGAGGACTTAAAGAAACTGCAGTACAAAATGGAAAAAGACACCATGTCCATATTAAGCTACCTGAAGAAGCAGGATCAGGAAAAAGATAATATGGTAGGTAGATAGAAAGCCTCCTGAGCTTCATATAATACCTCTGTGATTATATGTTTCAAGGATTTTAATATCTTGAAATTGTACATTGTTAAAACATTACAGTGAGCTTTTAAAAAATATATATATATATATTTTTTTTACTCGGAAAATTATATTTTTATTTGTGGAAACCCATCTCCTCTTACAGACATATAAACATTTCCTAATCATCTAATATTTATGATGCTATAACAAACTCTTGGGTAGCTTTCCAGTGGGGGTTTGGTTTCTTCAAAGATGGTGCCATGAAGCCAGGTTCCCCTAAGGAGAACACTCTGTTTTAGGACAGCAGAAGGAGGAGAGAAAGCCGGTAGAACTCTGCATGAAGCCATTTCACTAGGATCTCAATTCCATTCTGAAGAAAAGGAGCTCTTATGATCTAAGCATCAAAAATATATTTTAAGATTTCTAAATTTGTTCTAATTAGGTATATAATGCAGTAGAATACATTTTGATACATCATATATAAATGGAGTATAACTTCTCATTTGTCTGGTTGTACATGATGTAGAGTTACACAGGTCATGTACGCATATGCATATAGGGTAATGTCCAATTTATTCTACTATCATTGCTACCCCCATACCCACTCCCCTTCCTTCACTCCCTTCTGTCTAGTCCAAAATACCTCTATTCTTCCCCCACTTCTTATTGTGAATTAGCGTCCACATATCAAGAAAATATTCTGCCTTTGGTTCTTTGGGATTGGCTTATTTTGCTTAGCATAATATTCTCCAGTTCCATCCATTTACTGGCAAATGTCATAATAAGGCTGATTAATATTCATTCCATTGTGTATATATACCACAGTTTCTTTATCCATTCATTTGATGAAGGGCACCTTGGTTGGTTCCATAGTTTAGCTATAGTAAATTGAGCTGCTATAAACATTGATGTGGCTGTATCACTGTAGTATGCTGAATTTAAGTCCTTTGGGTATAAACCAAAGTGGGATGACTGGGTCAAATGGTGGTTCCATCCCAAGTTTTCTTAGGAATCTTCATACTGCTTTCCACAGTGGTTTCACCAACTTGCAGTCCCACCAGCAATGTATGAGTGTACCTTTTACCCCACATCCTCACCAACATTTATTGTTGCTTGTATTCTTGATGATTGCCATTCTGACTAGAATGAGATAGAATCTCAGTGTAGTTTTGATTTGAATTTCTCTAATTGCTAGAAAAAATGTTGAACATTTTTTCATATATTTTTTGATCAATTGTATTTCTTCTTTACAGTGAGCTCTTAACTCTCTTTGAAACAAAACTATTTCAGAGTGGTTTTACTGTTATTGATATTTATTTTGAATTCTTGTCCCTTGTTTTCTTGTCTCAAACAAATAGAAAGTGATAACCACTAGAGAGCATTATGAACACTTCATTTTGCACTGGAGAATGGAACCCAAGAGCATTTTACTTTTGGCCACATCCCCAACCCTTCATAAATTTTATTTTGGGAGAGGGTCTCACTAAGTTGCCCAGACTGACCTTGATTGCCATCCTCCTGCCTTCCAAGTAACTGGGATTACAGGCATACAACACCACACCCAATATGATCTCTGTGTTTTGATGCTGATATTTAGTTTTATTGATTTGTAAAACAATTCACTGATAATCCATGATAGATTATAAACCCAGCAAATCTCTCTCTCTCTCTTTCTCTCTCTCTCTCTCTGCCACTTGAATCTTTTATCTTATTATACTTTATTGAAGTGTTGAGAATAAAGCTATCATTTTAGATCTGAAAGAAAAAGGGAGAGAATTAAGATTCTGGAGCCACTATTTTGTGCCAGGCACTATGCTGGCTACTAATTATCTCCTTTAATTCTTTTAATAACCACATGTAGCCAAAATATTGTTATGTCCATTATATAGACAAAGAAATTGGCTCTCAGGACAGGTAAGTTGCCCAAGTCACAGAGCTAGTAGGTATTAAAGGTGGAATTTAGGTGCAACTACAAATTTTCTTTGTGCCTCTATAAACTGCTTGGAAACCCAAGGAAATTTCCACTGTGTTGAGGATGTAAGCTTCCTTTACATAATATTTTTGTAGTTTTTCTATTTGTGTATGCATACCTATAAATAGGACATTCCATAGTCATTAAAATGTATATAAATAGTATCATATTGCACAGATCTTTTGCAACTTTTTGAGACAGTTCTTGCTGTGTTGCCCAGGCTGGTGGTAAACTCCAGGCTCCTCCTGCCTCAGCCTCCTTAGTGTCTAGGACTATAGTTGCATGCCACCAAGCCTGACTCAGCATCTTGTTTTTTTTTTTTTTTTTTTTTTACTCAACATTGTTATTGTGATATATTCACAAAAATCATGATTCAGTTTATTTTCTTAAAATTTATTAATAGGTATATTCTATTTTTTTCATTCATTTTAACTGCTTTATAATATACTATTAAATAAACCAAGATTTATGTTTATCCCCCATTGGTCAGTTAAACTCCCATTTTTTTCACTGTTATAATAAACATCACTGTTACAATGAACATTCCTGTATATGTCTGCCTGAGACCACATGTGGGGGATTCTTTAGACTAGATCCGAGGAAGTAAGATTTTAAATTATGGGGTAAACTCAGCTTCAATTTCACAAGAGCTTTTTAATTTTGTGAGCCAGATGCCATGGCACATACCTGTGAGAAACTAATGTGACTCCATTTAAAAAAAATAAATAAATAACAGCAGCTTCTACCTCAAGCCTGTCCTAAGGAAGGGGGTGTGACCCTTGTCCTTGGAAAAACCCACAGAGCACTCCTAAGCACATACCCACCCTGCTGAGTTGTTTGTCTGTAAATAACAGGAGAGGTCTGCAGTGCCAGGTGTCCCTGACTCAGTTAGGCTAGGTGAGGACCCATGGCAACCCCCCTAGCAACCTCCAATCAGCATGAGACAGGGAAAATACCTGGGATGCCAGATGACCCCCAAGTAGTTTATGGTGGTTGATAACATGTTGGGAAACCATGTAGTTTAGCACGTACACCCCTCGTGGCCTAAACCAATCAGTTCAAAGGAACCCCCTTCTTGTACTAGCCAATCACCCCTAACCAACTTGTTCCCGCCATTGAATGTGCTAATCAATGTTAAGAGTTGTTGTTTGATTTTCCCACGGTATGGAATGATTTGCTGTGTGATGTTGTGATGCATAGAGTATCCCCCCAAAACCTATAAAATCTCACTGAACTAAGGACCAGGACTCACTCCCTGGGACCGCTGTGTCGGGAACGGTTGTGAGTCCAGGCTCGAGCTTGCAATAAAGTCTCTTGTGTGCTTGCATCGGATTCGGCTCCTGGAGGTCTACTGGGGTCCCACGAATCTGGCATAACACCTGTAATCCCAACAATTTTAGGTTTAAGGTAGGAGGTTCACAAGATTAAGGCCCACTTAGGCAATTTAGCAAGACTTGGTCTCAAACATTTTTTTAAAAAGCCTGATGGGTGGGACTGGGGTTGTGGCTCAACGGTAACACCCTTGCCTAGCATACCTGAGGCACTGGGTTGATTCTCAGCACCACATACAAATAAATAAAAATAAAGATTCAACAACTAAAAGCCTGGTGTGGTGGCACACCCCTGTAACCTCAGGGTCTGAAGAAGCTAAGCCAGGAGAATTGCAAATTCAAGGCCAGCTTCATCAATTTAGCAAGGCCCTAAGCAATTTACTGAGACTGTGTCTCTAAATAAAAAATAAGGGCTGGGATTGCAGCTCAGTGTTTGAGCACTTGACTAGCACGTGCGAGGGTTTGATCCTCAGCGCCACATAAAAATAAATAAATAAAAGGTATTGTGTCCAACTATAACTAAACTAAAAAAATAAATCTTAAAATAAGTAAATAAATAAAAAGGGCTAGGGATGTATCTCAGTGGTTAAGCCCTCCTGAATTCAATCCCTGGTACTAAAAAAAAAAAAAAAAGGATTGGAATATAGCTCAGAGGGAGAATTCTCGGTTCAACCCCCAGTACCACACATGAAAAATCATTTTACCCAGGGCCTTGTGCATGTTAGGTAAATGCTCTACCACTGAGCTACACCTCCAGCCTCCACAAAGGATTAAATCTGAGCTCCAGAGGTGTTATACCAATTTATATTGTCACAAATGATGTATTAGAGTATTACCCACATATGACTCAACACTTGGTATTGTATTTAATAGTTATTGCCAATCTTATGGGTGTAAATTATTCTATTATTGTTGTTGTAATTTGTATTTTCCTTATAACTATTCAACTTGGACATCTTTTATATGTTCCTTCATCCATTTTGCATGTACATGAGTGCACACACACTGGGGATTAACTGAACCCAGGGCCTTACACATGCTAGACAAGTACTCTACAAGTGAGCTACACCCTCAGCCCCTTCACTGTTTTTTATTGTTTATGTTTTTGCTTCAGTACACATATGAACTAATGCTGGAGTGATGCAGAGCAAGGCTGGCTATATAAGGATGACATACAAATTCACGTATAATTCCATAGTTTTTCAAATGCCACCTTTTCAGTGATAAGACATCTTATCACCCTGTATAAATGTTAAAACCAACCCTATTCCAGCATTCTCTAGAGTCTTATCACTTCTTTTTGTTTGTGACATTTATTACTTTCCATCTAATAATAATGCATGTATGTCACTTACATATTTGTCTATTGTCCCTTTTCCTAATTAGAATGAAACCTCACAGAAGAAGACAACTTGGGGCCTCTTGTTGTTGTTCAGAATTATATCACCTGAGCAACAGGGCCTAGCACATAGTAGCCATTCAGTACATTCTTTTTTGCCTTGTATGAATATACTAATACTTGGAATTCTTATGAATGTACTGATGTTTTTAAAAAGTTAATAGCAATAATAACTAAATTCAAGATGATATTGAAAGTACATTAGAAAAGTCAAACAACTGAACATTTATATGGATTTTATGTATTTTATTAAAGTCTAATTTTTTATGCATTTTTTTACATTCTCAGACAACTTCTGTTTTAAAAATTACTTTTTGAATAGTAGGTGTTATATACATTATCCCCCTATAAAATATTATTCTAAAGTAAGTTTTTAATCAGCCATACAAATAGTTTTTGAAATTAATTAATAGATGCTCTGCATCCTACATTAGTTAATTAGTATTGGTTTGTATTTAGCAGTATCACTTACTTGTATTTTCAGATTGAGATCTGCCTCTGTATATCAGAGGCCAGCATCTTGCTGTAGCAAATGCGGTTTCTTACAATCATGGGTCCCCATTAAAACCAAAGAAACTGGGGCTGGGGATTTAACTGAATGGTAGAGCACATGCTTAGCATGCCCCAGGCCCTGGGTTCAATCCCCCCAAACAAGAATAACAATAATAAAAACAAAGAAAGTATATTGGGAAGAAGAAAAAAAACAGATTAAATAAATATCAGTTAACTAGCTCTCCCATAGTTTCCATTTTTTGTTTTTAAGATGAGGTCTCACTATGTTGCCCAGGCACTGACCTTGAACTCCTTGGCTCAAGTAAACCTCCTGCCTCAGCCTCCCAAGTAGTTAGGGCTGTAGGCCTATCTGGCTTCTTCCATAGTTAATTATTATCTATTTCGCAGTATTCTATAAATGTGTTATTTTCTGAAACTCTTTATAGTATTACTTCACATTAATTATAGAAATATTAGAAATGAAATTTTTCTTATGAAATGTGTTTTGAAAACAATTTTGTCTTGAACAAAACTAGGAGATTTTCTCAAAGACTAGGTTTTTGTATTTGAGGATTTGTTGAATCAATCGTAAAGTAATCTTATTAAGTGTCACACCTGTTCTATGTGACTTGGGACTGTTCCAAAATATTTTTTAAATTTCTAGATTTTTCTTAAGCTGCTCTAAGATAATATTTTATAATATATTACTTCTAAATCCTCTGATTCTATAACCATGTCAATGAATCTTTAGTTTAAAAAGCTACTTAGGTTCCCCACTGAAATGGACCAGCATTCCCTAGAGAAATACTTGGAACTAATTAGAAAAAACTATTGATTCCAGGATTTGGGTAGGATGTAAAAGATAACCCTGGAATATCTTATTGTGCCAGAAAGTAAGTAAATGTTAAAGTACACAAAGGCTAGCTTGAAGAGACTACAATTGGCTAAATCTGAGACAACCCAAACAAACATTGACAATAATAGATTGTAACTTATTGAATAAAAAAAGAATCCTAAGTCTACACTATTAACCAATACATACATTAATAAATAAGGGAGGGGCCTAGGGATGTAGCTCAGTGGTAGAGTGCTTACTTAGCATCGGTGAGGCTCTGGGTTAGATCTTTAGCACCACCAAAAATGAAATTTTAAATAAATAAATAATGATGGGGTGGGAATATAGCTTAATAGTAGAATACTTGCCTAGCATGTTCAAAGCCTTGATTCCACAGAACTGCATAACAAAAACAAAAAGCACCAAACAACCAAGTAAATAAAGGAGAGGGGAAATTTTTTCTTACATAGAATGCCAATTAATACATTTCTAAACAGGTTGGCCCTAATTCAATCCTTCTAAGAGGCAACTGAACACAGAAAGATACACCAGTTATGTGAGTGCTCAGAATAAAGGCTGTGTTAGGACAACACAGAGAGGGCAGCCATAGGTAAGCCAAGGAGAGCAGCCATGGGAAATCCAACCTGCCAACACTTTCATCTTGGACATCCAACCTCCAGAACTTTGAAAAATAAATTCATGTTGTTTAAATCACCTATTTTGTGATATTTTGTATGGTACCTGCTAAACTAATACAGTAGGGTTATTGGGAGGATTAATTAAAATAATCTGGTAAAAGAACTTAGAATGGTGGCTAGCATTTAATATCCAATTTAAAAAACTAGAATGATCTATGGATGCTAGAACTAGTAGGTGAAAGTTTAATGAGGAGGAGACTATTTGCATAGTCTCAAAATATGTTTCCACAAATTTCTTAATAATTATGAAAGGAAAACCATAATTTTTAAATGGAGAAAACTGGCAGACATAATCTTATTCAATTGATTTTATTAACGTCATTCACCTCAGGATGGGATGTACTAAAAAGGATATTTTATCACTTAGGTAGAATATGCATGCCCTAAATACATAGTAGCCATAAGGAAACATCAGAAAAGCCCAACCTTGTGCAGTGTTCTTCAAAAATACTGATATAGGTCAGACATGGTAGCACATGCCTGTAATCCCAGCTACTTGAGAGGCTGAGGCAGGAGGATTGCAATTGAGGACAGCCTGGGCAATTTAATGAGACCCTGTCTCAAAATAAAATTTTAAAAGGGCTGGGGATATAGCTTAACAGTAGAGTACCCTGGGCTCAATCTTTAGTACCATAAGAAGAAAGAAAGAAAAAGAGAGGTGTACACATACCATGGAATATTATGCAGTCTGAAAAAGGAAATCCTGTCATATGCTTCAACATGGTGAACCTCAAGGACATTATGCTGAATCAAATAAGCCAATCACAAGAGGTCAAATACTATTTGGTTCCTCTCATTTGAAGTATATAAAGCAATCAAAAAATGAGGGATTGGGATTATAGCTCAGTGGTAGAGCACTTGCCTAGCATGTGTGAAGCACTGGGTTCAATTCTCAGTACTAGATATAAATAAATAAAATAAATGTCCATCAACAACTAAAAAAAATTTTTTTTAATTGTAAAAACGAAGTATAAGGTGGTTGCCAAGGGCTGTGGGGAAAGGGAAGGAGCATTAGTGCTTAATGGGTATAGAGTTTTAATTTTGCAAGATTGAAAAGTTTGAGATATTTTGTCCAACAATGTAAATGTATTTAAAACTACTGAACTGTGCACTGAAAATGGTGAAGACTGTAAATTTAATGGTGTGTTTTTTAACCACGCATTTAAAAAAAATATCACCTAGGTAATTCTCGGATGGTAGCTTGGTTTTGGAGATTGCCAATAACAGATTAAGGATATGGGAAAACTCCTGTCCCCTTCTCCTCTTCCTGTTTTACTACCTCTCCTACCCCACTGGTCTTAATATTATGTAAAATACTAAAACATGTGAGTGAAAGTAGACTACAGAACAATTTTAACATCTTCCTGACTTTGTATTTTCATCTTTCTCAGATTGAAAAGCTAAAACAACAACTGGCTGAGACGAAAGAAAAAGCTCAAGAGGAGAAGGAAAAATTAGTGAGTATTTATATATACTAATACTTCATTTCCTAGGTAGTCAGGTTTTTAGTGAGCTCAGATATTTAAGACCCGATAAGTGGAAAAGTTTAAAGCCTACATACTTGATTGTCCAGAAACTCAAAAAGAACATATTATAGGCAAGGTGTGGCAGCATATACCTATAATTCCAGAGGCTGGGGTAGGAGAATTTCAAGTGTGAGATCAACCTCAGCAACTTAGTGAGGCCCTAAGGACTTAGAGAGACCCTGTCTCAAAATAAAACATTAAAAAAAGGCTGGGGATATGGTTAAGAACCCTTGGATTCAATTCCTAGCACCAATGATAATAATAATTACAACAATACCAACATATTATGAAATTTTTATTGTAGAAAACTTAGAAAATTATCTGGTATTAGGGGTGCTTACTGATCCTACTTGTATTGCTCCTAGTGCTTTTCAGCAGACAAGCTAGGAAATACATATTAGCCCGTACTAATATTTTCCGTTCAGTTGCAGGAATATAGGATTTTTACTTAAACTTACCTGCATCTCGTTTCTCCCTTGCCAAAGTCCTGCTTTTTTTTTTTTTTAAGAGAGAGTGAGAGAGAATTTTTTTTAAAAATATTTTTAGTTTTCGGTGGACACAACATCTTTGTTTGTATGTGGTGCTGAGGATCGAACCCGGGCCGCATGCATGCCAGGCGAGCGCGCTATCGCTTGAGCCACATCCCCAGCCCCAAAGTCCTGCTTTTTAATGATGTCAGCATAATTACCACATTGCTTAGAACTTAATACACTTACAATCTCAGAATATTTATGCTACCACCAACAATAGATTATTAGAACCAGTTTTAGATTTTAGGGGTGGCATTTTCTCTGTAGGATATATACCAATAAGAATGCATGACCAAAATTGCAAGGTTTAAAAACTATGTGAAGTTCCTTTCTTTAAGGTTATGCCACCAACTCAACGAACTCAAGAATAGATTTTACTTTCAAATTTTTTTTTTTAAACTGGGGATTGAACCCCCAGGGGTGCACCACTGAGCTGTATTCCCAGTCCCTTTTATTTTTTATTTTTGAGACAGGGTCTGCTTAGGGCCTTACTAATTTGCTGAGGCTGGCCTTGTATTTGTAATCCTCCTGTTTGTGAGTCATAGGGATTACAGGCAAGTGCCTGCTTACTTTTGAGTTTTAGAGGTTGCTTTTTTTTTGGCACTGGGGACTGAACCCAGGAGCAAGTACATGCTGGGTACTTGCTCTACCACTAAGCTACACCCCTAGTCCAGAAGTTGCTTTTGTGTTTCTTTGTTTTTGTGCTGGGGCCAGAACCCAAAGGCACTTTACCACTGAGATGCATCCCCAGTCTTTTTTTTTTTTTTTTTTTGAGACAGGGTCTTCCTAAATTCCTGAGGCTGGCTTCAAATTTGTAATCCTTCTGCCTCTGCCTCCAAGTCACTGGGATTGCAGGCATGGATCACTATGCCCAGCTAGAATTTGCTTTTTAAAATTTTTATTTTGCATGTAAAATTTTGTAATTATTGTAGTTATTTACATGGTTCCAAAATCAAGACTGACATATATGCTGAGAAATTTAACCTCTATCCACGTCTTTTCTACATTATTCTCTCTCTCCCTGTAGGTAACCATTTTATTTATTATAGGTATATCCTTTCATTTTAAAAATGTATATTTTGTAATAAGTATTAACAAAAGGTAAAAGGTAGCATACAGTATACCTAGACCAGCACCTTTCTTTTCTCATATAACAGTATTTTATTTTATAACCCAGGAGCACTTTACCAGTCAGCTACATCCCAGTCCTTTTCATTTTTTATTTTGAAACAGGGTCTAGGTTCAAGCTGGCCTTGGTCTTTTCCATCTTCCTTCCTTAGTCTCCTGAGTCAATAGGATTACAGGCATGGGCCACCACATCCAGATAACTCAATAGTATTTTTTGGAGGTCATAGTAATATGAAGTGTTTTCTAAAATGGTCCTTGTTTTGGTCAGTATGGACTGCTATGACAGAATACCATAGACTGAGTACACCCCTAGTCCAGAAGTTGCTTTTGTGTTTCTTTGTTTGTTTTTGTGCTGGGGCTAGAACCCAAAAGCACTTCACCACTGAGATATAACTTCCAGGTCAGAATGCCAACATGGTTAGATTCTTGGTGAGGGTCCTTCTCTCCGTTCACAGACAACTGCCTTTTTCCTGTATTCTCATATAGAAAGAAAGCTAGCTCTAGGTGCTTTATCTCTTCATAAAGGGATTGACCCCGATGGGCACAGTGGCATACACCTGTAATCCCAGCTACTATGGAGGCTAAGGCAAGAGGATTGAATGTTCGAGGCCAACCTCGGCACTTAAGTGAGACCTCTCTTGAAAGATAGATAGATAGATAGATACATAGATAAAGGGTTGGGGATGTAGCTCAGTGGTAAAGGGCTCCTGGGTTCAATCTCCCAGTTCCCCCCAAATAATAAATGCACTGATTCTATCATGAAAGCTTCACCTTCTTTTCTACATCTAAACCTAATTACCTTCCAAAGCGCATGCCTCCAAATACCATCACACTGGCGATTACAGCATTAGTATTTTGGTGGGGACACAAACATTCAGACAAGCGCGGCGNACAGATACATGAGGTGGGAGGGAAAGGGAGAGAAAAGGGAAATTGCATGGTAATGGAGGGAGACCCGCATGGTTATACAACATTACATATAAGAGGTTGTGAGGGGAATGGGAAAATAAACAAGGAGAGAAATGAATTACAGTAGATGGGGTAGAGAGAGAAGATGGGAGGGGAGGGGAGGGGAGATAGTACAGGATAGGAAAGGTAGCAGAATACAACAGTTACTAATAGGGCATTATGTAAAAATGTGGATGTATAACCGATGTGATTCTGCAATCTGTATTTGGGGTAAAATTGGGAGTTCAAAACCCACTTGAATCAAATGTATGAAATATGATATGTCAAGAGCTTTGTAATGTTTTGAACAACCAATAAAAAAAAAGATATTGTGTCCATCTACAACTAAAAAGATATTTATAAAAAAAGATATTTATAAAAAAGAAACTATGTATTTCTCTTATTGGGGGATGTTTTGAGCATTTCTTCATATCTATTTTTTCACATAAGTACATGTGTATGCATACTTACATATATATATTTATTTATTTTGAGGATTTGAACTTCATACAAAAATTAAAGTGGGGCATTTCCTCAAAGAAGATATAGTAGTGGCTTAATGCTTCAAATAGACTGTAACTCTTTGGAATGTCTGTTTTTCCTAACTCATTTGCCTCTTTTTTGAACACAGGAACAAAAGCATACTACACAAATAAATGAGCTGGAGGGACAGTTCCATCAAAAAGCCATAGAAATTGGCATGATTCAGACAGAGCTAAAAACAATAAAACAATTCCAGAAGAGAAAAGTTCAAGTGGAGAAAGAATTAGATGATGTAAGTTTCTATCTTGGAGATTAGAATTAACTGCTTAGATCTGCAAAAGCCTTAACAAACTTATGCCTATGTCGCATGACAAATTAGAGATTATTTGAGAGAAAAAGAGGAAGCCAAATGTCTCCATGGGCTATTTGTTTTTTCCCTAAGCATTGATTTGTGAATTCAACCAAACCTCAGCCAACACACCCTCCCATGATTATCAGCAGTTAACCTTTGGACTGACTTCAATAAGAAGGGAAATGCCCGTTCTAGAAAAAAAGTAGCAAGTTTCTAAAATGAGTCCCTAAGTCTGACCCACATTCTAGGAGAGGCAAATTAGGTTCCATTATTTGAAGGGAAGAGTGTCAAAAAATGGTGCACACATTTTAAGACCTCCACTGTTGTCCACAGTATACACAGCTGCGGTTATTAAAATATTGTTCTGGGGTTCTGATCACCAGAATAGTCTTTAGTGTCACTTTACAGTATTGTCTAAATATCTTAGTGTGAAAGTTAAGACCCTAAACCAACTTAGGGACATCATTATCTCTTTGCTACTTCCACTCTTCCCTACACACACACACACCTCCCTTTAATCCACCCAATTCATTTATATCTTAAGTATTTTCTCTCTTGCTTGTTCACACTGTTTAGTTAAAGGTGGACACAGACTTTGTTTTACTTTACGTGGTGCTGAGGATCGATCCCAGTGCCTAACACGTTCTAGGCAAGCACTCTACCACTGAGCCACAGCCACAGCCCCTCACACTGTTTTTAAAATGTGGAATGCATTCCTGATGGATCTCTGTCCTTTAAATTTTACCTAGTCTTCAAAGTCTCGGCTCAAATGCCTGTTGTCCATGAGACCGTCCCCAGAAGTCCTGTTAAAAAGTGAGAATTCTCTGTACCTTTATAAAAGGCATTATATTACTTAGCCCAACCTATCTTGAAATTATATTTATTCATTTGTCTTATATCGCCTACTAGATTGTAAATTCTTTGAGGCACGAACAGTGCTGTGTTTAGTGTTCAGCGAAATCCGAGAAACGCAGCATTGCTTAATAATGTCCTGTTGAAGGCGGAGCTGGTCTTCGGAACCCGGCGCTGGCGGTCTGCGCCTGCGCTCTGGCTGTGTCTGACTCCACCTCTGGCCGAGCGCACCGCCCCAGTGACGTGAGGCCCCGCGCCACCCAGCGCGGCGCGCCGCAG
>NW_025999900.1:41354730-41376506 GCF_001458135.2 Marmota marmota marmota
GCGCGCCGCAGCGGTTTAGGCGCGCGAGCCTCCAAGATGGCAGAGCGGGTGTCTCCAGGAAAGTCGACAGACCAGGTGTGTCCCTTCCTCTTTAAAAAGCCCGGACGGAAAGGGGCTGCAGGCCGCAGAAAGCGTCGGGTGTGTGACCCGGAGCTCGGGGAAAGCGGTAGCAGTAGTGACGAAGGCAGCTCTGTGGTTCGACCAGAGAAGAAGCGGGCGACCCACAATCCAATGATACAGAAGACCCGCGGCAGCGGAAGGCAGAAGGCGGCCCACGGCAACTTCAGTAGCGAGGAGGAGGAGGAGGAGGAGAGTCTAGGTGTGGTCTACAGGTCCACCCGCTCGGCGAAGCCTGTGGGGCCAGAGGATATGGGGGCGACAGCTGTCTATGAGCTGGACACAGAGAAGGAGCGCGACGCCCAAGCCATCTTTGAGCGCAGCCAGAAGATCCAGGAGGAACTGAGGGGCAAAGAAGATGACAAGATCTATCGGGGAATCAATAATTACCAGAAATTCATAAAGCCCAAGGACACGTCTATGGGCAATGCCTCCTCCGGGATGGTGAGGAAGGGCCCCATCCGAGCCCCTGAGCATCTCCGAGCGACCGTGCGCTGGGATTACCAGCCCGACATCTGTAAGGACTACAAGGAGACTGGCTTCTGCGGCTTCGGAGACAGCTGCAAATTCCTCCATGACCGTTCAGATTACAAGCACGGTTGGCAGATAGAACGTGAGCTTGATGAGGGTCGATACGGTGATTATGAAGAAGAAAATTATGAAGTGGGAAGCGATGATGAGGAAATACCATTCAAGTGTTTCATCTGTCGTCAGACATTCCAGAACCCAGTCGTTACCAAATGCAGGCATTATTTCTGTGAAAACTGTGCACTACAGCATTATCGCACCACCCCGCGCTGTTACGTCTGTGACCAGCAGACTAACGGTGTCTTCAATCCCGCGAAAGAATTGATTGCTAAACTGGAGAAGCATCGAGCTGCAGCAGAGGGCAGTGCTTCTTAGATCTCAGGAGACCCCCATGGGGTCTAATCCTCATTACCTAGGTTTTCCATAATTGTCAAATCTCAAAATAAATATTTTGTTTTTCTTTTGGTAATCCTACGAACACCCCAAAACAACCATGATTAAAGGAATATCAAGATTTTCTAGACGGAATATAAAGTTTTGTTTTATATAAAAATGCTGCAAATTGAAGCAATATAGTTAAATTTTGAGAAACTCTTAACATAACCAACCCATGTCTAGATATATATCTTGAATCAAAATGGGTTAACATTCTAATGGGTCATGGTGATTTTTTGAAAAGACCAACGTTGCCACCTACTGGAAGAATAGATTTCAGACCTTTCAAAGAGGGCTGTTGAGGACTTCAAATTCAAAGGCAAAAGTTACAAGTTTATGGGAAAAATAAGATGATTCTGTGGAATTCCAAATGTGGAATAAATGAGACAGGCATAGGGGCCTATGAACTTCAAATTGGAGGTATACATTAGGGACATTTTACTGTGTATATAGAATTTGTTGTACAACTTGAAAAGAGACTAATTATATTTGGAGTATCAAAAAGTATTCAAGGCATACATTCTTAAAGAAAAAAGTGGATTTCTATCTGCCTAACAGAAGAAACATATATTGGAAATTGAAGTTATTATTTTTGTTACTTTTGATAATGTTCATTTTAGCAAATTTAACTTAGAGAATAAAAAAAGAAAATAAAAATAACTCCAGCCCCCACAATTATACAACCAAGAGATAACCATTGTTAATATTTTGGTGTAGTCTTTCCTTTGTTATTCTATGTTGAAATATAGTTTAAAATGTATGCTATTTTTTTAGAAGTAAAGTGATGTTTTACAAGTTGTTAACCTAATTTTTCACATCATATATTATGAATATATTTCAATGCTGTGGTATTTTCCTATAAAATCTTTTTGAATAAATGCATGGGATTCCATTGGATAGACATGAATTTATTAGTTCCTTTTCTGTAGGATATTTGGACTTTTTTCCTAATTTCTCACTATTATAAAGTATGATGTACATCTAAAGCATAAAGAAATTTCTATATCTGGGTGGGGTTGTGGCTCAGCGGTAGAGCACTTGCCTAGTGTGTGTGAGGCCTTGGGTTCAATCCTCAGCACCACATAAAAATAAATAAGTAAAACAAAGGTGTTGTGTCCAACCACAACTAAAAAATAAACATTTAAAAAAAACCCAATTTCTATATCTTTAATTAGTTTTTAGGATACTTCTTAGAATTGGAATATATAATTTAGGAACATGACATCAGTTGTGATGGGTACATGCCTATAGTCCCAGCTACACAGGTGGCTGAGGCAGGAGGATTGCTTGAGTCCAGGAGTTCCAGGCTATAGTGCAATATGCCTATTGGGTGTTCACACTAAGTTTGACATCAATATGGTGACCTGGAAATGGGACCAACAGGTTGCAAGTACTGATCAGTACTGAGATTGTGCCTGTGAATATTCACTGCCCTCCAGTTTGGGCAACATAGTAAGACCCCATCTCTGAAAAAAAGAACATGAACTTCTAACAATTTGTGATGTACATTGCCTGCTAATCACTTGAAAGATTTATTAATTATAGATTTTTGGAGAAGTCTAATGGTATATGAAAGGGCTATCACCACACTCTTTAATAGAAAGTATTTCTATAAATTCATGAGTTGACCTTAATTTTGAGGGGAGTATTGAAGGTTAAACTCAGGGAACCTTATCACTGACCTACATCCTCAGTCGTTTTTTTTTTTTTTTTTTTTTTTTTAATTTATTTTCGTTGGATGGACACAACACCTTTGTTTTATTTATTTGTTTTTATGTGGTGATGAGGATGGAATCCAGTGCCTCACACATGCTAGGCACGTGTTCTACCACTGAGCCACAACTTCAGCCCCTCAATTATCTTCATTTTTATTTTGAGACAGGGTTTCACCAAGTTGCTTAGGGCCTTTCTCAGTTGCTGAGGCTGACCTGGAACTCAGCCTCCTGAGTCACAGATTACAGGTATGCACCACCATACTCAGCTAAATTGATATATGTTTGAAAGTCTTTGACCATATGTGGCCATTTAAAAAGGTGTATTAAATTTTAGGAAGAAAGAAATACATCTGCTGGGCGCATGCCTGTAATCCCAGTGGCTTGGGAGGCTGAGACAAGAGGATTTCGAGTTCAAAGCCAGCCTCAGCAAAGGTGAAGTGCTTAGCAACTCAGTGAGACTCTGTCTCTAAATAAAATACAAAATAGGGCTGTGGCTCAGTGGGCGAGTGCCCCTGAGTTCAACCCCTGGTACCCCCCAAAATAAATAAAATGGTGCTCATTTAAAAAAAAAAAAATCTCAAAGAGATCATATAAAATGGAGATTTAGTGAGCAGAACAGAGATTACACAAAGGAAAATTGTTCCATATAGGAAGGACAGTTTTAGACATGATATTCACTAATTTATATATTAAACAGATACTATGCTAAGTACTTTACATGCATTATTTATTACTGAATCCTTACCAATCCCTATGAGGTTAGTACTATTACTATCCTCTTTTTATCCTGGCAACTTGAGACCATGTCAAACAGCTGGTGAGAGAGGAACCTCTTGACTTTATTGCCTTTCTTTTTTTTTTTAATTTTTTAGTTGTAGATGGACACAATATCTTTCTATTTTATTTATTTTTATGTGGTGCTGAGGATGGAACCCCCAGTGCTTCACACACGAGGGTGAGTACTCTACCACTGAGTCACACAACCCCAACCCTCCTTTCTTTTTCTTTAATTTTTTTCTTAGTTGTTGATAGACCTTTATTTTATTTATTTATACATGGTGCTGAGAATCAAACCCATTGCCTCACATATATCAGTCAAGTGCGCTACTGCTGAGCCACAGCTCCAGGCCTTTATTGCCTTTTTTTGTGGTATGAATGGTAAAGTATGCCAGATGCCTATTTTATTTATTTGTTTGTTTGTTTGTTTGTTTGTTTTTTGTGTGTTATGTGGTGCTGGGGGTTGAACCCAGGGGCTTGTGCATATAAGGCAAGCACTCTACCAACCGAGCTATATCCCAGCCCCTCAATCTTATTTTTATTATTTATTTTTTGCTGGTACTGGGATTTGAACCTGGGGGTACTCTACCTCAAGCTACATTTCCAGCCATTTTGAATTTTTAAAATTTGAGACAGGGTTTTACTAAGTTGCCCAGGTTGGCCTGAAACATGCCATCCTCCTGCCTCAGCCTCTGAAATGCTGGGATTCCAGGTATGTACTACCATGTTCAGTCAGACTTATTATTTCCAGTAATATAGACTTCAGGATCATCATTCTAAATTAGTTCATATTTCTTTACTTAAAATAATTTTATAGCCTTTTTTATTCTATATCATTTTAATAATAGAAGTAGTATCCACCCATGGGAATCATGGGGAGATATTTTTTAGATTGATATTAGGAAGAGTTTTTTTTTTTTTAATAGGAACTATTTGAGAAGAGTCTGATATATTAATGAGACTTGAATTAGTGATATTTCTGTCTCAAAACATTTTTCTCAGAAGGGATTCCTATATTAGGTGGGGGAATTATATAGTCTGACTCCTAACATACTTCCAATTCTTTTCTTTTGTTTTTAATTTCCCCACTGTGCAACTTGCTTCAGTGGCAGCAGCCTGCAGGCACAGGAGCCAGGCAATGGTTCAGGACCACAGTTTACTCTGGCATGGGAACATCCCTCCAATTCCAAAATTTTATGATTCCACATTTGAAATGATATTTGGAAAATATGATGAGAACAACTTATCTGAATGCCCTGAGAACTACTGATCATGAAAATCTTTTAAAAACTCAATACTGGGGCGGGGGTTGTGGCTCAATGGTGGAGCGCTTGCCTAACAAGTGTGAGGCACTAGGTTTGATACTCAACACTGAATATAAATAAATAAATTAAAGGTCCACTGGCAAAAAAAAAAAAATATATATATATATATATATATATATATATATATATATATAAATAAATAAAAAACAAAAAATACATAAATTATAAATTAAATTTTAAAACAAAAAATCCAAAAAAACACCTCAATACTGTTCTTATAAATCTGTAGAAGATTGAGGGAAATATGGTATATTCAGGGGTGAGGAAACTTAAATTTTTGTGTTCAGCACTAGGAAAATTAATGTTTATCAGAAAATGTTTCTATATTGGGAATGTTCTAGGAATATGTCCCAATCAACCCCATTTCCTATTGACCAGTTTTTGTTTTTTAAATTTTAGCTGAAGGAAAATTTAAGAAATACAGAGAAGAAACATCAGGAATCTCTTAGCAGATTGGAGAGCAGATTTTTTGAAGAAAAGGTAAGAATGTTAGGGTTAATTAAGAAATGTTTTGTTTACCAGAACAACATAAGTGTATATACATGCATTCTGAAATATACCAACCTTCCATTTGGCATTTTATTAGATTATTATCAATTCATAACAGATAAAAATAAGAGAAAACAAAACTTTTTAATATACAAATCTCAATGTTCCAGTCCTTTCCCCCCTTTCATTCATTTTCTTAATTTTTTTTCTTAATTTTTAAAATTTATTTTAACTGATAAATAAAAACAAAATTGTACATATTAATGGAGTACCATATAATGTTTCAATACATGTATACATGTTTAAATCAGGTTAAACAATAACCTATCTCCTCACACATTTATCATTTGTTTATGAGGAAAACTTTCAGAATCTTCTGTTTTTTGAAACTTACAGTATATTGTTGTTATTTATAGTTATATTACTGTGTAATAGCACCCCACCATCTTCTTGCTCCTAACTATAACTTAGCACTCACTGATCAACCCTTCTCCATCTCCCACACCACTCTCCCTGGCCTGAAATAGCCACCATTTTACTCTCAATTTCTGAGATCAACTGTTTTATTTATTTATTTTTTTTAAAAGAGAGAGAGAGAATTTTAATATTTATTTTTTAGCTTTTGGTGGACACAACATCTTTGTTTATATGTGGTGCTGAGGATCGAACCTGGGCTGCACGCATGCCAGGCAAGCACACTACTGCTTGAGCCACATCCCCAGCCCAACTGTTTTAGATTCCACATAGGAATGAGATCCTACATTACTTGTCTTTCTGGGCCTGGCAAACTTCCCTAAGCATAATGATCTCCATTTCATCCAGATCATTTAATTTTATTTATGTTGTATTATTATGTTGTATTTTCGGCCACACAAAGAATTTCATTCTTTGTAAGGCTGAAAAAATACTCCATTGTGAATATGTACCACATGCTCTTTATCCATTCATCAATTGATAGACACTTAAGTTGTTCTCAAGAAGGATTGTCATTTTATAAAGGCTTCAAGTCTCAGCTTGGTATTCCCCTGGTACAATTAAAGCTACCTCTGTCCCTATATAGGGGAGAGGGAATTGGAGAAATCACTCTAGTGTGAGCATGAAAATGTTTGCCTAGTCTAGTGGAGCCAAGGATGTTAATAAAAGGGGGCTCAAAAATGTTTCTTAGCACATCACAAACTTCCTGGCTTCTCTGGGTCTCTGAAGTTAATTCTCCAAATTATAGGAAGTATGTTGGAATACTTTTCTTTTTTTGGGAGGGGGGTTTGTTTTTGTTTTCAGAGGCTGTATGATTTTAATTTATTCTTTTAATTGTTTCTTTAATTTTTCATTCTTAGGAAATAATTGAGGTAGATTCAGAAATTGATAGGGATGTAGGGAGTTGAGGGTGGGGCAAATAAGTATTCATGAAGTTTAGGTAAAAGGAATTACTTTGAAAAGTGGTTAGGGTTAGTTCAGTGGAAGATTGTGTGCTTAGTATGTGTGAGACTCTGGCTTCCATCCCCAACACACCACACACACAGTGGCTCTAGGTTTCTAGTTTGTGTATGGAATTACCTAAAGGGAGTAAGACGGGAGCAGCACCCTGGTGCTTTCCCTCTGAGACTTTTCCTGGAATGGCCAGGAATAGGATGCTCTCAGTTGCATTTCCCTTCTACTCCACCCCAATCTGATCTCTTTAGAAGTACTTGGTCAGTTTACAGAATACCTGAGTAATGTGCTTATATAAATAGGATTATTCTGAGAGTAGATGGCTCCTGGTCTTTCTCTCATGGTTGCAATATGATGACAATAGCTTCAATCTTTCTTTGTGTTTAAGGCAAGAATGAGGGGATCCTCCAGATGTATCTGCCCCTTTTATCTGGAAGCCATAATACATTTCCTAGAGCTTTTAGCAGATTTCTTCTTAGATTTCATTGGCCAGAACCATGTTATAAAGGTTGCTGGGAAAGTGAATGTTTTGTTTTTTCGGCCACTAGTAGCATTAGGAAGGAAAAAGGAAGATGGGAATTAAGTTTAACTGGTCATCCTCAGCAATATCTGCCTCGCCCTGTTGTTACAGATTTCATGGGTATTTCTCTACTGGTTTGAATTCCAGAGCTGCTGCTTCAGAAGGCATTGGGCTTTCCAATAGGTCTGTCATTCATCTCATGCTTTGCACGCTCCACCTGGTCGTATATGATTTCCCCAGATCATTGTTGTTTGATTTGATTTTGTTTTCCCATTTATTCCTTTCTGTTTCTTTTGATTTATTTATTTTTTCAAAACATTACAAAGCTCTTGACATATCATATTTCATACATTTGATTCAAGTGGATTATGAACTCCCATTTTTACCCCATGTACAGATTGCAGAATCACATCGGTTACACATCCATGTTTTTACATACTGCCATACTAGTTCCTTTCTGTTTCTTGAACCACAAAGTTCTGCTTACTTCCATGTTTTTGTGCTTGACTACTGCCTCTTCCTGAGATGTTCTTCTTTAAGCTATGGCTCATTCTCTAGAGCTCAAATGTCATTTCCTCAGAGATTTCCTATACTCCAGCCTAAAATGACCTCCCCCAGTTACTGCCTCCCTTATTACTCCCATGTATTTCATGTATAGCTCTTATCAGAGCCTATTTATTCTCTTATTTATTTGACTACTCACTAGGGAGGCTATATAACATCAGATTGCCTATGTACGAATCTTTGCTCTGCCACTTCCTGACAATATAATTTTGGGAAAGCCATTTATTTCTCTTTTCCTAGGTCACTGTTTCTGGGGATAATAATATTATCTATTTCATAGTGTTATTGTGAAAAGTAAATAATAATCGTTAATCTCTTAGAACTGTTGTTGAAGATATAACTATTTTAAACTGACCATTTTCTTTTTTTAGCACCGACTAGAAAAAGAGGCTGAAAAGAAGATAGTAACGCTGGCAGAGAGAGCCCACCATGAAGCTGTGACGTAAGAGATTGCTGCCTCTTTTTTCAAATAAGCCTCTCTTCTTTGCTAGTCTACTTTCTTTCTTTTGGTGGCAGATTGGGAATCAAGCCCAGGGCCTTGTGCATGCTAGGCAAGTGCTCTAATACTGAGCCATATACTCAGACCTTTTTTTTTTTTTTTTGACAATACTGGTGTTTGAACATAGGGCCTCACACTTGCTAGGAAATCACTGAGCTATATCCCTAGCCATCTTTATTTCATTTTGAGATAGTGTTTTGCTAAGTTGTCAAGACTGACCTTTAATTTGTGATCTTCTTGCCTCACTTTCCCAAGTGTCTGGGTTTATAGGCATGTACCACTGCACCTGACTTCTTTTTATCTTCTTGTCTTCCACCTCCTCTTCTGGCTTGCCTTTTTCAAATGTTCTGGTCTATTCTCCCTAACTGTTCTCTTTATGTTCTCTACTCCTTTCCCTCTAACCATTCTGTAATAGCATGGTGTGGTAGAGAGAATCTGGGCCTTGAAGTTAGACTTTGGTTCTCAATATGTATACTTTTTTTTGGTAGCAGATTGAACTCAGGGACACTCAACCACTAAGCCACATCCCCATCCCTATTTTATATTTTATTTAGAGACAGGGTCTCACTGAGTTGCTTAGAGCCTGGCTTTTGCTGAGGCTGGCTTTGAACTCATGATACTCCTGCCTCAGCCTTCCCAGCTGCTGGGATTACAGGAGTATGCCACTGTGCTCAGCTATTTAACTTTCTTGAAATTTTTCTTCATCTAAAAATGGGGTTAATAATAGCTGGGTGTTGTGGTGCACATTTGTCATTCTTGTGACTTATGAGCTTGAGGCAAGAGGATCCTGAGTTCAAAGCCAGCTTCAGCAACTTAGTAAAGCCTTAAGCAGCTTAGTGAGACCCCCTTCTCAAAAACTAAAAAGGGGCTGGGGATGTGGCTCAATGGTTAAGTATCCTAGGTTATATCCCCAGTACCAAAAAATAAAAATAAATAAATAAATAGATAAATAAAAATGGGGCTAATAATAGTAGATTTGCAGGATTGTTATGAGATGTATTAGTGGAAGCAACACTAAGGTATCTTATATTAACTATTGAACTCCCAGGTCTCAATGGTTTATTTCTTGTTTCTGTAACAATCCAATGTGGATTGGGCAACTCTTCTCCAGTGGTGATTCAGGAACCTGGGATGATTTCATTTTGTACCTCTGCTGTTTTGGAGTTCTTCAGTTGTCATCTGGATAGGAGAGAGCATGGGAAACTCAACAACTGAAAGTAACACATCACTTTGCACTTTCCTATAGGGTGAGAACTTTGTAACAAGATTCCCACCTAACTATTGAGTATCTATCATAAGCTGCTAGGCAAGTGCACTACTACTGAACTACATTTCTGGCCCAGTGATTGTCATTATTAATGTTAGAGAATAAAACAATCATTGTTCTCATTTGATAATATCGAAAACTTGGGCCTATATTTTGTAATCTTATATCTCTTTTAGGCAATTGAATGCTGCTGGAAGAAATGTTTTTAAAGAGAATATTTGTCTCCAGAAAGCTCTCACATACCACCTGAAGGAAGCTGATGCTCTACAAAAAAACTCTGAGAAGTTGCAAGAGAATCATACTTTCCTTTTACATCAAAAGGTTCCCACTCTCATTTACACTGTTTCCTAGTTTTTTTTTTAATGATTGAGTTGATGAATATCAAGAATTGACTAATTTAAGGATACAGAAGGACAATAGGACCATTTTTTTTTTCTGTCTGGATGCTGCAGTTTCCTTATCTGAAAAGATGAATTAGTGAATTGTTGTAGGGACAGACATGGCAAGGCATTGAAGATAGCAAGAAACAGTTTTATTTGGCTGCAGCCAGGTTCAGAGGGCACAGCTTTTGCTATAATCAATTAATCCCCTGAACCCCAAGTTCAGGTAGTTTCAGAATCTTATACCCAGCATATAAGGGGAGAGGCTCAGAAGTTCACAGTCTGCAGAAGTTTATATAAAAGCAGCTTTTCCTTTCTCTGTTTTGGGCAAGTTAACTCTTCAAGGACAACCTCCGAGAAGGGGAGAGCTTTTTCTCCCCTTTCTTTCCTTCCCCTTCCAGCTGTTACCATGGATCCTAATTGGTATCTTCTCTTATTTTTAAAAAAATATTTATTCTTAAGTTTTAGGTGGATACAACATCTCCATTTTACATTTATGTGGTTCTGAGGATCGAACCCAGTGCCTTGTGCATGTTAGGCGAGTGCTCCACCACTGAGCCACAACCCCAGCCAAGTATCTTCTCTTATGCTAGGAATATAGACATCTCTGTGAAGCCTAGCTCAAGGCCAGAGGCCTTTTTTGCACATTTCTATAAACTACTATACTGGATACATGTTTGTGAAAAACTAGTAATGGGGTGTCCAGCACCTGGAGTGTTGATTTCTTCCCTGTCAGTGGCCAAGTAAGATAGGGAAACATGAAAATAGAATGTTTATCTAAATTGAACTCTTTTGTATAGACTCTTTTGTTGACAGTCCTAAAATCAGCCATTGTGAAGATTTCTGGAGAAGCCCAGTTAAGACTTTTCTGTGGAGAAAGGGGGTGCCACTACAGAATAATTTATAAGAAGCATTATACTTGACTTTATAAATATGACTCTTATCAGAAACATAAATATGATTCTTATTGCCTACTACCTTTAGAATATTCATTTTCCTTTGAGTATAGTTGATTCCTGAATCACCTAAGAATAAGTTTGACTGTAACGGACATGACATCTGTGGCATCACCACATGAGGACCCCTGATGGTAAGCAATCCAGAACAGGAATGGTAGTGCAACAAAATCAAAAGATATTTAGCTTCTTTAACTCTTCTCTGCAACATGTGGCTTATAGCCTCAAAGTTAACTCATGGCCAAGGTGGCTGCTGGAGCTCTAACCATTATTCTAAACAGAAGGAAGGGGAAGGACAACAAGAAAAAAAGTACCCTTTTAGATTTAGAGGTCTTCCTGGAAATCTCACACGTATTTCCACTTATATCTCATTGACCAGAATTTCAATATGCTGAACTACAAGGAAGGCTTGGATTTTCAGCTGGCTCTACTTCCTTCCTTAATAAAATTGGGGTTTTATTATTAAGGAGCAAAGAAAAATGGAAAATGAATACCAGAATAGGCAACTAGGAGACTACCACAAGTTCCATTACATAGCCATTAGTTTTGTTGATTTTATTTTTTTTAATTTATTTTTTAGTTATAGGTGGACACAGTATCTTTGTTTATTTTTATGTGGTGCTGAGGATCGAACCCAGTGCCTCATGCTTGATAGGCAAGCGCTCTACCTCTGAGCCACAACCTCAGCCCCTTATTGATTTAGATAATATAAAATATTTAACCTTTCAGAATTTTAGAGGAAGTTTGAAACTTCATAATCAGTAAAATCACATTTCCAGACAAGGGTCTTAGGGTGTTTGTTACTTTCTTTACACATAAATATTAAAATAATCCTTCTTACCCTTGTATCAAACTCAAATCTCATGAAATAATGGAAATTAGTTTGAAATGATTAAAGAACTCTCCCTTCTTTCATCTGTTTTTAGGAGATCAATGATCTATTGATTAAGGAAAAGATTTTGCAACTTACTCAGCAGAGAACACAAATCCAAGTTCTTCGAAAGAAGGTGGTAAACTTGGAGAAGGCTTTGAGTTTTATGACCAAAGAGTTTGAGACTGAAGTTTCAAAACTGCAGCAACAGGCAATTATAGAGAACCAAGCAGGTCGGGGGGAAATTGACAAGCTGCAACACCTTCTTCAGCTGAAAGACAAGGAAATGAATCGTGTGAAGAAGCTGGCCAAGAACATCCTGGATGAGAGAACAGAAGTGGAAAGATTCTTTTTAGATGCTCTACATCAAGTGAAGCAACAGATCTTACTCAGCAGAAAGCATTATAAGCAGATAGCACAAGATGCTTTCAATGTAAAAATGAGAAAGGCATATGCAGGAAAAACAGAATATCCTCTAATCAGGACATTTGATGGCAGAGAACACAGCACCAATAGTGTGAATCAGGATCTTATGGAGGCTGAAAAATGGTACTGATTAACACTTTTTATTATCTTTTGTACAGTCATTTTTTTTGCCCTTTGATGAAATAAGAACTCAGAAAAGTTTAGTTTGATAATCAATTAGAATAGATTTCTCAGCAAGTTACTTGAGTTGGGAATTGATTTAACTTTGCAATCCTTATTCAGCAGAGTATGAGGAGTTTAGTATGTATTCTTAGTAGGTACCCTATTTTTCTTTCTTTCTTTTTTTTTGGTGGGGGGTGTTCTGGAGATTGAACTTAGGGGCACTCTGGCCACTAAGCCACATCCCCAGCCCTATTTTGTATTTTATTTAGAGACCAGGTCTCACTGAGTTGCTTAGTGCCTTGCCATTGCTTATGGTGTCATTGAACTTGAAATCCTCCTGCCTCAGGCTCCTGAGCTTCTGGGATTATAGGTGTGCACCACTGTACCTGGACTCTTATTTTGTTAAAATTAGAAATTAGTTATAAAGGCTTCATTAGATTTAAGTTAAACATTTTTGATAAGCATAGGTTTCGCAGATATTTTGTACTACTTCCTTTGCTATCTTGAGATGAAAACAATAATATCTAACCATATAGATTTTTATTTTTATTTTTTGGTACTGGAGATTGAATCCAGGGGTGCTTTATACCAAGCTATATCACCAGCCCTTTTTATTTATCTGTTTATTTATTTTTCGAGACAGGGTCTCACTAAGTTGCTTAGGGCCTTTCTCAGTTGCTAAGGCTGGCCTCAAACTTGCTGTCTTCCTGCCTTAGCTTCCGTAGTTGCTGAGATTATAGGCAGCCCATGCTATCTTCAAACTTATGATCCTTCTGCTTCAGTCTCCCCAGTAGCTGGGATTACAGATGTGTACCACCATACCCAGCCAGTCCCCTACAATTAATTTTGAAGTGACTAATTTGTAGGTGTTTTTTAATTTTGTAGCTATTGGGAAGATTGGATGTGCCAGTGGCCTCTGGAAGCTTCTGAAAAGATGATGATACTTTTAAAAAAACATATATACTAATATTATAATGTATTATCTTATTGTCACATTCAGAATGCCACTTTTAATACAAAGCAATTGACTATAATTGTTCCTTTTTTATTTAATAAGTAACTTGAATCTCTACTGTACATAAGGCAGTTTCCCATACACCTTTTTTCTACTGTATACTGTTATAAAATTTCAGAGGAGGTTAAACGATTCCCCACATTGTTATTGCAGAAACTGTGCTTTTCCTTTTCTGCCTTCTGTGTAATATTTTTGCTACTGGGCAACTTATCACCTCTACCAGCATGGCTGAAGTGGTGTTTAAAATATTGCATCATCAGGGGGCTGGAAGTGTAGCTCAGTGGTAAAGCATGTGCAGAACATGTTCAAGGCCCTAGCTTCAATCTGCAGCAACTATTTAAGAGGCAGATTGGAAGGACAACTGAAGTATATGGTAATCAGAAGGTAAAACCTAAAACTTTCAGGGCTGTGGGTATAGTTCAGTGGTAGAGCGCTTGCCTAGCATGAGGGAGGCTCTGGGTTTGATCTTCAGCATTGCATAAAAATAGATAAATAAAATAAAGGCATTGTGTCCGTCTACACTAAAAAAATTTTATATTAAAAAAACCCCTAAACTTTCAGGTTTTGCTCTCATGTACACCTATAAATCCAGCTATTTGAGAGACTAAGGTAGGAATACTGCAAGTTCAAGGCTAGCCTGGACAACTTAGTGAGACCCTAAAATAAAAAAAGATAAAAATTTTTTTAGCTGGGTGTGGTGATGCATACCTGTAATCTCAGCAGCTAGGGAAGCTGAGGCTTTTAAGGCTAGCCTCAGCAACTGAGTCCTTAAGCAATTTTTTTTTTTTTTGGTACTGGGGATTGAATTCAGGGACACTCAAACCCTGAGCCACAACCCCAGCCCTAATTTTTGTATTTTAGAGACAGGGTCTCACTGAGTTGCTAAGCACCTTGCTGTTGCTGAGGCTGGCTTTGAACTCTTGATTCTCCTGACTCAGTCTCCCGAGCTGCTGGAATTACAGGTGTGCGCCCAGTAGCCCTAAGCAATTTAGTGAGACCCTGTCTCAAAACAAAAAATCAAAAGGGCTGGGAATGTAGCTCACTGGTAAAGCATCTCTGGGTTCAATCCCCAGCACAAAAAATAAATTTAAAAACTTTTTAGCTCAAGATAAAAAAATAAAAAAGGATGGAGGTATAACTTAGAGATATGGCACCCCTGGGTTCAATCCCTAATACTGCAGAACAAAAAAAAAAAAAAAAGGAAAAACAAAACATCAACAACAACAAACTAATCCCTCTGACTTAAATGTAAAATATTTCCTGAATTATACAACATAAATACACATTAGCTTTTACAAATAGCAAGTAGACTGGAAAAGTTATAGTATAGATAAAGACCTGCCTGAAAAGCTTAGCTGCATCCTTATTTAGAGGTAAAGAAAAATAGATTATAATTTAATTTCCATGTTATTTTCCAGATTTACTTTTTATCACTCTGTTTTCTCAGTTAGGTTTTTTTTTTTTAAAGAAATGTTAAAAAAATACCTATCAATAATCTCAACAAATAACTTTTTTCTTGTTCCCTTTGTCTTTGAAGTATATATAAATACATAATGCTATATTACAACATTCTATTTTGCTTATTTGCTTAATGTTTGAGTACAAATCTTTTTCATGTTGTTATAGTTCTTGTCATTTTCATCTTAATGACTACATAACATTTTGGGTTGTCTACTATATTAATAACCTTTTCAATTTTGTGATTTTTGTAATGGATATAGTTTATAGTCATTATATAGTATTCAGTTATGGTATGGATTTTTTCTTACGTTTACATATTTTTTAAATTTATTTTTTAGTTGTAGTTGGACACAATACCTTCATTTATTTATTTTTATATGGTGCTGAGGATCGAACCCAGGGCCTCACATGTGCTAGGCGAGTGCTCTATGGCTGAGCCACAAACTCAGCCCCATACTTCATATTTTTTAACAAGAAAAGATGTTTACTTTGACTACATTTTTCCTTTTCACTTTTTTTTCCCTTTGAATTCTTTAGGACAAGTACTGAAAGAAATGTGGATATTGCAGATTTGACCTGGGAGCAGAAGGAAAAAGTCTTGAGATTGCTCTTTGCAAAAATGAATGGTTTTATTCCTAGGTAATTTCCTACTTCTACAGTGAAATACCAGTGTTATTGAACTTAGAAACCACATAGGAACAATGAATTTATTCTTAGAATTAAAAGGAATACATAGCTGGGCGTAGTGATGCATGCCTGTAATCCCAGTGACTCAGGAGGCTGAGGCAGGATGATCGATAGTTCAAAGCCAGCCTCAGCAACTTAGCAAGGCCCTAAGCAATTCAGTGAGAGCCTGTCTCTAAATAAAATACAAAAAAGGGCTGGGGCTGGGACTCAGTAATTAAGCGCTCTTGAGTTCAATTCCAGGTCCTCCCCCCGCCCCCCCAAAAATTAAGGACTAGAAAAACTAAAAGGGCTAAAAGGGTTCTACTGCTTAGCTACTGTAACTCTAAGAGATAAGGAATAGGAATGAGGAGACATGAAGACAAAAGATGACTTGGAATTAAAGGGGGAAAATTATCTTAGATATTTAGGATGATGTTTACCATAATGCTTGCTAAGTTACATTGCTCAACTAAATGTATAGCATCTTCAGAAAAGCATAGAAACTGTTTAGGTTTTATTGGTTTTTAAAAATAAGTAAATAATTTAAAGGTGATTATTCATCAAGGGACTCTCTAATATAAGAGATATAGAAGGGAAAACAGAAATCCACAGGTATTCCAATAATCCCTTTTTTATGTATTTTTTTTAGTTGTAGATGGACACAATACCTTTATTTTATTTATTTATTTTTTTATGTGGTGCTGAGGATCGAACCCAGTACCTCACACATGTGAGGCAAGTGCTCTACCACTAAGCCACAGACCCAAGCCCCTCCAATAATTCCTTTTGATGATTAGTTTCTCCACTGTGTTTTATCCACTGTTTTTGTGGTATTGGGTTCAATCCTCAGTACCACAAAAACAAAACAAAACAAAACCAGAAAGCCAGTTTGAGATAAAGTTTTAAATTTTATTTAATCTATCTCTTAATTCACCTAACTTATACATATTGAGTACATGCTATTTATTGAGGATATAGTGTTGAACAGGTAAGGACATCACACCTAATCTCAATGACTTTATGCTCTATATGGGAGAATAAAGGCTTGAGCTGATTTTTTTTTTTGGGGGGGTAACCAAGGATTGAACCCAGGGGTGTTTACCACAGAGCCACAGACCCTCCCCAGCCCTTTATGTTTTTATTTATTTATTTTGAGACAGGGTATCACTAAATTGCTTAGGGCCTCACTAGCTTGCTAAGGCTGGCCTTGAACTTGCACTCCTCCTGTCTCAGCCTCCTGAGTCCCTATAATTATAGGTGCAACACTTTACTCAGCTAAGTTAACTTTTTCCTATTCAAGAAATATAGCTAGAGATCTAGGCCTCTAGTTCCATACTATATGTTATTTTCAGCCTTGGAGAAACAAAGGAATTAGAGTAAAAGAGTTCAAACCCAAGCAATGAACTTGAACCTGACTCATAATGGAAGTAAGTTTAAGCCTGTTGAAACTTCATGCCAGCATTAGATAAAAGAACAATAAGACAGGAATAGATGGTAGAATGTTGAAAAGATTGAGAAAACTCAAACCAGATGGGGGAGTAGTTAGATGATAAAAGGTCAACCAAGGCAAGTGGAATGATTATGAAGTTGGTTAAGAGTTCATAGTTGATAGTAGTACATGGTTGTGAATCCAACAGTACAGTACATTTATTTGTGATTGATCTTAGTGGGGATAATCAATAACTGGCTACAATAAATCAATGCATTAGTAACTACTTAGGTCTTTAGATACTTTAGTGTCTAAAGTATTCTTTCACATATTACCATTAGACTATTTAGTCAGATTTTCAGTGTTTTATGCTGCTTTCAAAGGCATCTAATTGAAAACAAGTTTTAGGAATGGGGTATGTATCTGTTGAGATATCAATGTACCATCCTTTTTGTCTCTATTAAACTCACTTAAATTAGAAAATTTGTGATATATTTATTCCTGTTCTAAAACTCAAAATTTAAAACTTTCCAAAATTTAAAGAAAAAAAAATTTCTTACTGGGCCTATCTCCTCACTGAATAATCTTTCTGTGGTCTGAATTTCTCTTTGTGAAAGGGAATTTTTCTGGACATTTTTGTTGGTACTCTGGTTCAAACTTGCCCTTTTCCACTATTAGCTGTTGTATAGGGCTGGGGTATAGTTTCAGTGGTAGAGCACTTGCCTAGCATGCATGAAGCCCTAGGTTCAATTTCCCACTGTTCCCCTCCCCAAACAAACTCTTGTATGAGTACCTTCATTATGATCATCTCCATAAATATTTCCATTTCTTAAATTCACCTCAACTTTCAAACAAATATATTAGTTTGCCTAACACGTTTTATGTGTGTAAAAATTCATTTTGAAAATAAGAAGTCCATCCAATTGAAGTATTTCACTTGTCTCTTAATAGTTGAAATATAAGGATACAAGGAGACACTGTCTCATTGTTTGTTGAATTTTACTCACCACAGGAAATACAACCAGTCTTCTAGGACTTCAGTTCCAGATTTCTTTGTTTCTGACAGTAGAGAATTGAAAGGATTTGGGTAAGATCTCTCCTGACAATGTCTCAAATGTGAGCCAGATCACAATGGCTCTTGCGGGCATTTGACATTACTCAAGTTGAGTGAGAATAATATGATGAAGTTGCTGTTCTGAACCACATCCCAGGTATGGATATTGGCAGTACTCATTATTTTGTCATTATTACAGGGATGAAAGTAAACTTCAAGATCAAACCTTTATCACCCAGCAAGTTGAAGTATCAGACTCTAGTGAAATGACATCATCCAATACAAAAGGATCTCAGGAGTCCAAGAAAGTAAGGAGTCTGTAATCTAATTGAGTGATACATACAGCTATTACCTTTCCCCATGCAGCTTCTTGCTAACCCTTAGTTGTTTTCTCTACTGGCTATCTAGGAGCTTTCAGGGATCAGTGAAATGAATAACAAATAGCACTAGTATGAGATACTAGAAATTTTTATAATAATCACACTAACGCTGGAAATACAAAATACAAATGGATATGTATCTCTTTTAGTGTAGAAAACCTGTAGATTACATTTGAAATAAGTAGCCTACTGGTGTGGTGGCATACTCCTGTAATCCCAGTGTCTAGGAGGTTGAAGCAGGAAGATCAAAGTTCAAGGCCAGCCTCAGAAACTTAGTGAGGCCCTAAGCAACTTAGTGTGAGACACCTGTCTCAAAATAAAAAATAAAAAGATCTGGAGATGTAGCTCAGTAGCAAAGCACCCCTGCCAGTACCAAAAAAAAAGGAAAAGAGCAGTATAGTCAAAATGTATACTATCTGTTATATAAACACAAACATAATGACATTACTCTTAACTTTGGACATAGGGTGAGAAGTCTATGTCCAAGTCACTACAACCTAGGGGACAAAAGCATTATAAGGAATTATGGCACCATTAAAAGAAAAAAGACAGATTTCTTTCTTTTTAGGAGCTTTTTATTTGTAATTTGTTATGAATAATCAATTAGCAGAATGTACAATCTGAGAAAGTTCAAATGAAGCCATATCAGATCAAAAAAGAGAAAAATATTGAATTCTTTAGTTGCTACTAACATGAACACAACTGTACACTTTTGAATAGCAAGTAGTTAGCCAAATGAGTTTATTCCAATGAGAGCAACACAATTCTGATTAGTCAGTATTTTTTAAAAAGTGATTTTCCTTAAATGTAAGGAAAATGTTAGGAATCTTCGTGGTTATGTTTAATTCCACTTGGAATTTAGGCAATAATAAATTTTTATTCAACCCAGTCTGAAGTTGTTGGATTGTATTAAATATCAGCTGTGTTTTATAAGACAGAAAACAAGGGGCAATTGTATTCTCAAACTATAAATTTCTATTGCCTCACTTGTAGGGAGGCAGAAAAAACAAACAAAAACCCAGAGTAAGGTTCCGAGTGTATTTTGTTTCAGTCACCTTAAATTATTGAAGGTTCTGACATTCTATCCATGCACAACATTTTCAAAGTACTTCACACTCCATAACTCCCCATGGAGTAGGGTAGCACTAAATGACTAATGGAGAAACAGAAAAATAAATGATACCATCTGGCTAAGGGATTATGCCATCAGAGCCAGAAGTCTTCCCCTAGTTCAGAGAGCACATTAACTTCAATTCTAATTTCAAGATTAGATATAGTGGCACATGCCTGTTAGACTCAGGAGGACAAGACAGGAGGATTGCAAGTTTAAGCCAAGCCCCCCAAATTTAACAAGACCCTCAGCAACTTAGTAAGACCCTGTCTCAAAATCAAAACTAAAAAGGACTGGGGATGTAGCTCAGTGGTAAAGTATCACTAGGTTCAATCCCATCTGCCACCAAAAAAAAAAAAAAAAAAAGACATATCAAAGAAACAAAGGTTAAAGGCAGCTGAATTAACCGAAGACTGTCAAAGCATTTCTTCTTCACTATTTTAAGTAATGAAAAATTTAGAAATTTATTAGGCCCTAATCAATCACATGAGGAGTTCTCTCAGTAAAAAGTATCACTAATGAGAAATCCAGGCAAAAAGAAAGAGTAATATATAAAATTTGGTAAGCCAGGTATGGTGGCTGGCACATGCCTGTAATTCCAGTGACTCAGGAGGCTGAGGCAGGAGGATTGCAAGCTCAAAGCCAGCCTCACTAACCTAGTAAGGTGCTAAGCAACTTAGTAAGACCTTGTCTCAAAATAAAAAATAAAAATACTGGGGACATGGTTCAGTGGTTTAGCACCCCTGTGTTTAATGTTTGGTACCAATAAAATAAAATATTTTTTTTAAAAAAAATTGGCAAATAACAGAATATATGACTTGTTTAAGGCAAGAATCTAACATGGTTTTGTGGGTGGAACCCTCCTTGATTTCTGGGTCTAAAATAACTTTTGAAAGAATTTTCTAAGAAAATTATTGCATCTGAATTAATGACTGAAGTACTGATAAATGATTGAAGTAACTCTGACAATTAACATTTGGCACATAAAACATTGATTTATCCATTGTACACTGAGGTATTCTTGAGATTTGATTTTAAGAAGCAGGAACCAGAACAATTATAGAATTAGTGGTCATGAATCACAGGGACAACAAAGTGGCATTGAGCAGAAAAGAAAGCAGTGATCACATTGTTGGGATAAATAGAAATGGATTATACCTATGTAGTGAGGGAATGGGCAAGCAGCTCAGGAAATCTTGGCAGAGGGGTTTTGCCCACTGGCACTGATGAAGGGCTGTGTTTAAAGCTCCACCAGAGGTTCATGAACTAGTTCTGTCCTGTTTTCTCATCCAAGGGTTCTTCACTGACCTTACCCTCCTTTGGGTCATTAAAAAAAGGGGAAAAGGTTTTAGAAAACAGATAACTAAGCTCTTATTCCAGATAGCATTATAGTTACAAGAGTTGCCTTCAAAGCAGAAATAAGAAGAGCAAGTTAGTGTTACATTAGGGGTCTCCCGACAGCAAATTTGAAGGGGCCAAGAGTCCTGAGAAAGAGTTGAACAACAACATATTCTAATCCCAAGCATCTGATCTGAGCAAAGTTGACAAATGAAGTTGGTCAAGAGTGAAGGGAGATTTCTCAGGACAACTGAGTCTTAGAGAAACTTAGTTCTAACGGCCCATGGTAGGCATGACTACAGCAGGTGAGGAAAGAGTAGCATCTTCTTCTTTCCATTGAGAAGTGATGGTCTTTAGCTGAGTGTAGAACTGGATGCCCTAAAGACAGCAAAGAAAATGACAAAAGAGAGTTAACATATACTTCTGGTGGGGAAAGTCATGATTCTTCTTTGAAAGGACTTTTTTTTTTTAATTTTTTATTGTTGGCTGTTCAAAATATTACATAGTTCTTGATATATCATATTTCACACTTTGATTCAAGTGGGTTATGAGCTCCCATTTTTACCCCACATACAGATTGCAGAATTACATCAGTTACACATCCATTGATTTACATATTGCCATACTAGTGTCTGTTGTGTTCTGCTGCCTTTCCTATCCTCTACTATCCCCCCTCCCCTCTTCTCTCTCTGCCCCCTCTACTGACATTCATTTGTCCCCCTTGTATTATTTTTCCCTTTCCCCTCACTTCCTCTTGTATGTACTTTTGTATAACTCTGAGGGTCTCCTTCCATTTCCATGCAATTTCCCTTCTCTCTCCCTTTCCCTCCCACCTCTCATCCCTGTTTAATGTTTGGCTTCTT
>NW_025999900.1:41380850-41433380 GCF_001458135.2 Marmota marmota marmota
GGCGGCTCTACCCTTCCTCAGGCCACTGGGCCTGTTCTGTCTGTCGGTTGCAGGTCTGGCCTGTTCTGATGGTGGTCACAGTTTCGTCTACCTTGCCAGCACAGGGGGAGGGGGCGGCTCTGCCTCTCAGCAGGCCGCTGCTCCTCTTCTGTCGGTGGGTCGCAGGCCCGCCTACCTTGCAGGAGTGATTGGAAGCTCTGTCCCGCCGCGGGCCACTGGGCCTTTTCTGTTGGTGGTCACAGTTCCGCCTACCTGGCAGGCGCGGGGGGTGGGGGGCGGCTCTGCCCCTCAGCCGGCCGCTGGGCCTGCTCTGTGGGTGGTCACAGTTCCCTCTACCTTGTCAGTGCAGGGGGAGGGGGCGGCTCTCTGAAAGGACTTTTCAAGGTTGTTCTTTGAGTGCTACTCGTGTTCCTATTTGAGCAACAGGTGCAACCAAAATCCAATGTGTTGTTTATGAGATAATTTAAAAAATAATACAATATTGGACACAAGAGTAAATAGTTCATCCTTAGCCATTATTACTATGCTGAAATTAGAATTTATAAGCTAAGAGTGTCTAAATGGAAAAATAGGACATGTAATCTGTTAAACTTGCAGGTCATTCTATTATATTTTTCTTTTTCTTTTTTTTTTTTTTAATTCTGATGCGCTGGGAATTGAACCCAGGGCCTCATATGTGCTAGACACGTGCTCTGCCACTGAGCCAGATCCCTAGCCCCTTGTAGATCCTTCTGTTGCAGAGCTGAATAACATGTGCCCATGTCAATAGATTTAACTCAAATCATGCCTCTACCCTTATTTTTTGTTATTTGTTTGTTTACTTTGCAGTACTGGAGATTAAACCCAGGGGTATTCTACTGCTGGTCTCCATTCCTGCCCCCTTTTTGAGACAGGGTCTCACTAAATTGCCAGGCTGGCCTCAAATTTTCAATCCTCCTACCTCAGCCTCCTGAGTTGCTGGGATTATAGGTGTGTTCTAATGCACTGTCCTGCATGACCCTTACTAACTGTAGCTTGACCTTGAGTCTGATTGACTTAACATGCACACTATAGCAATGTTGTAAGGAGAAAATGAATGACATACAAAAATATTGTAGCAAAGTTACTACTGCTCAACAATTGTTAGTCATTCTTTCCTTCCCATGAAAAAGAAGAAGGAATAGAGTAGGAAATATATGTTAGGCCATTTCTGATAACTGTGTGATAATGAGCTTTCTATTGTAGAGACAACAGAGTTTCTGTAGCAAATCAATGGTTTAACAAGAAAAGAAACATTGCAAGGAGGGAGAGGCCAAGGAGAAGCTGCTTTAGATTAAATAAAGAGACGTAAGAAGTTAAAAATGAGAGGGGTGGGGAGGGGGGAATATATTGTGCAGATATAACACTTATAAAATTATTAGCAAACTAGAAAGATGGAAAAAAACTTCCTTGATTGAAATGCTCTTATAGAATTATTTGACAAAATCTGGGCCATTTTTTTTAATACTCTTTTTTAAAAAATACCTTTATTGGGCTGGGGTTGTGGCTCAGCGGTAGAGCACTCACCTGGCACACTTGAGGCCCTGGGTTTGATCCTCAGCACCACATAAGAACAAATAAACAAAATAAACGTATTGTGTACAACTAAAAAATAAATATTAAAAATATAAAAATAAATAATAAAAATAAAAATACCTTTATTTATGTATTTTTAAGTGGTGCTTAGGATCGAATCTAGCATGCCTCGCACGTGCTAGGCAAGTGTGCTATTGCTGAGCCACAACCCTAGCCCCAATCTGGGCCATTTTAATATGTTGAAAACAAATTTCAATATAAAGATACAACCCTTTTTTTTGGTACCATGGATTGAACCCAGGAAGCTTAACCACTGAACAATATCCCCAGCCCTCTTTATTTGTAAATTTGGAGACAGGGCCGTGCTAAGTTATTTAGGTCCTTGCTAAGTTGCAAAAGCTGGCTTTGAATTTGTGATCCTCCTACCTCAGCTTTCTGAGTTGCTGGAACTACAGGTATGTACCATCACACCCAGCAAACATACAACTAATTTTTACAATTTCCTTTTTGTTTTTGAGACAAGGTCTTGCTCTATTGCTGAGACCAGTTTCAAACTCCTGGGCTTAAGTGAGCCTCTTGCCTCAGATTCCCAAGTAGCTGGGACTACAGACATGTGCTACCATGCAAAGTTTGACTTTCATATTTTATTATGTAAGGTAATACTTTCATATCTTCTTTCCAAAATGCCAAGTAGCATTTAATAACAAAAATAAAGATTTAAGAATTCAACCATGTATTCATTTTTTTCCTCCAAAGAAGCCTATCGTACCCCAGCGTATTTATAGTAATTAAACCAAGATGGCAGTTTGTGGGAGGAAAAAAACTATTTTCTAAAAATATTTTTGGTTGTAGATGGACACAATATATTTGATTTTTATGTGGTGCTGAGGATCCAACTCAGTGCCTCACATGTGCGAGGGAAGCAATCTACCACTGGGCTACAATCCCAGATTGAGAAAAACTATTTTAAATAGTTTTACCGCTTCCCTTATAAGAAATGCTTGTGGAGCTCCAGTGGCGCAATCGGTTAGCGCGCGGTACTTATAAGAAATGCTTGTTACTAGTATCAAACTACAGATGGTCTATGATTTGCTATTTTTCCATATTAAGATGGTGCAAAAGCAATGTGTTTTCAATAGAAATTGTACTTCAAATTTTGATCCCTTTTTGGGCTGCAATAAGCAATATGAATTATCAGCCCCAAGCCCATGAGGGTTGAATATTCTGTTGTTTTAACTATGATGTTCAGTAGATTAGGTGTATGATATTTTTAACTTATGATGGGTTTATTGGGATGTAATCCTATCATAAGTTGAGGAGTGTCTATAGACACTTATGTAAGGTAATACTTTCTTAACTAGTTAGCCGTATCTTAAGCATATAGCCATAACTATCATATCTATTGGATAATGTTTAATTAATTTTAAATTTTAAATTATTAGACAGGGTCTCATTAAGTTGCCCTGTCCTTGAACTTGCAATCCTCCTACCTCAGCCTCATAAATCACTGGGATTACAGGTGTGTACCACCATGCCTGGCTTCCAAAAAGAAATCACCTCTAATCACCATTATCCCTTTCTTTGATGCTAGGTAGTATGCCTCATGTGTTTCCATTGCACATTGAAAAGTGTTTGATACAAAGAAGGTATTTTGTGTGTGTGTGTGTTTGGTGCTGGAGGTTGAACCCAAGTCTTTGTGCATGTTAGGTAAATACTCTACCACTGAGCTATGCCCCAGCCCTGAATAAAATTTTTGATACATAAACAATTATTACAGGAAAAATATGTGCAATGGGAACACATGAGGCATACTACCTAGCATCAAAGAAGGGGATGATGAAGATTAGAAGTGATTTATTTCTAGAAGAATAGCAGAGAAAATGGCAAATACAAAGGCCTGGACTTGCCAGGCATAGTTGTGAATGCCTGTAATCCCAGCTACTCAGGAGGCCGAGGCAAGGAGGATTGCAAGTTCAAGGCCAGGGCAACTTAATGAGATCCTGTCTCAAAAAAATAGGCTGGGGATATAGTTCAGTGGTAAAGCACCTCTGGGTTCAATCCCTAGTACTACAAAAACAAAAATAAACAAAACAAGACAAAACAAAACCCACCAAAACAAAGGCCTAGACTTCCTCATGCTGTTTTCCCCCAACTTTTTTGCCTTAAGTTGTTCAAGAATAAGCAACTTTGTTAACGTTTCATTAACTTTTTAAAATTTTTTTATTCTTTTTTAATTATACATGACAGTATAAACAATTTTGATACATTTACACAAGCTTGGAATATATTCTAATTAGGATCCCAGTCTTATGGATGTACACACGATGGTGAAATTCACTGTGGTGTGTTCATATATGTACATAGGAATGTTATGTCAGATTCATTCCACTGTCTTTCCCATTCCTATCCCACCTCCTTTCCCTTCATTTCACTTTGTCTAATCCATTGAACTTCTACTCTTTCCCTCCCTACCCTTAGTAATTCTTTTCTAGGGGACTGAGAAATACTTCAGAACAACATGTGACCTCACAGAAGCTGCTGGCATGTCCTTCTCTGCAGAATCCTTGTTTCTGAATATGTTTAAGAAAATTTCTTAAAGGAAAAAAATTTGACTCAAAAGTTACCTGTTTGCCATAGAAATTGGTGTCTCCCCTGAAAGATGATCGAGAACCAGTGAATGAGAACATTGGCAAAGGCACTGGAATAGGGACATTCACTCCCACCTAAAAGCAGAACAAATCTACATCAAATACTAAGCAAAGAACTCAAACTATAGACTCTCTATTTAGAAGCATAAAAACAAAGACGGATTTATTTTTCTTTTTTAAAAAATCAATTTATATTTTATGGGTTTTTTTTGGGGGGGGAGTGGGTGGTATTTATTTTTTTGAGAGACCATTTTAAATTGCTAGCTTCCATCCCATTCTTCACTCTATGAACTTTTATTACTGAGGAAGAAATGGAGCATTGTGGAAGATTAAAGGGACAACCTTTATAGAAGCTGCAATGACTGATCACTGTCTACTGTCTCCTCTTAGGAATCCCTAAGAGCTGTGAGAATCTACAAACCTGTCCCACATCGACCAGGTGGGAATATTTCCGAGCAGTGGCTCCATTGGTGGTGAAGATGGCAGTTCCATTTCCATAAGGGTTGTCGTTTACGATCTTGATGGCTTCATCTAATGTTTCTGTCTCCAGAACCACAAGAACTGGACCAAAAATCTCTTCTTTGTAACAGGTCATATTTGGCTGTCAGGAATGATCAATCCAGAAAAGAAATGAGCTCTTTGGATTCTATGTATTTTATACTCAACCTGGTAATTTTACTTACTACCCACTAGTTTACGTAGAATTCTTTCGTGTTAGCAATCTCTTTCCATTTTTAAATTACTTATTAAAAACTCTGTTCCATCTTCCAAACTATCAACATATAGACAACCTGAAATTCCTATTAATTATAACCACACTCTGTACTTTTAGTTCCCACAACTCATCACTAGCTTCCTTTGTAATAGCTGTACAACTTGTTTCATACAGTTGTTATGTTACCAAAAAGTTACATGAAAATTTTTTTATAAATCAAATATATATAAAATATCAGATTATTTTGTTTACAGAAAGCCTGTGCTAAGTTCTCTGAAACAAAAACACTCCATTCCCACTTATCCTTTACCTCCAAAATTTAACTATGTACATTTATATTTTGATATTGTGTCATATATAAAAACACCTAAAACAACCTTCACCACTACACCTAATCAACTGTGTTTATTGTTGATAAGTGGGTTTTTCTTCTATCATTCTGTGGCAAGAGACTTCATAGTTTCTACCACACTTACATTCAATTCTTGGTTATTTAGGATTGTAATGACAATATGTGAATTTCAAAAAAGGTTCCTAACTTCACTTTAGTCATGAATGTCAGCTGAGAGACTTTCAGAGTTTTGATAAATAAAAACTGACAGACCACTTCTTTTTGACTTTCTCGTGAAGATGTAGCTAAATTTTGGGCCCAGAGTAGTTATACCCAATTGAGTAGTCGATACAGAGATTGAGACATTGCAATAGCTATGAGGTAGGTTGCAAGAAGGAAGAGAAAAGTTACACTAAATAAGGAACCAGTATAGTATAAGACAAGGGTTGACAAACAAGTACCTGTGGGCCAAATATAGATACTATCTGTTTTTGTATAGGTCATAAGCTAAGAATGGTTTCTACTTTTTTTTTTTGAATTGGGGATTGAACTCAGGGGCACTCAACCATGGAGTCACATGCTCAGCCCTATTTTGTATTTTATTTAGAGACAGGGTCTCACTGAGTTGCTTAGTACCTCACCGTTGCTGAGGCTGGCTCTAAACTCACAATCTTCCTGAGCTGCTGGGATTACAGCAAACACCACCGTGCCCAGCTCTACATTTTTAAATGGTTGAAAAAAAATCAAAAGACTACTTCATGACATGTAAAATGATACAAAATTCAAATGTATGTCCATAAATAAAGTTTTATTGGAATACAGCCACATAATGCTGATTTCCCATTACAAGTCAGAATTGAGTAATTGTGACAGAGATTATATATTTCTGAAAAGCTGAAAATATCTAGCTCTTCATGGAAAGTGGCCTGGATGGGGCTCAGGAGAGGAGACTCCAAATTAAAATAAGTGAACAATCCTGGCCAGACTTGAGGTCTTAATCATTAAATGTCTTCATTTATAAACCAGAAGGAAAGCTTCCATAGCCTCTAAGATTCCTTCAGCTTTCATATTTGTGAAATGATTGAGTTGTTCACCTTGACATTTGAGATGATGGTTGGTCCAACAAAGTTACCATTTTCATAACCTTTCACTTTAATTTTTCGCCCATCCAGAAGGATGGAAGCTCCCTCCTTTGTTCCACTATCAATCAGATTACAGACTCGCTCTTTGGCCTGGGGAGTGATCAGAGGGCCAAGATCAGCTCCAGGCTGGTCTCCTGTAAAACAACACATAAGTATCTAAGGACTTCATTAACATAAATTATGATTGCTAATAATGTATGAATCTGAATGACAAATACATATAAAGAGAGGCAATGGTAAGACTAGAAGACTGCTTCCCTTTGTCAAGGCCAATGCTAAGATATAGTGTCAAAGATACAAAATCTAAAGTTGCTGGGCAGATAGGTGATTACCTGCATTGACCCTCAGCTTTTTGGCACGCTCCACCAGCTCTGGAAGCCACTTCTTAGCCTCTCCCACAAGGATTGCTGTTGAAAGAGCCATGCAGCGCTGACCAGCAGCTCCGAATGCTGCTCCAACCAGCTGGTTCAGAGTATTTTCCTTGTTGGCATCTGGCATGACTACCCCATGGTTTTTGGCTCCCTAAAGAAACACGGATTGTGCATCAATCTTCCTTAGTCAAATACAATTAAGCTAAGAATGAGAATTTAAGGGAAGGATTAGAGAATTCATTCTTTGTTGCTTTGAGGACAAAGAGGTTATTTTTAATACTGCTTAAATTTTAGCAACATCAAGCAGGTCTCCAGATTTTTTCCCTCACTTTCCAGTTGATAAGCTGCTATATATTTAGCTTAAAACCATTACCAAGGCAAAAAAGCCCCAATCACACTCAAACCAACAGGTTAAAAACTGCAACCAGGAACCAAGGAAAATGTTGTTTTCTAACTTAGGTAGGAAGCAATTTGTTGTCTGCTGAGGTTTCCAGTTAAATTAAGAGTAATGTAAACAAAGAGCTGCCAGTAATAATAATGCCAGTAATCAGCCAGGCTGCACATGTCTGTAATCCCAGTGACTTGGTAGGTTGAGGCAGGAGGATTGCCAAGTTGAAGTCAGTCTTGTCAACTTAGCAAGACCCTCAGCAAATAAAAAATATAAAGGACTGGGAATTAAGTTTAGTGGTAAAGCACCATAGGTTTAATTTCCTGTACCAAAAATAATTAAAAATGCCAGTAAACAGCTAAGGGTCAAATTCAGACCTCGGGCTGGGGATGTGGCTCAAGCGATAGCACGCTCGCCTGGCACGCGCAGGGTGCTGGGTTCGATCCTCAGCACCACATAAAAATAAAATAAAGATGTTGTGTCCACCGAAAACTAAAAAATAAATATTAAAAAATTCTCAGGGCTGGGGATGTGGCTCAAGTGGTAGCACGGTCGCCTGGCATGCGTGCGGCCCGGGTTCGATCTTCAGCACCACATACAAACAAAGATGTTGTGTCTGCCAAAAACTAAAAAAAAATAAATAAATAAAAAAAAAAAATCTCTCTCTCTCAAAAAACTTTATATAAAAAAAATTATCTCTCTCTAAAAAAAAAATCAGACCTCCTAAAACATAACATCTAGAAAGAGGTTCCTCAAATTGGCTTGCTTCTAGACTTCTATACATATAACTACATATATATCTTCTATGTAGCCTGACATATAATCATTTTCACGTCTCTAGATACAACTATAGTTGAGTGTATGGGTATATACCATGTCTACTACTTAATTTAATCCTATTATACATAATGTTGAACACAGAATACATGCAATAAATATGGAGTGAACTAGGAGGGGCTTAAGTCAAATTGGACAAAACATTCAGCCATGAAAAATAAGTGGCAATTATCTTTTTTTCACATTAGTTGAAGGAAGGGTGGGCAAGATGCAATAGGACTAGTATTAAAGAGTTGCTAAGCATTTGGCAAAGAACTAGTAAGAGTAAAGTAAAAATTAAAGCATGTCACGTATCATATGGGGATATTTGGTTCTTTTTGGTGCCTTGAACTACTAGTTAGTATGTACCTTAAAAGAAGGAAGGATTAAGGGCTAGAAGCATGGTATAAAGAAAGGAAGAAATAGAGCCAGAACCAGAATCAGGCTGTTACTGCTGAAAGCCTAAAGAATATGAATAACATTCTTAGGAAGAAATATGTCCCTTGTCATCAAAATAGTTGTATATGATAAAGGTGGTCAACATGATCAATACTCTTCACAAGGTTCACAGTTAAGAAGACATTCAGGATTAAATGGTAATTAAGAAACACTGGCATTAGTGGGAAGAGTGGTCTTGCTGTTGAAGTGCTGTTCTTAGATAATTTATAAACATATAACAAAGTTCAGGAGAAAAAAAGAATAAAAAGTCACCATGTTGGCTTGAACCCTCTTTCCATGTCTTGATCCTCTTTCAAAGATATACTCTCCTGCCTGGTTGGATCCCACAAAGCTGATTGCTTTGATGTCCGGATGATCACAAATAAAATTTACAGCTTGGAGAAGAAAAAAATGGTCACCAAAAAGAACAAGGGCCATAGGCTTCTCAACGTGGCAAATCTCCCCTTTACCCACTGCCATTGTGAAGTTCTCTTTTGTTCCCTTAAATTCTTTTATTTATTTTTTATTTGTTCTAATTAGTTATACATGACAGTGGTATGCATTTTTACATATCATACATAAATGGAGTATAACTTCTCATTCTTCTGGTTGTACCTGATGCAGAGTTTCACAGGTTGTGTAATCATATATGTCACTTAAATTCTTTACAAATTCTATTTAGCCTCTACCCTTTCAGCATATTTTTTCATTTATTCCAGAATTCTTGTGTCTAGTCTAATCTGAAGGCTACAATTCCTATTTTTCTCTAAAACAACAGCCTTTCACAACTAGACACTTCCATTTTTTTTTCTTTAAATATGTGATAATGGGGGATGGGGTTGTGGCTCAGTGGTAGAGCACTTGTCTTTGCATGTGTGAGGCACTGAGTTCAATCCTCACTACCACATAAAAATAAATAAAATAAAGGTATTGTGTCCATCTACAACTAAAATATATATATATTTTTAAAAATGTGATATGTCCTCAACTGAGTATGATGGTGCATGCCTATCATCCCAGTGACTCAGGAGGCTAAGGCAGGAGGATCCCAAGTCTGAAGTCATCTTCAGCAATTTAGTAAATCCCTGAGCAACTCAGTAAGATCCTATTTCAAAATCAAAAATAAAAAGGGCTGGGGTTATAGCTCAGTGGTAAAGCACTCCTGTGTTCAATCCCCAGAATTAAAAACAATAAGAATATGATATGTCCTCAACTGCTACTATATATAGAGACTCTCAGAAACTATTGTGCTATCTAACACAAGAGGTGATATGGTATTAGTATTTAAAAGCAAGAAGCAGAGTCAGCCTTAGGATACATACTCTAACATAATTTGTTGCAGTGTAACTTTGGGCAAATTACTTAATTTCACTCTGCCTCAATTTTCTCATCTGTAAAATGGAAAAATAATACTGCCTCAAAGGGTTGTTATGAAGATTAAATGAGTAAATAAACTTTCTCTGTCTAGGGGCTGGGGTTGTGACTCAGTGGTAGAGTGCTTGTCTAGCATGTGCAAGGCCCTGGGTTTGATCCTCAGCACCACATATAAATAAATAAATTAATTAAAAACAAAACAAAACAAAACTTTCTCTGTCTGGTCCTAATCCATGTTGTTGGAGGCCCACTGCACAGTGAAGGGCAAGAAGCTCTGCTACTCCCCATTTAGTTACCTTAGCACAGATGGCAAACAGTCCACAAACATTACCTTCAAACATGGAGATTACTATTAGTGAGTCCCTTCCTTCCTAGTTTTCTTATCCTAAAACACTCAGTTGACACTCAACACCTTAGTTTGTTGATGGCCATATTAAGTAGTCACATGCATTAGGGAAGCTACCTTCATGTTGTCCATGGATGATGTTCAGTGTTCCATCAGGGGCACCAGAATCCTGAAGCAGCTTAGCAAGAAGCATAGTTGCTCCAGGGACTCGCTCTGATGGTTTCATTAGGAAAGTATTCCCACAAACCATGGCCATGGGAAACATCCAAAGGGGGATCATGGCAGGAAAATTAAATGGAGCAATGCCTGCACACACTCCCAGGGGCAGACGATAGGAATAAAGGTCCATGTCTTTGGTGATGGATGGCATAGTTTCTCCCAACATGAGGGATGTCACACTACAGGCATGCTCGACCACCTCTGGAACAGAGAAGAAGAAGTTAGGCCACTAGCTCCCCACACTGAGCATTGCTTAGCTTTATCTTGTTCTGTTCAGCCCTGAGGCTGTGATCAGGCCAATGACAGAATCCCATCTTCCTTTTCCTAAAGTCCCATAAGGGCTCCCAGCTTACGAAGGCCTCGGAATACATCTCCTTCAGCATCAGCTAGGGTCTTCCCTTGTTCCAATGTGATTAACTTGGCAATTTCTTTCTAGAGAGAAAAACACAAATAGAAACTCATACAAGGATATTCCTCCTTTTGTTTATTTTTGCAGTTCTGGGGATCACACCCAGGGTCTTGTGCATGCTAAGCACATACTATACCATTAAGCTAGAACCTTAGTTCCCATGTTCCTCCTTTTAATTCTCAGGTTGCCAAGACAGAACAAAACAGACGGAGAAGCAGAACGAGGGAGACAGCCATGATCAATGTCTCTGTGTTGCAGAGTTAGGGAGAGCAGCTGAAAAGGTCACTGGAGGAGTGATCAACCCCGCTAGGCACTAGTGTAGAAAATTATACCATTTAGGTTTCTTTTTTTTTTTTTTAAATATTTTTCTCTTAGATGTTGATAGATCTTTATTTTTTTATTTATACATGGTGCTGAGAATCAAACCCAGTGCCTCATACATGCAAGGCAAGTGTGCTACCACTGAGCCACAGTCCCAGCCCCCATTTAGGTTTCTTACCAAGTTTTCTTTAATAAGTTGTTGATAGCGGAGCAGGACCTGCTGCCGGCTCAACACTGATGTGTCTGCCCATGCAGGGAAAGCACGCTTGCAGGAAGCAATGGCTGCATCCATTTCAGCCTTGGTGGACTGAGGGACCCGACCAATAACCTCATTAGTGGCCTGATGGGAAAAAAAAAAAGCCATCATACTTTGCCAATGCCCTACCTTCTCCATGTTCCATCTAGTCACAGAGGCAGCACTATGTACTTCATGATAGACACTCAGGTCCCGAGGGCCCCACCTTCCCACTATGTTCCCAGAATTCTAGGCCAGTCAGTAAGTCCCAAACCAGTTTTGCTTACTGGGTTGTGGATGTCAATCCATTTATCACTTTTGGATTCAACAAATTTGCCATCAATGAAGAGTTTTACAGTTGGCTGGGGATTAAAAAAAAAACACAAACTTTATATTAATTAATTGCTTTGTTTCTCCCTTTCCCTTTCATAAAGCAGGAGGAGTTCAGGTTGATAAGTGAATCTTCTTGTCTTTAGGACTGTTACCCCTAGGAAAAAGATACACAATGTTCTTGTCTATAGTACTATTAACATGCAGCAGCACCTCTCAACACTGTTCTCTCTCTGAGCATAAGAAACTCTCTGCTATTCACCCAGTGATCTTCATGAGCAAATACATCACTTGGAAACTGGGTTAAAAAAAAGCAGCCACTGTGTGCATCAGCCAATTATGACTTACTGGCCCCACTGACTTTCTGTCACATTATTACATACACATTTTACCTTTATGATAAAAATTTTTAAATTGTTCTATCTACATGTATTTAAAAAAAAACCTTTTTGTAGGGCTGGGATTGTGGCTCAGCAGTAGAGCACTCGCCTAGCACGGGCGGGCCCAGGTTTGATCCTCAGCACCACATAAAAATAAAGGCATTGTGTTGTGTCCATCTACACCTAAAAAATATTTTTTAAAAAAGTTTTGTAGTTGTAGATGGACAGCATGACTTTATTGTTTATGTTTATGCAGTGCTAAGGATCGAACCCAGTGCCTCACACATGCTAGGCAAGTGCTCTGCCACTGAGCTACAGCCTCAGCCCTACATGTTTTTTTTTCCTCCCCTGAGATCACTTTCACTAAATTTTCAGAGGTCTACTTTTTTTTTTTTTTCTGTTGTCATACAGAATACCTGAGAATGGGTAATTTACAAAGGAACGAAGTTATAGAGGCTAGAAGTCCCAAATAAAGCAGCTGTACCTGGCAAAGTCTTCACAATAAAGAAGAAAATTGGGAAGGGCAAGTGGGTGAGAAAGTCATTCATCTTAATGACCTAACCACCTCCCTGACACTTGACACAATGGCAATCAAATTTTAACATTCAGCCAGAAGAATAAGTAGTTATGCTCCATTTGTGTACAGTATGTCAAAATGCATTCTACTGTCATGTATAACTAATGAGAACAAATAAAAAAAATCTTAACATGAATTTTAGAGGAGACAAACTACATTTAAACCATAACAGGATCTGTGAACCAAAAATGGTGAAGGACTACTGGGCTACAGTATGTACTTACTTCTACAGGGAGAGGATTTTGCGTAGCAGTCTTTGTTTAACAGATTTGAAATACAGAAGTGACAGAAGATGGATGTTCTGTAAAAACAACTCTAGAGGTTTAAGAGGAAGACAACTATTTGGCAGATTCAACAAAACCTTTAGAAGAAGACAAGAGTGGTGGCACATACCTGTAGTCACAGGTACGCAGGAGGCGGAGGTGGGAGGCTCACAAGTTCAGGACCAGTTTGGGTAACTTAGTCAGACCTTGTGCCCCTGCCAAAGTCTAAACCTCTAGAAGTCAGAGAAATGTTTGTACCTTTTGGCATAGTAAGTAAAATTCAGAACAGAAATAATCCAAAAGAAGGAAAAAACTATATTTAAAATGTTTTATAACACTGAAAAATATAAACAATCTCAATGTTATATGGAGAAATTACTAGTTAATTCAAGCTACATCAACTTGATGGAATAATCCACAGCCATTAAAAACCATAATCATAGGGCTGGGAATGTAGGTCAGTGATAGAGGATTTTCCTAGCATGTATATGTCCCTGGGTTTGATCTCCAGCTCTGAAAAAACCCCACAAAACTATAAAGTCTATCTTGCAATAATGAAACTGCTCACAAAATAATAGTCATAATAGTAGGTAAGAAAACCAAGATAAAAAATTTCACATATACTCTGATCACAATTATGTAAAGATAAAAAGGAATACCCCCTGGGCTGGGGTTGTGGCTCATTGGTAGAACGCTTGCCTAGCACGTATGAGACTGGGTTCGATTCTCAGCACCACATTAAAATAAATAAAATAAAGGTATTGTGTGTCTTATTACAACTAGAAATAGTAAAAAAAAAAGAATATCCCCACACCATATTGGATTCCTTCTTGGAAGTCAACTTTCAATGATAAATATACTTACCACTGAAGAAGAGAAGGAGGATGCTGGATACCAGGTGGAGTGTACCTTGGAAGAAACCTGTGTGATAAAATAATAATTTGATAAATGAGAAAAGAAAATTATTAAAACTTTAGCTACTGTATTAGAATACTAGCTACTGTGAATATGAAAAAGAACTTGGTGTTTGCTTTCAAGGACCATATACCTTAAAAATATACATATATACAACTAAAAAAAAAANTATATATATATATATATATATATATATATATATGTATTTTTAGTTGTGGATGGACACAATACCTTTATTTATTTTTTATGGTACTGAGAATTGAGCCTCATACGTGCAAGGCAAGCACTCTACCACTGAGCCTCAGCCCCAGCCCCATACTTTTAAAGAAATATATGAAACTATGAGGTGCCGCAAACTGAGAGAATAATGTCATAATAATCATGTCCCAAATTTCCAAAACCGGGTTGATTAAATTTTTTTGTTATTATATTTTAATAGTTTGGGGTCTAGAAAATGTCACCATAAATCTAACAGAAAGAAAATATTTAGCATGGTATATAATACAACAGGTGTTGAAAACAATGTACAATCAATATATATGTAATAAGCTATATCATGTATAATCAATGTAGATATAGATTATACAGTACATAATAAAATGTAAGTATAATCGCTCATACAAATACTTGGATATAAATGTTCATAGCAGTGTTGTTTGCAATATGCCAAAACTTGGAAATGACCTAGATGTTCACCACTGGATAGGTGAACAATAAAACTAATGTCTATATCCATACATCAGACTACTACTCAAAAATAAAAAGGAATAAAATATTGACACATGCAACATGGGTGATTATAATAATTATGGCAAGTGAAAGAATTCAGACATAAAAAGAGTAATAATGGATGGTTTCATTTATGTAAAAAAACTACAAAGTGCAAACTATAGTATGAGTTTAGTGTAGTCTTGTATGAGAAAGCAGACTAGTAGTTACTAGGGAACGATGGGGAAGGTGGCAAAGGGGACTAAGAGGGAAACTGGTTTTAGGTGATGGATATATGTTCATTATTTTGACTGTCATTTTTGTTTTGGTACTGTAGACTGAACCCACGGGCTTTTTACCACTGGGCTACATCCTCAGCTCTTTTTATTTTTTGTTTTTAGACAGAGTTTTATAAGTTGCTGAGGCTGATCTGGAACTTTTGATCTTCTTGTTTCAGACTCCCAAGTTGCTGGGATTAGGTCTATGTCACCACACCTGGCTCTCATTATCTTAATTGTGATGATGACTTCACAGGTTTATAAAAATATTAAATCTTATAAATTGTACAATTTATTTATTAATTACTGGGGATTGAATCCAGAGGCACTTTACCACTGAACCACATCCCCAGCCTTTAAAAAAAATTTTTTTTTTAGTTATACATGGGCACAATGTTTTTATTTTGTTTATTTATTTTTATGTGGTGCTGAGGATCGAACCCAGGGTCTTACAAGTGCGAGGTGAGCGCTCTGTGGCTGAGCCACAACCCCAGCACCCCCCAGGCCTTTTAATTTTTTTAATTTTGAGTCAGTCTCATTAAGTTGCTTAGGTCCTTGCTAAGTTGCTGAGGCTGGTCTTGAACTCTCAATCCTCCTGCCTCTGCCTCTGAGTCACTGAGTCTACAGGCATGCACCACCATGCCCGGCATAAATTGTACACTTTAAATATGCACAGATTATTTTATGCCAATTTTATCTCAATAAGGCTGTTTTTAAAATGCCACAGGCACCTTATGGGAATAAATATGTCCTATCAGTAATATTTGATAGGGCAGAATCAGTGAATGGAGAAGGGAAGATCATTTACAACAATGTCAGCTTAAACTGTAATTCTAAAAAAAATACATATATGTATATATATATATACATATATATATACATATATATATATATATATATATACACACACACATACATACATACATACACACGTATACATATACACACACATATATGTTGTGGAAATTGATTTAAAAAAAAAAAACCCTCCAAATGGCTTTCCACTGCTCTTGGGATAAAGACTCATCTCTTTGATGTTGCTTGGAAGACTCTACATAGTATCTTTGTTTCTCTAGGTCTCTCAGCTTGCTACTTTCCTCCTTACTTTCTCTGTTCCAGTCATTCTGAGTATGTTTTGCACTCTTGCCCATGCACATGCTAATCCCTCTTGGCTGGCTCTGTTTCATTCCTTTTGCTTGGTTCATTCTTACTCCTTTAGGTTTTTACTTGGTTAACATTTGTCTAGGAATCCTCAACGTCAGGTCTGGGCTAAGTACCTGATTGTGGAGTTTCTCCGTTTGCTTTATGGATACTAAACAAGCTTGTTTAGTTATTAAGTTCCTCTCCCCTTAGATCAACTGACCATTTTGCCCTTAGCCCATAGCATGGTTCCTGGAATACAGTAAGTACTCATTAATATTACTGATAGGACATATTTCTTCCCATAAGGTGTCTGTGGCATTTTAAAAACAGCCTTATTGAAATAAAATGGCCATAAAATAATCTAATGAGCCAGGCTTGGTAGTATATACTCAGCTACTTGGGAGGCTGAGGCAGGAGGATAGCAAGTTCAAGACCAGCCTGGGCAACTTAGTAAGAAGATGTCTCAAAATAAAATTTATATTAAAGAGGACCTGGGGGTGTAGCTAAGTGGTAGAGTGCTTGCCTATTGTGTTGCAAGACTCTGGGTTCAATCCCCAGCATCAGGAAAAAAATGCAGAATGAATACTTACCAAGCAATATTTTGATACTTATTTTGCTGCATGTGCTCTTTCAAATGCACTTAGCAGCCAACTTGGGTGTTTTAGGCCATTTAAATTTTATGTTTTCACTTATATACAACCTCTCTCCTGTTAAGGGGAATAATAGATCCGTATCTGATATAACAGAACATTATCATATGGGTTATTTTTTCCCTCCTAGCGTAGTTTTATTGTTGTTTCTGTGGTACTGGGGAATCAAACTCGGGGAGTTTTCCAACCTAGCTACATCCTCAGCCTTTCTTATTTTATTTATTTTTTTTATTTTGAGACAGTATCTGGATAAATTTCCCAGGGTGGCTTTGAACTCATGATCTTCCTGACTCAGCCTCTCAAGTAGCTGGGATTACAGGTATGCACCATTACTGGGAACAATTTACAACTGAGCTATATCTCCAGCTCTTTTTATTTTTTATTTTGAGACAGGGTTTCACTCAGTTGTTTAAGGCTTCACTAAGTTGCTGAGGTTGGTTGATCTTGAACTTTTGGTCCTCTTATCTCAGCCTCCAGAGCCACCACTGGGATTACAGGTGTGTACCAACATGCCTGGCTGGTTTTTTTTTTTTTTTTTTGTTTTGTTTTTGTTTTTTGGTACTGAGGATTGAACTCAGGGGCACTTGACCACTGAACCACATCCCCAGCCCTATTTTGTATTTTATTTAGAGACAGGGTCTCATTGAGTTGCCTCTCCATTTGAGCTCGAGATCCTTCCCAAGCAGCTGGGATTACAGGCTTGCACCACTGCACCTGGCTATGTTTTTGTATTTTTTAGTGAAATATAACTTCTCATTCTTCTGGTTGTACATGGTGCAGAATTACAATGGTTGTGTTAGATCTGATATCTTTGCTTCATTTCCTAAGAAACATTCATTAGTACCACTGCTGAAGAAATTATCCTATGACAAGTCACACCAAACTTCTACTGTCTATATGCACATTTTCTACCTGCTAAGGAACTGTCTTCTCCTCTTGGCTAATGACTTGTTAGTCTTGCAACACTTTACTCAGAGTAAAACCCTTTTGGAAACTTTCTCTGAATTGTACAGGTTGAGTTTGGGGCTTTTCCCTTATGTCCCTGCAGTACCTTGGGCATGCCTATTGTTTATCACTTATCATCACATTACATTAGAGGACATTTCAGTGAGTCTTTTACTGAAAGTCTGGGAAAGTGCCCACATGGAAAAAATTGCACTATTTAAATCCTGAATTCCCAGCTCTATCAGGTATTACCTGGGTGACATTAAATGTCAGATAATTTACTTAGTTATGTTTATTAATTCTAATCTTCATAAATATTCTTAAAGCTACAAACTTGTGGAGCTGGGATAGAAGCCAAATGTGATTGTGAAGCTTGTGCTTTTTGTACAACATTACTGAGGCAAGTCACTGAGTCTCTAAGATTGGTTTTCTGAATCGGAGTGAGAATATCATAAGAAAGAGAAAAACGTTCTTGGTTCAGTTTTACTAGCCTTGATAACAGAGAAGATAAGCTAAATACATAAAATAACTAAAAACATGAACCCTCACATCTATAAATCCTTTTGATAGTCGTCTTTATATTCCTGGATTTAGACTACTTTTGTGTGTGTATGGTCCTGGGGATGGAAGCCATGGCCTCATACAAGTGCAGGAGTGCTTTATTTTTATTTTGAGATAGTGTCTTTCTAAGTTGCCCAGCCTGGCTTTGAACTTATGATGCTTCTGCCTCAACCTCTTCAGTAACTGGGACTACAGATGAGCACCACTCTTATCAGATTTAGACTACACTTTATCAAATTTTCATGTTACAGTAACTTCTAGTTGGTAAGGGTTATTATTTCTAGTCTCTTCGAGGTTAGTTCATAGATTTCTTCCAATGAGTAAAAAAATAGTGTCTAATATTTCTAAAATAAAGTGCACAGGAAGTTTTCCTCCTTGAAGCAAAGGACAAAATACCTTCTGAATATTCTCAATGATTCATTTTTTTTTTCAATGATTCATTTTGATGAGAGTAGAACTGAAGGAAAAAGCCAATTTCAGTAGAATATTTCAAGAAGGTGGTAATGGGAAATATAGTTTTCTTGCTATTAAAAAAGATAATAGAACTAGAATAACGGCAAGAAATATGAGTGAAGCCAGACCAACCCCTTTAGCCCATTCTCAAACATCAACCTTTGCTGGCTCTGCCAAGAATTTTGAAAATGAATGTTTCTGCAATAGAACTCATCAAAACCTGACAAATACTAATATTACCTAAAAGTAAAACAACATAGAAGAAGTTACCAGGTTGGATGTAATGAATAGGAAGGCAATGTTGTTCCTTGTAGGTTTGAAAGTCTTCCCTGAAGCAACACTTGCCTCATATTTTAAGTCCTTTCTAGGCTTAGAACAGGGGAAAGGCTATGAACAAAGCTTCAGACCTGCAGCTTCTGTAACTTTATAACCTCTCTTTAGGGTGGCTCCAGAGAGCACCCAACCCCCAAGGGCAGAGTTGAGAATGTGTTGAAGAAGCTGACTTTGTGGCAAAAACTTTGAACTTCTTGTCTTGCTTGCTCTCGTTTTGGAAATGTTTAATCATTTGAATATATGTGGAACATAGTAACGTAACAATGTGCCCTTTACCTCCAACAGGAAACCGTAACTTCGCAAGAAACAGTTTAACTAAAAGTCTTGGCAAGAAAGCACAGAGCTTGTGGAAAATACAGAGTTATAACAGTTGGGGAAAAACTGTTAGCAAATGGCTGCCTTGGGTGAAAACCCAGCGTACATTTCTAGGAGATTCAAAGTTCATTTTCTGACCCCTCGCGTACTCCCTCCCCCCTTACCTTAGATTATGGACAGAGAAGTCGAGAGAAAGGAGCAATTTGGACGTTCCTGGCAGGGAAAGAGCTCTAAGTGAGGTGACCAGAAAAGGGCATTTCTAGGGAGAGAGGTGGCTGGTGCAGAGGTGAAAAGGAAAACTGTGGGCGGACTGAGAGGTAAGAGCAAGCGAGTGACAGCAGGGACACGGCAAGACTGGAGGATAGCGGGCCAGAGCCAGAAAAGGAGGCTCAGGAGGAAAGGGTGGAGGGCCAGGGGTGATAATTCAGGGCTCGTACCAGGGTGAGGGAAAGTATACGAAGTGAAGGAGTGGGACAGGGCTGCATAGTGGGGTGGGAACACAAGGGTCCGCCAAGAAGGGGCTGGGCCAAAAGTCTGTCCCGCCGGAGCATTGCTCAGAGAGTGGGTGGAAAGGATCCATTCCTAGCTTCGTGGTCCCTCGGCGCCACCCTCACTCGCCTGCAGGATCCGGGACCGCACTGTCGCCGCCGCCACCACCGCCGCCATGGCTCTGAGCTGTCTCTCCTCCGCTTCCCCAGCCTCTGCGGCCTTTGCCTCCCAGGCAGTACCGCGGCCAAGCCTCGCCCTCCAGCCTGCCAAACCTCTTCATTGGAAGACAAGACCGCTTCCTCCAGCGAATCACTCACTGGAACACCTGACTCCACCTCTCACTTCCAGTCCTGTGGGAATATGATTGGTCAGGAAGAGAATGGCTCTCGCCTCCTCCCACCTCAGCCAATTCTATTGGTGAAGATAGGGAGACGCCCCTGACTTGGGTACTCTATATTGAGCACGCGGGGAAGACGCCCCCTAATCGGGAGTCACCATTGGCTACGGGCATGATCCAGGTCCCACCCCCTCACTAAGGAAAGTAAATAGACCCTCCAAGAATTTTGCAGTCACTTTAACACTACCACGAGGGGCGTGACTATGACCGGGAGGGCGGGGATAGGCAAATATTGCCCTATGGGGGGTTAATGAGATTCGGCTACAAGTTGGGGATTGGGTGTCTCTTTGGGGGCGTGGCTTATGAATCCTCGCTTTCCCGCCGACGGTTGGCCACGTCACGTGACATGGGTCGGAAGATGGCGTCTCCCACAGACGGTAAGAGCCGGCTTGGAGATCCTTGGCCTGCAACCTCTTTCTTTGCTTCCGTGGGAACTTCCACTATCCACCTTCCCCTCGCACTTACAATTTTTTATTGGGATCCTTCCGTGTCTTTCACTTCATTTTCCTGGGATACGTCCCTGTCTCCAGCTCGCCGGTTCTTCGCAGCGTCTGCATATATCCTGGCGGGTGGAGTAAGGCATCAGCTAGGGACCGGTTTTGGGCAAAAGGACCGGGATCGCCCTGGCCCTCCCTTAATCCTATTGGAGTGAGACTGAAGTCGAAGAGAGGATACAATTGGGGGAAAGGAAGTGCTTTGCTGTAGTTTTCTCCTCGCGGCGCCCCATTGAAGTGTCTCTTCTATTCTAATCGAGCAGGGATGGAGCCCTAGCCGGGGTTGGTGGCTGACCTCTTCCCGGGACTGAACCACAGGAGAAACATGATTCTTTCCTGCTTTTTCGGTTGCTCTGGCAGAAGAGAACGGGGGACCTTCTCGTTTTCTCGCCTTTGGAGAAACGAGAATTGAGCATTCTAATGTAGTCTTGAATAGTCTTAACCACTCTTGTGTCTGCTTTATGTGTCGTTTCTTTAGGCTGAGTGAGTGAACAATTTCTACTATATGTTAACTGAAATGCAAGTCATTTCAAGGTAGCAGTTAGGTGGTTTCGGTACACTCTGCTTTAGAGAGTTTAGGGTCTTGTACTAATTTTGAACTCAATTTTTCCATCTGTAGTTCCCAGCCCCACACCGATTTCATTGACAGGTAGTTTTCTGTCCTCAAACATTTTGTGTTTGGAAGGAATCTTGCGAATTAAGGAGAGCTATTATCGGGTACCTGCTAAACGAAAAGCAAATGCTGGGTGCTTTAGGAGATGGAAGGATGAATCAAATATCAATATATTTTTCAATTCCAAGTCTCATTTTAGATGTCACCTCCCGAAAAGGCCTTTCCCAGACATTTTTTGAAGTTGTCCCTCTCCACCATTATTCACTATCTTAATCTCTTCATTGTCAGCATAGTTGTTCTGTTAACTTTGACCCTTTTACGCCTGGTCATAAATTCTGTCTTTGGATCCCCGGGTTTAGCATAGTGCTTGGCAAGCAGTTATCCTTCAATTAATATATATTAAAAGAAAGATTAGGTATATCTAGAAATAATGTTCAACTGAGTCTGAAGTTTTTTTTTTTTTAAGAGAGAGAGAGAGAGAGAGAGAGAATTTTGTTTAATATTTATTTTTCAGTTTTCAGTGGACACAACGTCTTTATTTTATTTTATGTGGTGCTGAGGATCGAACCTAGCGCCCCGCGCTTGCCAGGTGAGCGTGTTACCGCTTGAGCCACATCCCCAGCCCTGAAGTTTTTTTTTTTTTTTTTTTAAACAATGTAACTTAAAAAAAAATTATTTAGATATTGATGGACCTTTATTTTATTCATTTATTTATATGTGGTGCTAGACAAGCACCCTAACACTCAGCCACAACCCCAGTTCCAGAGTCTGAAATTTTTTGAGCATGGGAACATACTGTATAAAAATTGTGGATGGGGGCTGGGGTTGTGGCTCAGTAGAGCTCTTGCCTCGCACGTGGGAGACCCTGGGTTCCAGCCTCAGCACCACATTAAAAAAAATAAAATAAAATAAGTGAAATAAAGGTGTTGTGTTCAACTACAACTAAAAAATAAATATTAAAAAAGATTGTGGATGTTCAGAATTAAAAGAGATTGTTCTGCCTTTTAGATACTTCTCTTTCCAGAAGAGGGAGGAAAAAAAGGCATTTAAGAAGTCAGCTAAGGAAATGGGGAGTTATTTAATACCTTATTTGAGAAGATGAGAAAATTTTGATGATAGATAATGGTGATGATTGGATAATGTTAATGTACTTAATGCCATTGATTATACACTTAAAGAATAAAATGGTGAATTTATGTTATTTAAATTTCACCACACAAAAGAAGTCAGCCAAGTTGTAGATACAGAAGTAATTGCTATTGAAATTTTTAATTTATTATTAAGTTTTTTTATATATATATATTTTTTCAAGTTTTGGAGATTTTTGGAGCTGTGTTCTTTGTCTTTGATTTTTTTCCCTGCCTTCTCGCAATTTCTTTTCCTTAGCTAAGAAGAGTATTGGGAATAATATTTTTTCCCTTTTGTTATCTAATTATCTCCATGGTCTCTTTTTTGCAAACTTTTTTTTTCTTTTTTCCCTGTAATGGTGATTAAACCCAGGGGTGCTCTACTGCTGAGCAACATCTGCAGCCCTTTAAAAAAAAAAAAAAAGTATTTTTGAGATAGTGTCTCACTAAGTTGCTGATACTGGCCTTGAACTTTCGATCCTCCTGCCTCAGCCCCAGAGTTGCTGGATTTACAATTGTGCTCCACTGCCTCTTGCTGCCATCTTGAATTTTAAAGTTTTTATTCTCCTCTCTGACAGTTACACCTTTTTTCTATCCAATCTTTTTTTTTTTTTTTTTTTTTTTGACAAAATCAAATTAAGCATTCTGAATTTAAATGCAGCTTCTAAATAAGTATTTCAGCTGGGCGCTCTGGCACAGGACTGTAATACCATAGATTGGGGTGGCTGAGGTAGAAGAATGGCAAGTTCCAGGCCAGCCTCAGCAACTTAGCAAAAAAGGGCTGGGAATGTAGTTCAGTGGTTAAACGCCTCTGGGTTAAATCCACAGTACCCAAATCATCCTGAATTATTCCACTGCTTTTGCTCTTTCACTTTTATTTTTAGTATCCTGTCTCTGTCTTTAAAATCTAATTAAAATAATGTTGATTTGAAAGTAAGTTTAGGTCATCTACTCTTTTGTCTTTTTATTTTTTGGTTAACAAGGATGTGGATTTTTTTTGGGGGGGGTTGTAGATATATGGAAGACAGGGAAGTAATAATAAAAGTTTAGACTGCATGCATTCTACTATTTACAATTAAATAGTGCAAGGAATTATGCATATGTTCTGTTTTATATAATCTGTAGGTTGGCACATTTTTATTGCTACACAGGTTTGTGTAAAGTAGTTCACTTTAATCTTCAATTTACCTTTCTGCATCTTTTGTCTTTCTCATGCTAAATTTACTGGAGTTTCTTTTTTTTTTTTAATATCTTTATTTTTGTTTATTTATTTATTTTTATGTGGTGCTGCGGATCGAACCCAGTGCCTCACATGTGCAAGACAAGCACTCTACCACTGAGCTACAACCCCATCCCTTACTGGAGTTTCTTAAAAGGGAAGAAAATTGAAATGCAAGTAAAGCCGTCTAATTAATTTATGAGCATAAGACTCAGCAGAGTTATGTCCCAGAATGCAGTATTACAACCTTTGTTGGTTATTGGATTCTCTCCCTCCAATAGGTTTATTTTTGTTAATATTGAGTTTCCCATTGAGATATTTCTTGAGAATTTGAAAATTGACATTTTATGTATTTTGTAGCTTTTCTTCTGACCAAATTTTTGGATGCTTTAAATAAGCCAGTGTGTTAGGCTTGAGTTCTTTACCAATTACATTGCTTTTGGAAATTCCCTTGGAATATCTGGTAAAACAGATTTGGTGTAGAGAAAAGAACATTTTGTGCAAAGTTTTATGCACATACTCATTTCTAGGGTGAGAGTGTGTAGTTTTTTTCCCCAAATTTCTAAAGATGTTGCTTATCCAGAAAATGTTAAGTACCCCTGGTTTATAGCATTAAATGAACTAATTTAACTAGCATGCTAAGCACACATTAATACTCAACAAATTTTAAAGTACCTGTTGTGTGTAGGGGAAAATAGAGGGGAAGTAGGGTCAAAGAATGAATGAGAGGCTAAATCAGGTAGAATTTTATAGGACATGGTAGATATGTACTTTGAGATTTAGCTAGAAAAAAGAACTTTTAAGTTGGAGAATGACATTAACCGATTGACTTTTTTTCAGAGGAGGATGGGAATGGGGACTGAACCTGGGAACACTCTACCACTTTCTCTAAAATAAACATGATCTTCCATTTTTACACAGTGGACCAACTAAGACAATCATCATACTCAGTTTACTGAAGTGTTCTCTGAGTACTCGTGTGTGGTCACTCTCAGTATTGAAAAGACATGTACTTAAGGGTTGTGATTTAATAAAATTAATAATCGTGTGTGTATGTGTGTGTGTGTGTGTGTCTGTGTCTGGAGGATGGGTACTTGGGCCGTTCTACCCCTGAGCTACATTTTTTTACTTTTTATTTTGAGGCAAGATCTGGTTAAGGTGCCCAGACTGGCCTTGAACTTGGCATTCTTTTGCCTTAGCCTCCCATGTAGTTGGAATTACAGGCATGTGCTACCATGCCCAGCATGATTGACATTTTTGAAAAGTAGTATCTGGCTATTTTGTGGAGAATAGGTCTGAGGGTGAAAGGGAAGGAGTAAGAACAGGAGCAGGGATGTCTATTTAGAGGTTTTTGAAGTAGTGCAGGAGAGAAGTGATGGCTTCTTGAATACATTCGATTTTGTGGTGTATTTTGGAGAAGAAACTTGAATTTACTGATGGATTAGAACAGTTCCGGAAAAGGAGGCATGAAAGATTAATCTGGGCTTTTGGTTAGAGAATTTGGGTTTAGGATATTGCAGTTTCTTGAGTTGGCAAGGATTGGGAAATTATGATTTTGAACATTACTAAGTTTAAGAAGTTTTCACACATGTAAATAAATGGAGAGAGTTGTCAAGTAGCCATTTGAACATATAACTGAAGCTCAGGAGAAAGGTGGTAATGTGAATATGGAGTCATTGGTCTATAGATGTGGTAAGAGTTGTGGAACTAGGTGAGGTAGGAGCTGAGAAAGCAAGGAGTCAAGGACTAGGAGAAAAACCAGCATGGTTGATAGAAGTGGAGTAATCAAGGTGCTGGGGATGTGGCTCAAGGGGTAGTGTGCTCGCCTGGCATGCACGGGGCCCTGGGTTCGATCCTCAGCACCACATAAAAGTAAAATAAAGATGTTGTGTCCACTGAAAACTGAAAAATAAATATTAAAAAAAGAAAAGATATGGAGTAATCAGATCACAGAAGAGAGAAAAGAGAAATGACCATTGGATTTAACAACATAGGTCACAGATGTCCTTTACAACAGCAGTATGTATGTTCTATCCATATGTGTAGGGACAGAAGCCTGCTTGTCATAGGTTAAGGAGAGAATGTGAGGTGAAGAATTAAAAGAAAGACAACAGGATAGACAACTCTAGAGCTTTAGTAGTGAAGGATATGGAGGAGTTTATGGGGTCAAGGGAGTTTTTTTTTTTTTTTTTAAATCTCCCATTAGTATTAGGAATTGAACCCAGGGCCCTCACACATGTTAGGCAAGTGCAGTAGCTAGAATTCACCTTTTTTCTTTTTTTATTAATATCTTTGTTTATAGTAGATAAATACAGTACCTTTATTTTCAGCCTTTTTTTTTATTGTTTTAACTTTTAAAAAGTTAAGAGACGATCTTGCTAAATTGCTCAGGCTGGATTCAAACTTGTGATCATCCTGCCCAGCTTCTTGAGTAGCTCGGATTACAGGTGAGTGCTACAATTCCTGGCTGGTTTCTGTTTTTGTTTTTTTAAAGTAAGGAAATTGTGTAGAGTCAGGCATGGTTGTGCATGCTTATAATCCCAGCTACTCAGGAAAAAGGCAGAAGGACTGCAAATGTGAAACCAGCCTCAGTAATTTAGTGAGACCCTGTCTCAAAATAAAAAGAGTGATAGTTAAGTGCCCCCTGAGTTCAATCCCCAATACCAAAAAAAGGAAAGAAAGAAATTCTACACCAGGTATAGTGGCACATGCCTATAATACAGCAGTTTGGGAGGCTGAGGCAAGAGGATCATAACTTTGAGGTCAGTCACAACTTTAGGAAGAAAGACCCTGTCTCAAAACAAAATATAAAAAGGCTAGGGATATAGGTTTGTGCTGCCCCTGTGTTCAATCCCCAGTACTGCAAACAAAAAAATAACAGAAGGGAAATTCTAGAGCAGACTTGCTTGCTGTTGAGTATGAGTCTAGAGAAAATAGAAAATGAAGAGGAAGATATTGAAGGTGTTGTTCTTGACAAAGCAAGAGAAGATGGAATACAGAGTTCTAGCAGAGGAGTTTATCTTTCATGGGAGTAAAGGATACTCAATTGGTTGTAACATACCTAGTCCTTTATTTAAAAAAAAAAAAAATTTAGGCAGGGTCCTGCTAAATTGCTGAGGCTGGCCTTGAACTTGAGATCCTCTTGCCTTAGCCTCACAAATCACTGGTATTACAAGTGTGTGCCACCGAACCCAGCTAATACTCATTTTTCTTAACACTCATCTAACATATCACTCCTAGCCAGGCACAGTAGCACAAGCCTATAATCCCAGCAGCTCAGGAGGTTGAGGCAAGAGGATCTCAAGTTCAAAGCCAACCTCAGCAAAAGTGAGACGCCAAGCAACTTAGTGAAATCCTGTCTCTAAATAAAATACAAATAGGGCTAAGATGTGGCTCAGTGGCTGAGTGCCCCTGAGTTCAATCCCAGGTACTCAAAAGAAAAAAACAAATCACTCCTGTTTTACTCATTTGAAGAGTGAGATTTGATGAAGAATGATTTATTTGTTTTACATAACGATCATTAGTAGTTATAGAACTCAAATCTCTAGACTTCCAGTTGAGTATTTCAGTTTACGTTGAGATTGAAATGTAATAAAGTAGAAATTAATGTGTTTCCTGTCTTTATGTCTAATCTGGGTATTTTGTCCTAGGGACAGATTTGGAAGCATCTTTGCTAAGTTTTGAAAAACTTGACCGTGCCTCACCAGATCTTTGGCCAGAACAATGTAAGTTTTTACTTTCTTCTTATCACTATAGATGCATGAGAACCAGTATTCCTGTGGGAAATTTTTGAAGAGTTATCAAGTAACTGTAATGGATTAAAGTTTTTTTTTTTTCACTTCAAAGTGAAGAGATTGATGTCCAATGATAATAGCTGTTTTGCGTATTTTTTCCAGAACATTGTATGACAGAAAGTAAGGATCCTTGAAATAATAATTATTTTTAAAAACTATATCTGTAATAAATATAGATAATATTGAGATATATAAAACATTTCCTTACCTTCTTTAATCTCTTTTTTAAAGTTAACTATAATTAATTTATTACAAATTGGTTTTGTCTGTATTATACACATAAGTAAATATATATGTATATGTACAAATATATATATACAATGTAAATATATAAAATATATGTAGTGTAATATATATTTTATGTGTGTGTATTATACACACATATATACACTTTTTTCCACTTTGTGTGTGTGTGTGTGTGATCTAGGGATTGAACCTAGGGCTTCACACATGCTAGACAGGTGCTTTACTACTGAGCTATATATCCAGTCCTAAATAAATATATTTTTTAAGAATATAGATGGAGGCCAGGGTTGTGGCTCAGTGGTAGAGTGCTTGCCTAGCATGAGGCAGTAGGTTTGATCCCCAGCACCATATACAAATAAATAAAATAAACGTCAAAAAAAAATTAAAGAAAAAAAAATAGGTGGATTATTTTGTTTTTTATGATGATGGATCCCTGTGAATATGATCTTCAGCTTAATTTATTAAACCTAGTAACTAATTAGTAGATCTTACCTTATTATATGTGTAGGTCAATTTCATTCCTTTAAATATATTTTATTACATGAATACATCATAGTTTGTGTATTCATATCCTATTTGGCGACATAAGCTACATTCAGTGTTTTATTTTGCATATTTTATTGATGAGAGCTGGGCATAGTGGTGCATACCTGTAATTTGAGTAACTAAGGAAACTGATACTGGAGGATCACAGGTTCAAGGCCAACATTGGCAACTCAGCTAGAACATGTTTCAAAATAAAAAATATAAAAAAGGGCTGGGGATGTAGTTCAATGGTAAAGCACACCTGAGTTCAACCCTCAGTACTGCAAACAACAACAGCAACCTTTATTAATGAGTATCTTTGCACATGTGTTTGTGTACATGGAAGAGGATGACTGTGGAAGAGAGTGCCCATTTTCTCACGTACCAGCCAATTTTTGCTGTTACCAACCTCTATTATTTTAAGTTTGTGTTTCTTTATTAATGAGTTTGAACATCATTTCCCTTTTAACTATCTGTTCTTTCTTTTTTTTTAACTAATAATTCATCATACATTTGCTTCATTTTTTAGCTTGACCTTCTAATCAATCTTTAACTTCATTGATTTAGGCTCTTATCTAAGGAAATCCTTCTGTGGGTAATTTAAGAGCATACTTTATTGATGAGCATCTTGTTTTTCCTATAGAAGTAGTAGGGCTTAAACCAAGTATTAATGCTGCTTCCTCTTCTCATTTGGGGTTCAAACCTACCTCTGTAATAGTCACCACTGATGGCAGTTTTTGGTAGTCTTTTTTTAGGTATTTGTTTTATTTGAGGCTCCTTATGCCTCATGGCTTGTAAAACATAATGACCTGCTGCAACAATGGTCAGTCTAACTGCTCCCATGTACTGGCCACGGCTCTGGCTCAGTCCCCCTGCTTCTACTGGGAGCATCATTCATCCTAACCCAAAGGCCACATAACCACGCCTTTACCAGAATGTGATGCAAGCACTCCTAGCAAGTGTAAATCTTCCAAAGGAGCCCTTGTTTTTCTGTTTTTTAATCTGATTCTTCCTGTGATACACTTAAATGAGTAATTGAATTTAAAAAAACAGCATAACTAAAAAGGAAGTTTAAACTTTTTGGTAAGAGATACTGTATCTCACCATCCTTGCAACTAGTTCCTGGTCCTTTAAAGCATTATTATTATTATTATTAGTTGAGGCATTATTTTTTCCCAGAAGTTTTTCCTGCCTCCTTAGTCTGGTTTAGATTTCCTTCCTTCCTTTTTTTTTTTTTTTTTTCCTTTTTTGCCTTCCCATGGCACCTGGCATCTTTCTTGGTGCACTTAAATAATTTTAGAGTTATTGTTTTACATTGTTCTTTTTCAGACTGTAAGGTCCTTGATGGCAAGGCTATTTTCTTAATTATTTGAATCCTTTATGCCTGAGCACTCAAAGATTGTTGAATGAATAATTTTTTTTTTCTTTTCAGTACCAGGTGTTGCTGAATTTGCAGCTTCCTTCAAAAGTGTAAGTATTATCTTACTTTCCTAATGAAGTTTATCTAAAGTTTTGCTCCTGGGTGAAAGCTCTAATCTCTCATTTCTTTATTTTCATGAGCCATATGATAGCCTTCAAATTATTTTCTAACTGCAGTCCTATAAATCTGTTTATATTGTCATCATGTTAATGGTTGATAATGCATTTCTCTGTTCAGTTGCTCTATTTTGACATTTTTTTCCTTTGTTTCTTAACCTCTTTTCTCAGTTTGAGAGCTTTTAAGGTAAGGCAGTTGAAATATTTAATGTATTGGTGGTATTCTTTTTGTTCAAACTATAATTTTGAAGCTTTCTCTTTTAATTATCCAGTGCATTATGGTGTAAATTTATTTCTCCTTAGAGAATTTTCTAATTTCTCCATGTTTCCTTAGAAACCTGAGAGAAGGCATTCATAAGAGCCACAGACTTTCCAATTCCACAGCAGCAGATATTGTGCTTGAAGCTCTAAATATATTCTCTTATATATTCCCACAACCAGGAAAATATGATGCTAATGATAGCATCATGGTGCTTACCATGTGCCAGGCACTGTTCTAAGTACTTTACATATGTTATTTAATCTTTACAAAACCAGGTGAGATAGTACTATAATTAATCATCTCAGACAAGGATATCTGCAAGACTGGTTGTGGGTACATAAGTTACCCAAGGTTATAGACTCTAAATGGAAGAATCAGGTTTTTGAACTTGTTATGGCCTCTATATTCTTAACACTAAATAGGATTTGAGTCCACTGTTTCAAGCACCGACTAGCAGTGAAACTTGACCGCTAAGTTACTTGCTCAACTCCTAGGCAGTGGTAGACCAGGATTTGAATTCAGATCTAATTCCAAAGCCCAAGCTCTTTCTTTCAAACCATATTGTTGGGGGTTGTGACATAACTCCCATTGTCTCTTACTATATTTTTTGCATTCTTTTCTCATTATTTAGAGTGCAAGGTGCTGAGTTAAATATCCTCCTCTTGACCTGAGGCTTTCAGATTCTTTGAGTTTTATTCCAAGGGAATCTAGACTTTGTAGCCTCTTTGTTTAAGAGTTGGGTATGAGTATTTGCCTCTGCTTCCTCAGCATCTTGTAAGGCCTAGGCCGGAGAATGCAGTTGTATGGAGCTTTTGAGTCAGGCACACCTGTATTAGAGTGACTCTGCTATTAAACTTTTTGTGATCTGAGCAAGTTTCTAACATTTTTGAACTTTAGTTTTTCACCTTAAATTACTGTATAGAATTTCATAATGCATGTAAAACACTGCCTAGTGTCTAGGATGTAATCAACATTGCAAGGTGGCATTACTACTGGATCAACTTTTGTCTAATAGATTGAGCAGGTAGTATATGATTTGATTTTCTTCTAATCTCAGCTATACTTGGTTTTCAGTTTAGTTAATTATATTTGGTTATAAGTAAATATTTTAAGTTGTAAATATTAGTGTGTGTGTGTGTGTGTGTGTGTGTGTATGTGTACTCATTTGAAGAGTGAGGTTTGGTGAAGAATGATTTATTTGTTTTACATAATGATTTTGGAGTGTGGTGTTTTTTAAAAATCTGGTTAAATATCTATACCTTTTTCCTAGAAATGTGCATATACATACGCTGAGTTTTCTTTCTACCTCTACCTAGGACCCTAGTTAGCATCCCTACTTGGGATAAAAATGGTGAATTTGATGTAGAGTGTCTTAGGGGAGGCAGCCTAGAGGACTCATCATGGTTTCTGGACTCTGATTATGTAAATTTTGACTCTTGACTCCTCTAGCTGTGTGGCTAAGTAATTTAAAATCTACATTGATTTTTTTTTCATTTGTAAAATGGAAATATTAATACCTACTTCATAGAGTTGTTTTGGGTGTAAATGACATGATGCAGAGTGTTTGCTTGTTACATGGTTAATACCAACTCAATTTTAATTTTTAAAAAGGGAGAAGATTCAAGGGCTGAAGTATTGTTTGTTGTATGTGACAGAATTAGTTGTAGCTATGGAGCTTTTAAAAAGTCCATTTGTGGGGCTGGGATTGTGGCTCAGTGGTAGAGTGCTTACCTAGCATGTGTGAGGCACTGGGTTTGATCCTCAGCACCACATACAAAAATAAATAAAATAAAGTTATTATGCCATCTACAACTAAAAATATATTTTTTAGAAAGTCTATTTGTGGATTCCCTTGCTCTGTTCTTTCCACTGAACCCTTCCCCAGTTCCAGATATTCTAAATCAGTACATCTGAGGTAAAATTTTAAGTAATGACCATTCTCTCTATTCTGTCAGTTAGTTTAGGGTTTTCACATTCTTGAGTCTTCTTTCTGCCATCAGAATGGAATTTCAATGCTATACTAACTTGTTATGCATGAAATAATAATAGTAGTCTCACCAAGTTCTTTTAACAACATCTCTCTGATTTCAGCTTTAAAGATGGCAGTATTGGGCTGCGGATATGGCCCAGTGGTAGAGCACTTGCCTAGCATGTGTGAAGCACTGGGTTCAATTCTCAGCACCACATAAAAAAATAAATAAATAAAGGCATTGTGTCTATCTGCAACTAAGAAAATAAATAAATAAATGAAAAGATGAGCAGTATTATTTTGTAAGGTGATTATTTGTAAGTCATATCTGAACCTAGAAAAAACTGGATTTTTGAAATTATAATTTGCAAGTATTTTCAAACAACCTGAAGGCTGGGTAACAAGCTACTTTTATATATATATATATATATATATATATATATATATATATATATATATATATATTAAGTTGTCAATGGACATTTATTATTTATTTTTATGTGGTGCTGAGAATCGAACCCAGGGCCTCACACATGCTAGGCAAGTGATCTACCACTGAGCCACAACCCCAGCCCCTTAAGCTACGTTTCTTATAGGAAGGAAGAGTAGGGTCTCTTCACACTTTGTATGTATCTGAATGCATATATTATTTTCTGACAGCCTATTACTAGCTCTCCACCCAAATGGATGGCTGAAATAGAACGGGATGACATTGACATGTTGAAAGGTAAGTGGTGCTGGTGTTTTCTAACTTTATTTTTTGAAATGGGATCTTATTCTGTTGCCTAGGCTGGTCTTCAGCTTTTGAGCTCAAGTGATCCCCTACCTTATCTTCCTGAGTAGTCAGGACTACAGACATGTGACACAAACCACCTCCAATTTTTCTTTTACTTTTCTCTTTCAAGTATTATTGGCTTCAGACTGCCTACTTAACCATCCTTACTCATAGTTCTTCACATCTGAAATTCCTTTCTCTACTTTTTCCATGTGTAAAAAACCTTGTCACAATTGTGACAATTCAAGATTGTCACAATTTTTCTGTTGCTAATTATTTTAATATTAAGTTTATTTTGTATAATGCCAATTGACAAAAAAGGTCTCAAATAAATTTTCTTACTTAATTGTCATCAAAGTTCTGTTAGGTATAATGATGTCCATGGTTCAGAGGTTAACTAACCAAGATTTATTAGAAAGAGTTCTTTTAAGTCTAAGCTTTTTCCACTAAAACACAGTGCCTTATTTAGGATTTTATAGCATATATTGCTGTCATTGCTATGCTTAAATGACAACCTTTCTTAAGGGGTTAAGAGCTGGTTTTTTTCTCTTCCTATCCTTTTAGTTACTTCCATAAAGAATTCTAGAAGTAGTGAATATTACGTTTGATGAATGATTTGGAACTCAGTCACAGAACAGAAATTTAAATTAAAAACATTAATTTTCCACTATTTATTTTTATTGTCCTTCTGGTGATAAGATTCATGATGGTTGTGAAGTAATAGACTGAAATTATGGTAAAAAATCTGGAAGTCTTAAGCTATTTAAGCAGCCTGAACAGATCAAGAAAGTCTCCTTATGCCAGATATAGATAATGACTGCAGCATGATAAATGGGAGGAAAAAATATCTTTATTTGATTTCAGAAGTAATTCATTGTTCTGCATGCTTAAATACAGATTCCCCTCCTCTAGCCATGGAAAAAATTAAGTCTCAAGGGCATTTCAGGTTCATTGTTCTGATGTTCCAAACAGACATTTATTTAATATCCCATTAACATGCGTTTCCTAAGGAAACTTCAAATTTTTAGTGAGAGATCTCATTATGTTCCATGCAAAATTGACCTGTTTTAAAACTAAAAGGATTTGTGTCCTACTTAAATGAAAATCTGGGAAAGTAGGTTTTTATTTCTAGTATTAACGTCTTTTTACTTGGAAAACTTAAAAATTTTTTATAGGAATTTGATTTGAAGGGTAAGTTTGGATTTATATCTAGTCTATGTTTTCTAAACTTTGGAAAAGTTTGGAAAATGGGAAATAGTATTTTGTTGCTATTTTATTGTTAGTTGAAATCTGGAGACTTGTAAATGGAGACTGTCCATTTTGCAGGGCTTTTTCGGTGCTATGGCATATCATAAGTTTTTTTTAAAATAATTTAGCTTGCTTTTTTAAAAAATATTTTTAGTTGTGGATGGACATAATATCTTTATTTATTCTTATGTGATGCTGTGGATTGAACTCAGCGCCTCACATGTGCTAGGCAAGTGTTCTACCACTCAGCCACAACCCCAGTCCTATCATAAGGTTCTGTATTTTAATGATGTATGCATTTTGTACACTAGACAAAATGAATGCTTATTATAAAAGGATCCTTAGGATAAAGTACTTAATTTGTTACTGTTGCTCTTTTCTTATTAAATGGGAAAGATCATTTCAAGGCATTTTGCAATAGTGGAAAATTTCACTGGTTTCGTGTGTGTGTGTGTGTGTGTGTGTGTGTAAAAGATTGGAGAAGAAATATGAACCCATTTTCTACTTATTCAATAGGAATTAACTTGAAAACTCTTCTTTCTTTTTCTTTTTTGGTGGTGGGGGAGATTAAACCCTGGCTTTGTGCATGCTGTGCCCAAGTTGTACTGTAAAACTTTTACAGCCAGGATTCACAACCCAAATGAATTATTACTAGAAAACAGGGGAAAGAAATGGTATTGAAATAAATGATTCTGTTTTAGAACTGGGAAGTCTCACCACAGCTAATTTGATGGAGAAGGTACGAGGCCTACAGAACCTGGCCTATCAACTGGGGCTGGATGAGTGTAAGTACACAGATCACATTTATTTGGGGTTACATGTTGTGTATTTCCTGAATTTCAAGTTACACTTCAGGAAAATGTAATAGTCCCTTTATTAGGGAAAAGATAAGTGACTAAAGGTAAGAAGTCAATGTACTTACTCTACAGTATGCCTTTTATGATAGAGTATGCTGGAATAATTAACTGGGATTTACTAGGTAAAAATTATTTTTCTCTTTGCAGTAAAAGCCTGTTGAAATCCTTCAGTTTTTAGTTATAGAACATCAACTTGAACTAGCTTATGTGAAGACTGAAGAAAGACTTTGTTAGTTCATGTAAATTAAAAGTCCAGGGGGTAGAGATAGCTTTGGAGTCATCTAAATCCATAACCTTTAATGATACCATTGGGATGCACTCTAATTCTTGCTTTATGTTGCATATCAAAACTCACCTTCATGGATACGTTAGTCTTTTATTCTTTGCTGCTGCAGATAGCTTTTTTCTCAGCACTGAGGAAGGTGGCCAAAAGGAGGTCCAGTTCATATGTTTTTGAATTTCATGATCCCAAAAGAAGAAAGAAGTGTTTGAAAATTCCTGGGACAGACTTGTGCTGTTTTTTGTTGCCTCATGTCTCCAACCTTGAACCAGTCCTTTGGCCAGATAGCCTGGAACACTCTGATGGACCAGGCCTATGTTAGCCTGTGTGTAGACACAGCTAAGAGGTGTTCATTTGACCTAAATCACAGGGAATAGGAGTAAAGGGTTGGTTTCCCAAAGAAAAGCATATAAAATTAGAAATTTTTTTATATGCTTTTAAATGCATACAGACCAAGAATGTATTAGCTGCCATGAGTAATGCTTTAAAATTTCTCATTTGTGGCTGTCTAGTCTCCATTCCTTTAGTTTAAGATTATTTCTTTATACATTATCTCTCTTCTCATACTATACTTATTGTGAAACTGGAAAAGGAATGAATGAAAATTCTTGCTTTGTAATTGAAAAAAAAGATAGTCAACATAAGTACAGTGGTTAGACCTTGTTTTCAAGGGTTTCCTCCTGAGACTTTCATAAATTCATGATTTTGATCTTGAGGATACTATTATGATATTTAATTTCCTTCAAAACTGCAAGTTTTCATTCTGTGGTCATGTACAGCTAAGTAGAACAAATAAAAATAATAATTTAAAAATTCAAGTTTTATATTAATTGGAGCAATCCCCAAAATAGTTTTCCAAGCTATTTTTCTTGTTTCTTTAGAGCATGTAGTAGATTTGTTAACTTCAACATTTTGCTTCAACATTTAAAATTTCTAATTTTTGACAAAAAGTCATCATTTTCTTAGTTCTGTTTATCCTTTTTTTTCTTTTCTTTTTCTGTTTTTAAGTTTAGTGCTGGGGATTTAACCTAGGGGTGTTTCACTACTAGCTACATCACCAGCCTTTTTTATTTTTATTTATTCATTTATTTTTTGTGGTGCTGGGAATTGAATCCAGGGTCTTGTGTATGCGAGACAAGCACTCTACCAGCTGAGCTATATCCCTAGCCTTTTTTTTTTTTGAGACAGGGTCTCACTAAGTCACTGAAGTTGGCCTTGAACTTGTGATCCTCCTGTCTCAGGCTCCTGGGTCATTGGGATTTTAGGAATGTGCCACTGTGCCCAGCTCTTTATCTTTTCTTTGTTTCCATTACTATATTCAGCAGCTGTCTTGTCATTTTGTGTATGTGTGTGTGCTGGGGATCAATCCCTGGGCATCATATATACTAGGCAAGCCCTGTATCCCTGAGCTATATCCCCAGCCTACAGTTGGATTTCCTTTACAAGAAGATATTTTTTAATCACTTCATAAATCAAGGAATAGAGACCAATATGTGGTTTGCTTGATTCACTCAATGGTAACTTACCCCCTGTCTATCCTGTGATTTAGTTCTTATGATTAAGCTTTATGTCTTGGCAAAATTACTAATTACTAGCTATGTCATGGACCCTCATGGTTCATAATGAAAAGGTAAATCTGTGATTTTTAAATTCATGAATGCAAGATTTAATAGAATTCCTTGAGTTTGTTTCTAGCTTAGGATAATAAATGCTGTAATCATCTTAATCATCAATGCTTTATCTATGTCTTTTAACAAAATAAACTTTATGCTTATTATATCAAGAGGGTGCTATATTACCAAACTTATTTGTCAACTGTATTATCTAGTTAGTGTAGCTGAAATTGCTATGTTTCCCCGTTTACTTTTTCTTTTGCTGCTTTTCTAATGAGAAAATAACGAAGAATTTTTTTTTCACTTTTTATTATAGAAAATTTTAAACATATCAAAGTAGAGAGAACAGAATAATACCTTACATACCCATTACCCAGCTTCAGTAATCAATATATGGCTCATCTTGTTTTGCTTATTAAATAATTACCTCCTGTAATTATTTTAAAACAAGTCCCTGGTATCAGTTAATGTTTTCTACCAAATAATTTCACAGGTGTTTTCAAAAGACAAGGACTTTTTAAATAATGTAACCAAACTTCATTATGCCTAAAAATTTTTTTTTTTGTTTTCGAGAAGGGGTCTTGGTATGTTGCCTAGGCTGTTCCTGAACTTATGGGCTCAATTAATCCTTCACCTAAACTTTCTGTGTAGCTAGGACTAGAGGTTTGCACCACCAGGCCCAACTTGTTTGGTAATGCCATAAAGTAACCAATCAGGATTCATTTTTTCCTGATTGAGTCATAAATGACTATTTAGTTGGTTTGAGTCAAGATCTTTGATATTTGAAAGGTATGTCTTTAAATCTCTTCTGGTCTGTCATTGTTTCACCTTTCTTTTATTTTCCCTTGTCATTTATTAAACCTGGACATTTGTTCTATAGAATTTTCCATATTCTGGATTTTGTTGATTACATCCCTGAGGTTGAGCTTACCATGTTCATCCATCCCTATTTATTTCCTGGTAATTAGATATAGAAGTTTGCACACATATAGTCTTGATTTTTAATTTTTATTTTGACAAGAATGTTTCATAGGTGGTATTCTGTCTGTTCATCAGAGATGTATTGAGTCTGTTTGTCTTATTTTGTGTGCTATTAAGATTAATAGTTGATAAAACAAGCTGAAAATAGCTTTAAATTTCTCCACCAAACTTAACACCCAGATGAGTACAGTTTGATTACTGTCTCGGTCCACAATTAAAAATGGTAGGGGCTGGGGTTGTGGCTCAGAGGGTAGAACACTTGCCTAGCATGCGTGAGGAACTGGGTTCAATTCTCAGCACCACATTAAAATAAAGTAAAAGGTATTGTGTCCACCTACAATTAAAAAAATGTTTGGAAAAAAAGATGATAATAGTGTAATATCATAATTCTGTCATTCCTTCTTACTGTCTGAAATTTTCCTATAAAGGACTGTTTGATTGCCTTGCAATCTATTCCTACTGGAACAACAGGATAAATGATTCTTTTTATTTGTTAGTTTTCAGGATAATGAGTCAGTTTCTTAAGCATCAATAAAGTCTATTTGTTCTTTGTAGTTATACAGTATATTTTGACATATTTATACAAACATGGAGTATATCTTATTCTAAATAAAGTCTATTTTAATGACTTCCCACAGAATAAATAAATTTGGTGTGTTTTTGTTTTTCTTTGTTTTAATTAATGAAATATATTTTATATTTCTAAAAATTTAAGGCATTAAAAGTAGGGGTTTAAAGTTACCTGACTCAGCCAACTTCAGTACTGAACCCAAACTGCACAACATAAGCTTGTTTCTGCCAGATGAGTCCCATGAACACAGCTAAGAGTCTTCAAAATTATCTTCTAGTTCAAAATACAGCCTTATTTTGACTTCTGTAGCAGTACTTTGCAACTGATTACCATTTTCCTTGATTATAGTGAATTTAGCTGACATAAGAGAACAGTTTTTAAAGTTAGAAATGGAAATAATTACATTGATGTGTATTCTTGGATACAGTCTCCCTTTGTTTTATTGTGTATAGTATATTTGCATAAAAACACGACCTTTTTTTTTTTTTTTTTTTTTTGTCCTTACAGATTATTCATCTACTCTAGGGGTTGGCTTTTACTTGACACCCTAATCTGGTGTTTCGATGTCTCAATCCTCTTTCCTGCATTAATTGAGAGGATGACATGGATGAAAAATAAGCAGTAGGAACTGATGAATCCCTGAGGACCAGTGGTCCTGTTTTCATGCAAATATCTGCTCTGATAAAGATGAGGGAAAGAAAAAAAATGCAAAAAATATTTGTTCTCAAAACATGATTGTTTGTCATTTCCCAAGAGCATTGTTAAATGTTAGTATAGAAATAATGTGAACTTTCTAGAGCTGATAGTAGCTAGATTGTATCTTTTGGAAGATGAACCTTACCCTTGGATTTGAGTACATGATTATGCCTCAGATAATCTTTTGGGGCTAAAATGAGATAACTTTTGTTATAGATGTTTAATAGATTCTCAGATGATTGGGCCCCTTGGCTTGATTTGGGCATTTACTTTGTATGAAATATCCTTGAAATATACAGAAATTTAAAAACAGCAGAACTCCCTCTTGACATATAAAGAATTCCATTTCTGTTACTTTCACCTGAGTTCATTGCCCTTCCTCTTTTACTGGATCTGTATCAGTCACCTTCTAACTGGTCTCCCTGCCTCGCAACTATCCCATTCCAGTTCATCCTGTTTATTGCTACCAGATGAATTTTTTTAAAGTTCCATTTGCTTCTCTTTGTCCTTTGCTCATGAGTCACTAAGTGATCCGTAAGATAAATTCAGACTCCTTAGCATGACATTCAAAATCCTCTAAACTCTGACCCTAGCCTAATCTCTAGCCTTTAGACTTAATTCTCTACCAAAACACTGTACCCTACCCCCATTGGAATGCTCCTTCTGGAACACTACTCATATGTTAGTGTGACTTGCGCTACTCCTTTCTCAGGAAACCCTCTCTCTTCCATGAGCCTTTCCTTTTTATCCCTGCTCTGAAAAGTGAGCTTTTTCCTAGCCTCTCAATTTGCTGTTAGAGGAGTTTGTCTCATTTGTAGGGTACTTTGACCATTCTTCTTGGAGAGTCTTGCTATTTGTCTTATCCATTGGGTTGAGTGAAACTTTTTAAGGTAAGAGTCATATTTTGGGACTGCCTTTGTAGCCCAAAGGGCACCTAATGTATAAGAAGTGTGTAGTGTATTTTCTGGTTGGATGAATGATTAACTGTTGATGACTTTAGATGGAATGACTGAATTTTTCTAATGAGGTTCATTGATGTAAAACTGAAAAGGTGGAAGTTGGAAATTGTTCTTTTTCTGGGTTGTTGGTGTTTTAGTGAAAGTAACATTAAAAAATGTTATAATGTCAGGAGTTTCTTCTCTTAATAATAGTGGATGATTACACAGTGTAAATATAGTATAAAGCATGATGATAATGACTAGATTTTACCTTCTACTTGAACCTTATTTCATCACTATTATGACCTGGCCATGGTCCTGATTTAGTCCTTTGAGTTGTAATAATACATTTACTATTATTCCTAAGACCCATTGAATTATTGTGAATCCTAGTGAATATGAACTCTTAGTAGTTTTTACTGTTTTCTGATTTTTCTCCCTCTGTCTCTGAAAGTGATGAACCATTTAGTAGTCAGGCAGATTACTTACTTATTGGCTAACTTGGAAATATTTTATGATAGAATGCAAAAATTGGGGAAGCATAAGATCATATCATTGGTAACTAGAGTTCATCCTAGTATATGTGCTGCCAGAATGAGCACCGTTACCCATTTTTAAATTGGATTATTTGTTTTTATTATTAAATTGTAAGAGTTCTTTATATATTCCAGAACCAGGTCACTTATCAGATATATAATTTGCAGAAGTGTTTTATTCTATTTCTGTGTTATCTTTTTATTTTCTTAATGGTGTTCTTTGAGGCACAAGGTTCAATATTTATTTATTTTTATTGGTGCTGGGTTTGAACCTAGGACCCACTAGGAAGGTGCTGTACTACTGAGCTATACCTCTAGCCATTGCAAACTTTTAATTTTGATGAAATCCAATTTATCTGTTTTTTTCTTTTGTTGCTCATGATTTGGTGTCACACCTAAAAGCATCACTGCCTAACTCAAGGTTTTGAAAATGTATGCCTGTTTTCTTTTAAGAATTTCATCGTTTTAGTTTTTATATTTAGATTCTTGATCCTTTGGGGATTCTTTTTGTTTTGTTTTATTGTGATGCTGCCACTGAGCTACATCCCAGTCCCTTCTATTTCTTATTTTGAGACAGTCTTGCTACATTGGCCAGGCTGGGGTCAAACTTGTGATCCTCCTGCCTCAGCCTCTCGAGTAGTTGAGATTACAGGCATGAGCCACCTTACCTGGCAATCTTTGATACATTTTAAATTAATTTTTTATATGTTGTGAGATAGGAATCCAAATTCATTCTTTTGCATGTGGATATCCAATTGTCTCAGCACCATCATTGAAAAAACTATTCTTTTCCCATTGAACTGTTTTGGCAACCTTATCAAAAATATTTTAACCATATATTTGAGTGTTTACTTATTAACTGTCAATTCTGTCCCATTGGTCAATATGTCTACTCTTAGACCAATGACCTCACTGCCTTGCTCACTGTAGCTTTGTAAATTTTGAAATTTGTAGTGTATGAGTTTTCCAACTTTGTTCTTTATTTTTGCTATTGAATTTCTATAGGAATTTTAGCTTTTCAATTTTGCTACTGAGATTTGATAAGGATTACATTGACTATGTAGATCAGTTTGGGTAGTACTGCCATCTTAATAATATTAAATCTATATAAATATTGCATATCTTTCCATTTATTTAGGTCTTCTTTAATTTCATGAAGAAATTAAAGCTATTGACAATATTTTATAGTTTTCAAAGTATAAGTTTTATACTTCATTTGGTAAATTTATTCTTAGATACTTTATTCTTTTTCTCTTTCTCTTTTGTAATAGGTATTGAACTCAGGGGTATTTACCACTAAGCACATCCCTAGCCCTTTTTTACTTTTTATTTTGAGACAGGGTTTCACTAAGTTGCTTAGGGCCTCACTAAGTTGCTGAGGCTGGCTTTGAACTTGCAATTCTCCTGCTTCAGCCTCCCAAGTCACTGGGATTACAGGCATGCTCACCATACCTGGTTTAAGTACTTTATTCTTTTGATACTATTATAAATGGAATTGTTTTTTTTTAATTTCATTTTAGTTTGCTCACTGCTACTCCAAGAGTACAACTAATTTTTGTATATTCATCTTATATTTGCAGTTTTGAGTAACTTGTTTATTAGTTCTAAAAATGTTTTAGTAGATTACTAATAATATTCTATGTGTAGAATCTTCATTTGCAAATAAAGATAGCTTTACCTCATTTCTAATTTAGATATCTTTTATTTCATTTTCTTATCTTGGCTAGAAATTCCACTACAATGTTGAATAGATGTGTAAGAGTGGAGATCCTCTAGGGATGCTGCCCAGTGGTGGAGTGCTTGCCTAGCATGTATGAGTCCCTAGGTTTGATCCCTACCTAGCTCTGCCAAATAATAAAAAAGAATGATTCAAGGCTAGGGATATAGCTCAGTTGGTAGAGTGCTTGCCTAGCTTGCACAAGACCCTGGGTTCAGTCCACAGCACCACACACACACACACACAAGCTCCCCAAAAGATGATTCATAAAAGTACCTGTAATGAAGGAAATAGACACCGCCCCCCAAAAAACAAAACAAAATAAACAAAAAAGAGTGGACATCCTTATCTTCTTTCTGATCTTAGGGAGAGGGCATTAAGTAAGGTGTTAGCTGTGGGAGTTTTTAACGTAAATAAGATCACACTGAATACATTACCTTCTAAAAAAGCTTTAAGGAATCAGCTTACCTTGATAACAAGTAGCCACTTTTGTAATTTATAGTGTAATGCTTTATGTTCATTTAGTAGTTTCAGTGGTGCAACTGTTTGGCTTAATTTAATCACTTTCTATAGTTTTTAAAAGCAACATTTAGTGTAAAAGATGGAGACTTGCCCATTTAAACTTGATACATTGATGAAGTTGTCTGTATCAGAAACCATTTGGTACGACTTTTTTGGTCATGGTACCAAGGAAAAATGTGTGCTTCCAAGCTAGCCTGTAATTTACTTCTCTACCTTCTAGAGATTTTGAAAAAGTAGCCATTTGTATTTAGAAATTGTCCCCTACATTTGTAAAGGGCAGTTAGCTGTGTTGAATTTTAATTTTAATCCAAGGAGAGAGGGAGGAAATAACTATGACCCACATCCTGGATAGTCTTCTTTGTGATCTGACATGAGGGTTATTTGTTTACTTCCATTATGAGACCTTGACTGATTTGAGGGAAAAAAAATTATCTAGCCTTCAACCTCTAGATGGCAGCATGAGTCTTACTGTACTTTTGGCTTTTACTATATCCATCACTCTTGAACTGGATTTCTGATTTAGTTTAAAATTTTCTTGTGTGCTTTTATAAGACTACTGCTTAACTTTGTTGACATCTTGCTTGAATTCTAAGTTTTTATTTTCATTTTTATCACTCAATCTTATATCAAACTCATTTCCTTTCTGAAGCAATGTATATATTTTTAAATTTATTTTTTATTTGTAGTTGGGCATAATACCTTTTTATTTTGTTTATTTATTCTTATGTGGTGCTGAGGATTGATCCTAGGGCCTCACATGCGCTAGGCAAATGCTCTACCACTGAGCTACAACCCCAGCCCAAGTGATTTAAAATTTTGATACTCATTATTATCTGAAATAGCATTTGTATTTGATGAAGGAGATTGGTAGGAAAAAAATTCCAAAAATGTGGTTTAGTTCAGTGGCTTCCACATTCTGATATAAGACTATCAAAATAGGTTCAGTTCTCTTGTCTCAGTCATCTTCTTGGGGTTTTTTTTTTTTTTTTTTTGTATCCTTGGTCTCTCTTATCACAGGAATCAGATAGTGCCATATTAAATTAAAATAGAAATAGTAGCCAAAATTGATGAAATAAACTTAGATTAATTAGTCCTATAAGAAAAACATAATTATAAGTAAATAAATTTTTCATATAGTCATTTTTGAACGATAATAGCAAAAGTATGAATGGCTGCTTCATATAAGGATCTGTAGGGGATGTGAAGATGAATAAAACATTGCTACACCATGCAGATTAAAATCTAGTACGAAAGGGAGATAAGACAATTAAGTAAATGATTCTTAATAGAAAGCAGAGTAGATAAACTCTATTACATAGAGTGCAAAGAATTATATGGGTAAGAGAGAAAAGGATAATCGCATCAGATTGCTGCAGGAATGGCAGATAAGTTTCATTGTGTATATCAACATGGATTGATTAGTAAGGATTGCTTAGGACCATGGAATTGAGAAGGATTTTGAGAAGGGGTCTGGATTCAGAGAACTCATTAGTGATGTCTACTTATGGACAAGGGAAAGGGGCATGGCAGTATTTGCTATTTCTGGAACACTGAAAATAGATCTTAGGATCTTGATGGGTAGAAATGGGAAGGGAACATATTCCAGGTAGAGTGAATATTGGGTGCAAAGCAGAATTTGAAAGCTATATCTATGTTCAAGAAAGAGTGTGAGTGATGCAATCTGGTTCTTAAGGACCCTAGGTTATATTAGGGGCCAGAAGGACTAAGACTAGGAAGGAGTTAAGGGCCAAGTTGAATTAAATATAGATATGTTTGTATGTATATACTTTTTAATGACTATAACATTAATTATGTGTTCATTAAAGCTGAAAGAGACTTTGTTACAGATTTGCTTATTGTAAAAATAAAGTTTAAAAAGAACTATAGCTCAAGAGATATTATTGTTAACATTGGATGTGTTTCCTGCCCCTCCTTTTCTTGTGGTACTGGTGATTGAATCTGGGGGCCCTCTACTATTGATCTACATCCCAGCCCTTTTTATTTTTTATTTTGAGACGATCTCGCTGGGTTGCCCAGGCTGGCTGTAAACTTGAAATCCTTCTGCCTCAGTCTTCTGAGTAGCTGAGATTACAGGCATGTGCCACTGAGCCTGGCCTAGCCTGCCGTTTATTCCCTTTGTGTGTGCATTTTCATTTATACTTGTGCTCATACATATTCACAAATGTGCTTTTGTAACATAACTGAAACTATAGTATGTGTGCAATTTTAGCCTATGCTTTTAAAACCTTTATTCTATATGAAGCATTTTCTTATATCACTAAAAATTCTACCACTAAAGAGTTTTGAGTAGGATAGTCACATCTATAGGAGCCATTTTTGTATCGAATGGAATGGAATGGAATGGTAGAGACCTAAGGTAGGAAGTTATTGTGACAGTCCAAGGTAAGGGCTGGGATGGATGGTGACAGTCAGAATGGGGAAAAGTGTGCTAATAATAGATGTTTTAGCTTTGTAGTTTTTAAAAATTACTGCAATATTTTGAGCATGGTTAATGACAAGGAAGTCAGGAGGAGGCAAGATACTTCACATAAGTTTTACATGTGTCTTGATAGACAAAGACTTTATATACACACACACACACACACACACATATATATAGTAGAGTGTATTTTGACATATTATACATACATGGAGTATAACTTATTCTAATTAAGATCCCATTCTTGTGGTTACATGACGTGGAATTTCACTGGTTGTATATTCATTATGTGAACATAGGAAAGTTATGTCTGATTCATTCTACTGTCTTCCTATTCCCATTACCCCTCCCTTCCCTTCATCTCCCCTCCCTTCCCTTCATTCCCCTTTGTCTAATCCAGTGAATTGCTGTTCTTCCCCGTTCCCAATTAGCATCTACAAATCAGAACATTCAGCTTTTGATTCTTTGGGATTGGCTTATTTTACTTGGCATGATAGTCTCCAGTTCCATCCATATACTGGCAAATCCCATAATTTCATTCTTCTATATGCCTGAGTAATATTCCATTATGTATACGTACCAAATTTTCTTTATCCATTCATCTGTTGAAGGGCATCTAGATTGTTCCATAGTTTTGCTGTTGTGAATTGAGGTGCTATAAACATTGATGTGGCTATGTCACTGTAGTGTGCTGATTTTAAGTCCTTTGGGTATAAACTGAGGAATGGGATAGCTGAGTCAAATGGTGGTTCCATTCCAAGTTTTCTAAGAAATTTACGTACTGGTTTCCATAGTGGTTGCACCAATTTTCAGTTCTACAGCAATATTTGAGTGTATCTGGTAAAAGCTATTTATCTAATCCCAGCTACTCTGTAGGCTGAGGTAGAAGGATCACAGGCCAGCATCAGCAACTTAGTGAGAACCTGTTTCCAAAAAAAAAAAAAAAGTCTGTGGATGTAGTTCAGTGGTAGAGTACCCCTGGGTTCAACCCCTAGTACTGCAAACAACAGCAACAAAAACCTTTATTAATGAATATCCTAGTACTGAAGATAAACAAGAAAACAAAAGAGCTATTTGTCAAGGTTGGTGTTATTAACCAAATGAAAGCAGTATTCTTGTGTAGTTTATTCATATCACTTAGGCAACAGGCAATGTTTTAGATAGAGAATGGTAAGTTATTTGATCTTAGGGAAATGAATTTGTCAAATTGAACATCTGTAACTTTGGAAATGGATCTATGAAGTCCGTATATTCTTTGGCAGGTCATAAAATAGAATGACTGGATTTTTTGTGATTTTCTTTTTGATTGGTTAATGTTTTTTCATTCAAGTAACAAATAGAGTTATTCATAGTATGTATACTAGAATATTATATATTTTTATATATATATATATATACACACACACACACACACACACACACTGAGTATATACACATACCGAGTGTGTATATGTATGTGTGTGTGAATTCTTTGTTAACTGGAAAAAACTTTGAGAAACTTAGATTTGAAATAACAGCAATTGGCCCAGAATATTTGCTATTGTTACATCTGTTAATTAAAACTATAATTGGATTATATCAGCACTAGGGTAGTGAAGTCTGCATTTTATAGTAAGTGAAGATTTGTGGGACCTCTGATTGAGAGGGAAATGTATGGCTAAATAGTGTTCTTGACATTTCCCACCCTTTTATCATTGCTAACTCCAAACATTATCGTTTTTTAATTGCTAACTTAGTAGGTAAGATATTTTGTTTTAATGTTCATGTCTTTAGTTGTGAAGGTGAACTTTTTCATGTTTGTCAGTCATATCTGTTGATAGGGGCTGGAAATTTAAGAAATTCAAATTTTGTTTAGCTTAAAAAAATAAAGCCAGGAAACTTGATTAAAAAGCAACCTAAAAACAGTGTTGAGGGCTGAGGATGTAGCTCAGTGGTAGAGTGTTTGCCTATGTGAGGCTTTAGGTTCAATCCCTACCACCACAAAAGCAAAGCAAAACAACAAACAAACACAAATAAATAGAAACCCAAAAACAATGTTGAAATACCCTTTTTGTTTTTGTTTTATGTATTACCATACCATCTAGCCTTAGTCATTAGTGTGGCATTCTCTTAGGTAGTAATAAATATAAAATCTAGAGACCCCACTTTGAAGATATCAAGGTTATTTCTCATAATTAGGAATTGTCAATTTAGCCTTAAGTATTTTGTTTTTAAAACGGTATTATGATAATGGGAAATAAAACATGCCATTATTTCTCACTTTTCCTTTGGTTAACAAATTAGGGTACACAAATCCTCAAATTACCTTTAAAGCTTATAAGCATTTATGTCTTTTAGCCATTAGTCAAGTTATTTCATAAACCTACATTGCTTCTGCAGTGGTTTTACACACCAAGAGGATTTTGCCATAAAATGCTTGCAGTATTTTATTCTCTTCTCATTGTTGAAGGGGTGAGGAAGGATGGAGGAGAACAGGCAGGCTATAAATTAATTTGGATGGGGGTGGTTTGAAAGTAGTGTTCTGTATATTTCTACAAAATGTATTATAGGTAAGATGTACATAGTGAAACAAAGTTCTACATTTAGAGGAGTACCCAAATGAATTATAGTAAATCCATACAGTAAAATACAATGTAGCCATTGAAAGTCATGTTAAAGCCAGTTGGGTGAATTGTGTGTGGGTGCCTGTAATCCCAGCTACTCATGAGACTAAGGCAGTAAGATTGCAAGTTCGAGACTAAACTCAGCAATTTAGTAAGACCTGTCTCAAAATAAAAAAGGATTGGATATGTAGCACAGTGGTAAAGCACCCCTGGGTTCAATCCCTGGTACCAGCCCAACACACACAAAAATCATGTTTTTAGCATTAAAGAGAATTTAATGACAAGAAAATGTTCATTATATATAAAGACAACAGCGAGTGAAAAAAAAAAAAAGCAGAACATAAAATCAGAGGGTTTTTCCTTTCATTCCTCCCTTTCAATTAGTTTTAAGAACATGGGCATAGACAAATGACTGAAAAGAAACAATTTTTTTGGTACAAGAGGTGCTTTTAACATTGAGCTACATCCCCAGCCCCAAATGATGCATTTTTAAATGTGTAACTATTGTTATTTGAAATTCTTGGAAAACCAAAGCATTTTTACTGTTTGTTAATTAAGTTGGTTACTATATGGTTTTAAAAAAAACAGTAAAAGTACATAATGAACTAACAATCCAGTTGCTATATAAAAATATTTTAGAATTGGAAAGGCTTGACTAAGAAAGATTTTATTCTCACATAAATAATTAAAACATTCATCACCTAATTATCAAACAGAAGACATCTTTTTGTATTTACATGGAAACCATCATGTCTAATGGTGTTAATTATAGAGAGATATAGAATGCAAATAGTAGATCTGAGTAATGATGAACTCTTAGAATAGAGAAGTGTTATTTGGATGGGGATAGAGAAACCTCTGGAAATTGTACAGGGGATTGATTTCAGCTAGGCTATAATGTAAGTGCTCTGCTTATAGACCTTATAGTTGGACCCCAAGTAGAAAAGTCACCATGGGCAGTTTATTTTTAGAAACAATAAGCCTCCTAGATAGGCTTCATTTTTTCCCCCTTTCTTTTTAAAATCAATCTTCCTTCCTTTCTTCCTTCTTTCCTTCCTTCCAACCCAAGACCTCACAAATACTAGGCAAGCATTCTCCCATTTCCACTAAGTTACATCCCATACATCCCAGCCCTTTTATTTATTTGTTTTATTTTGATGTAGAGTCTCACTACATTGCTGAGACTGCCCTTGAACTTATGATCCTTCTGTCTCAGCCTCCTATAGCTGAGATTATAGGTGTGTATCACTGACTTCAGCGATAAAACATTAAAAAGATATTTTAGTGGGTATTGGTGCAACATCTTATAAAATGTATATATCTAATTTTGAAGCCAACTAAAAAGAAAATAGTTTAAAGAAGAAAATGCATGGTTGTTCAGATGCCTGAAGAGAGCTTGTTTGGGCATCTCTGTTAAAGTTTAGGAAATCACTATGGCACTATTCATGATTGTTAGTGGCTTGCTGTCCAGCAGTTTTTCTTTTTTAGTTCATAAACCTTTAGTAGAAATGAATGTTCGTAACTAATTTAAAATGTGAGTTTAAGTTGGATCTAAAACAAGTTCTTGGGAAGATCAGTGTAAACATTGGTATGATAGTGGTCTTTGTGGAGGTTGTGTGTAGGGGGTTGTACTGGGATTGGACCCAAGACCTGGTGCAGGGATAGGCAAGTATTTACCACTGAGCTGCAGCCCCAGTGCAGGAAGAGACTTTTGAGAATTCAGGTGTATTAGTCAGCTTTTTCACTCCTGTGACTAAAAGACTTGATCAGAACAATTGTAGAGGAGGAAAAGTTTATTTGGGGGCTCATGGTCTCTGAGGTCTCAGTCCATAAACAGCCTGCTTCATTCCTTGGGGCTGGGAAGTGGCTCACATGATGATTAGGAAGAGAGAGAGACTCTGCTCACCAGATACAAAATATGTACCCCAAAGGCACATACCCAATGGCCCACCTTCTCCAGCCACACCCTACCTGCCTTTAGTCACCACTCTGTTAATCCCCTCTCGTGGTTAATTCACTGATTGTGTTAGGCTCTCATAACCCACTCATTTCTCCTCTAAACCTAAAACTTCTTGCATGTCTCATGCATGAACTTTTGGAGAACATCTCACGTTGAAACCACAACATGAGGTCTAAGGAATTACCTATAATTGAAAGATGAAAAGTGTGTTTTTCTAGGTTAAAGAAAGCTTTGGAAGCTGGGGTTGTAGCTCAGTGGTAGAGCACCTGCCTAGCATGTGTGAGGCACTGGGTTCAATTGTCAGTACCACATGTATATATAAATAAAAATAAAGTTTATCATATATATATATTTTTAAAAAAAAAAATATATAAAAGCTTTGGAAGGGTGAACAACCTTCCTGTAGTAAGCACCTTGTAGGAATTGTTTTTTTCAAAATATAACTTAAGAAATCCTTCTGCTTGAAGAAATGAAGGCTAATGGAGAGAAGTGATGATCTGAATATAATATAAAGGAAAGAACAATTACCTGGCGATAAATAGGTAGGAGCCAGATGATAAATAGCTAGCAGGGAAGGACAATAGAGTGATTAAGAACTGAGCTCTGGAATTATATAACAGCGTTATTATTTATATTACCAATAGTAAGTGGTAGAATCTCAGTCTACTACTTACTGCAGTCTTAGGCAAGTTACTTTAGTTTCTAAGCTAGTAGAAAGTTTTTTTAGTTAATTTTTTATTTATGTATTTATCTATCTATCTATCAATTAATTAATTTATTGGTACTGGGGATTGAACCCAGGGAGACTATACCACTGAACTTCATTCCCAGCTCTTTTTTAAAATTTTTGAGACAGGGTCTTGCTAAATTGCCCCTGTTGGCATTGAATTTGTGATCCTCCTGCCTCTGCCTCCTGGGTTGCTGGATCATAGGCATGCACCATCATGCCCAGCTAATTTCTTCAGCTAAAATGGAGTCGATAATCTTAGACTAATGATTAAACTTTGTATGTCAGGACTTCTTTACATTCTTAAACAATGATTGCCTCAAAGAGACTTGGATTATGTTGGCTGTATCTATCTATATTTACTATTTTGGATATTAAAACAATTTAAAATGTTTTTTTAAAAAGGGATAAACCTATATATGTTAACATAAGTAGCTTTTTGTTTTTGTGCTGCAGCAGATTGAACCCAGGGACTCATGCATGCTAGGCAAGCACTCTACCATTAAGTTACCATTGCTCTCCAGTAACATATTTTTATGAAGAGTGCCTATTTTTCAAACAAATATTGAGAAGAAAAGTACCATTATTTAAATTTTAAAAAATTTTTGTTATTTATTTATTTATTTAGGACCAGGGATTGAACCCAGGGTGCTTAACTACTGAGCCACATCCTCAGCCCTTTTTATTTTTTATTTTGTGACAGAGTCTCTTTAAGTTGCTCAGGGCCTTGCTGAGTTGCAGAAGCTGGCTTTGAACTTGTGATCCTCCTACCTCAGCCTCCCAAGCTGCTGGGAGTGAAAAGGGTATCTCAGTATTATGTAAATAGTTTTAACCTTGTGAACCCCCTGAAAGGGGCTTAGAGATATCCAAAGTCTGTGGGTGTTCTCTCGACTATACTTTGAAATCTGCTTTCATAGAATATTTTGATAATTTTATACCATCTCATTTATTAAATCTTTAGTGTATTGTCTGGCATCTAGTAAGTGCTTAAAACCCCTTAACTCTTGTTATTGTTATGGATAACATATGGACAATTTTAAGCACTGTAGGCATGTGATCATATTTATATAGTCTTAGAAAGATGCTTTGGCAACATGGTAGAAGATGGGTTGGTGTGAAATGAAAATGGTACTAGGGAGACAAGATAGTAAGTAATCTAGTAAGCCAGGTTGAAAGGGTAAGCCTTGGGCTGGGGTTGTGGCTCAGTGGTAGAGCTCTTGTCTCGCACGCACGGGACCCTGGGTTTGATCCTCAGCACTATGTAAAAAATAAATGAGTGAAATAAAGCTATTGTATCCAACTATAAAATAAATATTTAAAAAAAAAAAAAAAAGAAAGAAATGGTAAGCCCTTGAAAGAAAATGATAGAAGGGGAATAGGAGAAGAAATCAGCTCGAGAAATCTGGGTGGTAGAATGGAAAGTCTTAGTGACTTACTGGATATATTGGTATTAGGGATAGTAAAAATGTAAAAATGAATAGTAAAATAGTAAATAGTAAAAATGAAGAATCAAGGACTCTTAGGTTTCAGGCTTGATAAATATTGGGAAGAAGAAGACCTTTGAGAAGAATAGTTGGAAAGTTCAGTTGTAAGTGTATCTACAGGATGTCTAGGTGTATATACCTAGGACATATTTGAATATATGCATAAAGAACATCAGAAATAAGAATTTGGGACATTGTCAACTCATAGGTTTTAGTTAAAGCCAAGGTTGGTTGATCCAAAAGAGACAGAAAATAAATTGATCGTTGCCAGGGACTAGAAGGAGTTAAGAATGGGGAGTGACTGCTTAATGAGCTTGTGTTTTCTTTTGGGGTGATGATGGTTACAAAACATGGTAAATACTCTAAATGCTAGTGAATTTTGTACTTTCAAATTTCACTTTAAATGTATGAATTTGACTTTAATTTTTAAAATGCCTATTAATAAATTTTAGATACCATTTCCTAGTGTCACCTTTATCAGTAGTTTAGATGTATGACTTGGGGGCTTATTTCCTGAGTTGAACAATGAAGTTGTTAAGACTTCATGACTTCTAAGCTCCTAATAGCATTAAAATTATATTATTTTAAGCTGGGTGCAGTGGCACATGCCTATAATCCTAGCAGCTCTGGAGGCTGAGGCAAGAGGATTGAGAGTTCAAGGCCAGCGTCAGCAAAAGCAAGGCACTAAGCAACTCAGTGAGACCCTGTCTCTAAATAAAATACAAAATAGGGCTGGGGATGTGGCTCAGTGGT
>NW_025999900.1:41433398-41462685 GCF_001458135.2 Marmota marmota marmota
CCCCCCGCTAAAAAAAATTAAAAATTTTAAGACGCAGTATTTAATTCAAATGTTTCTTGTATGCCTTCAGGGTACTGTGCTAGGCAACAAACACAAGTAAATAATACTTGTAGATTAGGCATTACTCAAATAATCCTTTGCTGATAAGTTGTTCTAAAAAAAATGTGGGGTGGGTTACAGCAATGGATCTCCTGAGAGAGAGAGAGAGAGAGAGATATTTAGGTATGAAGAATGAGTGAGAGTTAGAGTTAACTGGCTGGAAGGAAGGAAGATGAGTTTTAAGGTGGGAGTAGCAAAGTCTGTAGTGGAAAGGAGCATAGTGCCTTTGAAGAACTGAAAGAAGACAAATATTATGGGACTCAGACAATGAGTGAACTAGACAAAGTTTAGACAAATCATGTGCACCGTCTCAGGTGCATGAAGGATTTTGGACATTATCATAAAAGCCCTAGGAAATTGCTGAAGAGCTTTAAAAACAAATAAAATTCAGTTCCTGGTCATTTAAAAAATGGTTTGAAGAAAGGCAGGAGAGGAACTAGGGTGACAAAGTAGAATGTCATTGCAAAAGCCAAGACTATGATGCCTAAGACTAAGGTATTGGTAGTGAACATGGAGAAAAGTAGTTAATTTGAAAATGTCTTAGGACAAAGGATGAGTCTTGGTGGATTGACTGTGGGAGATGAGAGAGAGGAGAGATTATCAAGGATGACTCCTAAATTTCTATTTTGAGCATATTAGTGGTATGGAGAACAATGGAGAAACTTCTGGTTTTGTCCAAGATGGATCATCAGAGGTTAGATTCACCTTCCCAACTGAGACAGTTTTTTTAAGTGACAAAATATATGAAACAGTGGTTTTTAGAATGCTGGACATCAAGCAGCAAAGGACAGTGATTCCTGAGAGGAAATAAATGAGGCGATCCCTTTGATTGCCTCTGCTAACTGCTTTGAGAATTTCCAGGTTGTGGTGCAGAAAAGGGGACTCTAGGCAGAGACCACTGACTTCCTGAGTTGAAGAGTGTGATCCAAGTTTGGAGTGACTGAGGCAACTCAAGTTCACAGGATAGAGAACCAGACAGAAGAGAGCTTCACAGAGAGAGAAGAGAGATCTGTGGTCTACAGAGGGTTATCCTGGAGTTAGGTTAGAACTCATCTGCACATTCATGTGAGGAAGCTACTGAAAGTGAAGAAAGAATCATCTGAAAGCATTAGAGGGAACAAGGTCTGGGACCACAGGGCCACTAATAGTTCTACTCCCACCTGCCTGACTGGAATAAACCTCATGATCTGTATGATATTGGGGAAAGGACTCAGAAGAGTCTTGCCTCAGTAGTGGTGAATACATTTGTCAAAACTTACAAACTGAGCAATTCAAATATGTGCAGTTTATCATATATGAAGTATACCTCAGCAAAACTCTTAAGAAAAACAATGGAGAAGGAACAGGTTTGTAAGTTTGATTTTCAACATGGGATTTGGCTTTGGATGTTAATTGGAGACATTGTGTAGGCAGCTGAACTGAACGTATGAACAAGTGAGGTAGATTTAGTGGTGTGGTGGAGACAGTTTGAAGTGGAGTGAGGAATGAGTGGAAGGTAGGATATGGAAATGTAGATAATTCAGAGTTTGACTCTTAAGAGGGAGAGAGTGGTAGCTAGAGGAAGAAGTGAAGTCAGAGTGTATCTTTTACTTTAGGACAGTATCCTTACAAATGTTTAAGTTCCAATGACAATGACTGAAGACACAGAAAGGATCGAATACAAGTTTCTTTTTTTTAAAAAATATTTTTATTAGTTGTTGTTGGACCTTTATTTATTTTTATGTGTTACTGAGAATCGAATCCAGTGCCTCACACATTGTAGGCAAGCACTCCACCACTGAGCCCCAGCCCCAGCCCCATACAAGTTTCTTGAGAGGGTTTAAAGGGTTGGGACTTAGAGCACAGGTACAGTGGCCTTCGATTAGAAGAGAAAGAACTACTTGATGACTTTGTCATAACAAGGGAAATGAGAGCAAATGAAGATCCAGGTTTGTGAGTTGGTGGGAAGATAAGGGTGAAAAGAGCCAATATATTGGATCACAGACCTTCCTTTTCTGTATTTTTCTAACTAAAATTACATGAACATTATTAGGAAATGAAGAAATTCATTTAACATGTAGAATGGCGACCAACAATTTCAACATAATTTAAAAATTATGTTTTTTATTCTTAAGTACTTGTTTTCCTATCTAGGGTATCTTGCAACAAATAACCAGCTCCAATCTCATCACCCATCATTCAGATATCATGCTTGTGCTTTTCCTGGGTTTTAGGAATCTTGAGTAAACACCCCAGTGTCAGAATTCCTAAATGCTGTGATATTGCTAATTGAGATTTAAAGGATAACTGCAAATAAATTCAGTGGTATTTAAGTGAGTTTTTTTTATACATACAGTTTCCGGGGCTGGGGTTGTGGCTCAGTAGTTGAGTTCTTGCCTCGCATGCATGTGACACTGGAATCGATCCTCAGCACCACATAAAAATATCTTTAGTTAAAGATATTATGTCCATTTACAATGAAAAAAAATTTGTTTTAAAATAGTTTCCTGTTCTTAAAATTCTCAGTTTGTGTTAAAGACTATAAGAACAAGAGATATTCAGTTTATCTAATTGATAAGAATTGTTAGAATCATAGAATCTTTTTTAGAGTATGTATTTTTTAAAGTTAACTATGAGCTTTTTGCCATTATAAAGCAATATATATTTATTGTAGAAAATACAAAGAAAGCAAAAAATCATCTAAATTTATATCATCCCAAAATAGTTGTTATTTTGGTGAACACCCCTACAAATCTTTCTTTTTTTTTTTTTTTTGTGCTGCTAGGGATTGAACCCAGGACCTTGCACATGCGAGACAAGCATTCTGCCACTGAGCTATACATTCCCAGGTCCTAAACATTTCTTTTAACAGATATTATACACAATATTTATATATGTTTGCATATATGTATATATAAATTTTTTGATTCATGCCATTGGGCTATTTCTGTTCTACACTCCTGAACTTGGGATTGAACCCAGGGGTGCTGTACCACTGAGCTGCATCCCCAGTCCTTTTTTTTTTTTTTTTTTTGAGACAGAGTCTTGCTAAGTTGCTCAGTGTCTAAGTTGACTGCTTCAACCTCCCAGCAGTTTGACAATCTAAGGCAGGAGGATGGCAAATTCAGTGCCAACCTTGGCCAGACCAGGTATCAAAATAAAAAATGAAAAGTGCTGGGAATGTATTTCAGTGGTAGAGCACCCCTGGATTCAGTCCCAAGTATCCCCCGCTTCCACGCCACACACACATACACAAATTGTATATATATTACTGAAGTGACCTTCAGAAAGACTGATCCAAATTATCTATCAAAAAACAGAACATGAAAGTGTTTGGATTCCTATATTTTAGCCAACCTTGGATTTTTTTTTTTTTTTAACCTTGGATATTTTCAACTTTTTAACACATGCCCATTTTATAGATGAAAATTTTTTTCAGATTTGTTATATGCATTTCTTTGGTTACTAAATGAAGTAATGTTTACCAGCCACTCAGTTTTTCTTCTTTTACAAATTTTTTTGTCCGGTTATTTCTGTTGATTCTCTTTCCACCATTTAAAGAAGAGGAAACCATCCATTAATTTAGTCATAGTATGTTAGAGCTGGAAGGAAATGTTAGACATCATTGATTCCCACCCCTCTGATATTACAGATACAGAAACAGAGGTTTAACAATCTTAGGAAACTTGCCAGAGGATAAAGCTCATTAATAGCAGAACCAAGAATCTGAATCATGCTTCATGAGATCATGAAGCAGGAAAGGCAAATAACATTTATGAGCCTGTTATGTTTCTTACATGTGTTTCTCATTTAAGATTCAGAGCTAATCTTGTATTATTCTTATTTGGACAGATAAGGTAACTGAGGTTCAGTGATTTTACCAGTCAGATATTTAGCTATTTGTAAAACTAGGTCTAGAATCCCAGTCTTCTGGGAACAGGGAATGTGTCTCTTGGCTTCACTCAAATACTAATTTGATAAAATATGATTTGCCTCTTAGAGTTGGTAAATAAAACTCTGCTACTGTTCAGTAGCTCCTGTTGATATTAGACACCAATCTAATACTTATGAATTAAAAGAACATTTCATTATACACAAAAGCAGATCAGAGACCATATCTTATGCTTATCAAGTGACTAGAATTGAGATCCATGTACTATAGATGACCTAAATATTTTATGGTAGTGATTGTCTAGGTTGAAACTCTTAACGTTTCCTTAGAACTATTTTTATCCCATAGAGAATAAAATCTTAATATATAAAATGAGAATGACATTTGGGTTCTCTGAAGTGTAAAATAGATCTCAAATCATCAAGGGGTCAAATAAAATCGAAACCATGTCAATTGTATTCTTCATATCTAAAACAGCCTTCATTTTATGACAGGGCTCAAAATTTCAAAATCATTTTAGAGCTAATTTGGTTGAAGCTTCATCTCATAGAGATGCACAGAGATTAGTATTGACTTTTTTATACCTTTGTTGACACTCTTGGTTTGGTTCAGTTATGTAGAAGTTAGTTGCTAAAATCTATGTTCTGCGTTCCAGAGAGATCTTGTAAGTGAGTGGGTTGATGTTTTTTAAACCTGCTAGTTGAATCTAAATGAGAAGATGAAGAGAGTGCCTATGATAGAATCTTTCTTGTTTTCTTTCACATAGGATTTTCTATTCCTTGTGGAATAAAGGGACCAAAATTAGCAGCCCACTTTCTAGTCTTCAGTTGTAGGGATCTCTTGAACCTTATTATTTGAGAAATAGGCATTAATTCTTATCTTTGGTATTTTTCTGATTTACTTTCTTGTCACAAGAGTTGCACATTAATTAACACAGTAATCAGAGCATGCAGAGATGGTTGCATAACCTTGTGAGACATTAACTCAGTCCACTATTGAAAACCAAGTATCACCAGAAGTAATTCTTATTCTAGTATCAAACATAACAATCCTTTAAAATCTCCTTTGGAATGTTGAAAAGAGATCAAATGAAACCTTCAGAATGGTTATTTATTGGGGAACAAGAAACCTCCAATTTCATTCACCCATTGTAGCTCTACTTTCTCATTTTAATGTTCAGTCCACAGTGCCGATGGTAAAAGATGTCCTGTTCCTACAGAAATGGCAGTAGAAGAGGGGACATCACCTTTCCATTTATTGCTTGTTGCAATTTGGCCTGTTTACAGACAGAATTGCTCTGAGACTGCTTCTAGTGGAGAGCAGGGGAAGTCAAGTTAGCAGCAAGAAATCAGCATTTACACATGACCCATGAATTGGCTAATTTTTAACATGCAGTTGGTTAAGAAATGATTACAGCCTGAGGAGTCATGACCTCAACTTTTCATCAGCTCCATTGGATTGTACCTCAGTTTGGAAATGAAGGAGGTATACGGGAAGTTTTAATTGTACCTGTGTGATTTATCCCTAGTCAGCTCTTTAATTTCTTCTGGCTGTCTGAGGTTTCCGACATGCTGTAAATTTCCCCAACTTTTTCATTATCTGCAATTTCTTTATGACTCGTGAATCGGAGTGGAGAGAGAGTGTGGATTTACAGCAGAGATAAACATGTCCATAAAGTCTGTATCTGTGTCAGTAATTGTACTGCTGTCAGTGACTGTCCTGTTTTACAGGCCTCTCTTGGGAAAGGTACAGGCTTCGATACCAGCAGCACTGAAGTGCTTGCTTTGATTTGCATTAGCTTGCTAGGCTAGGAGATTAGGTAGGAATAGTGGGTTAGGAATTGATACTGGACCTTGGCCTCTCGTTTGTTTGAGGTCATGTGACTTCCTTAAGGATTATTGTGTTGAAAATAGGGCATGGATAAGCAGTGTTCATTTTCTAAATGAAAATGCAACTTATATCATTAAATTAGATATGAAGTTAGAAACATTTTCTAATTTCATTTTATACAATGCCTTTTTAAGATAACTTTCTTTTCCTATCGCTGTTGATATCTAAACTTGGGTCTTCCCCTCCCTCATTTCCCTTCTCTTAGAATTAAAACACAAGATTTGTCTTTCAAAACATTCATTCCTCCTCAAAAATGGAGTCAGCTAATCTTAAAATGATGACTGCATCTGCCCCATCTTAATTCTCAACTCTTATTGGCTCTTTCTTGACTGCTTCAAGTAGTGTACTGGCAGTCATTTATCATGAGAAAGGCAGTGTTAGGCAGCTTTTTTTTTTTTTTTTTTTTTTTTTTTTGGTGATACTGGGGATTTAACCCAGGGCTTTGTGCATGCTAGGAGAGCACTCTTCCAACTGAGCTATATCCCCAGCCCCCTAGAAATTCTTAATACACCTATCTTCAAAAGGCCCAATAGGGCTGGACACGGTGATGCAGGCCTGGAATCCCACTGGAAGTTAAGAGAAGCCCCTTTTAAATCGGTGGTAAACACAAATATTTTGCTTCTGGTATGTTGGATATTCAAACAGATCCCTCAAGGGTCAAAACTGTCCTTGCATTTGCTGAATCTTCTATGAGGTAGTTTTTAAAAGATAGTAAGGTAGCAGTATAAAGAGCAGATAAAATATGTAGTAAATCTCAATCTTTAGTCAGCCTGAAAGTCTAAATAATGTGGAAAGTTAATCTGGTTAATTTCTACACACCCTCACTTTCTTTCTTCATGTTGTCTCTTTTGACCTCAATTAATCATGGCCATCTTTCCACCAGTAGGTGGGAGTGGGAAGGATAAAGGTAATAGAAAATTGGTTGGCTTCTTTCCAGAAGCTGTGGTGAAAGTGTATTTAGAAAAAAGTGTAGCCAAAATGATATCTAGGGTTTAAATTTTTTTATCTCTCTTATGGCATGAGTAGATTTCTTCTTCCTCAACAGTTTGTAAACTACCTTGTTTGGGTGAGAAGAATAATATACTCAGTCCTCGTCAGTCACTTCTTGACCTGCTTTAGAAAAATAGGCCCTTTTCTTTCCTTCATACCAACAGTGTTCTTGGTGTGAGCTCATGAAATTACATTGTTCCCCAGTTCTAGTTTTAGAAAACTTCTCTATGACTTAACAATGTCCCATGTAATACCTAAAAACATATAAAACCACAAGTTATCCTCTTAACTTGGTGCAGGAACTCCTTGTTTTGTTCTGTGAACTAAAAAGATAATTGTTTTTCTTAGTGAATGCACATATTGGAGGTATGTGACATCCATTTTGATGCAGACCTTTATTTTTTCTTTGATCATTTATCAGTTTTATGCAGTCTGATTATAAGCAAAGAAAGTTGGACCAAGTTAAGGAGTTTCACTTATGTCTGTTCAGTCAAAAGAACAGTTTAACCATGGAAATAAGCTTTCTAATTGCTCACGTTGAAAAGCTTGTTATTACGAAGAATATCTCCCCCCCCCCGCCAAATAGTTTGATAGATGGGTAAAGTGTAGTATTCTAGGCTCCCAGAGGAAGCATTTTTCCCCTGGTTGGAGAGAAAATAGTTTATGGTTGTCTGCTTCTGTGCCTGCTGCTGTCAGCTGTCAAGTTCAGGAAAAACAAGGATTTAATTAGCCACAGTCTCATGGTGTTAGAGGAAAATGTCATTAAAAAAGAGCAACACAATAAAAGATTATTTGAGTACTAATTGGTGTACCTGCTAATCTTTGAACTGGCTCTATAGCCGTACTTGATAACTTTGTATAAAAGGTTTAACAAATAGAGGTGCTGGAGAAGGATTCAGTCAGGTGACTCCAGATCTAAGGAGAACAGGCAGCCTCTTCCTGCCTTAGTTAATCAGGCGGAGAATGGAATCCAAGAGTAGCCAGGCTTGAAACTAGAGTAAGGGCTGCCGTATTGATCTGCTCACTACTTGTAGAAGGGATGATTCTTGGGTGAAAAATCCTCATGTGGTACTTTTCTCTTTAAGATTCCAGACTTTTGGGAGCTGATTTATAAAAGGCATTTCAGATTATCAAGTAAATGAATGAATATCAATGCTATAGATAGATCAGGAAAGAATCCCCTCTTTGTACTTTAAGAAATGCTGTCTAATCTTCTTTTTCCTCCAACAGTTTATTATGAAAAATCTTAAATACCAGTGTACTCCCTGTCTCTGCTGCCATGTGTGCGTGGGAACGGGTTTTTCCCTTCCTAACCATTTGGATGTAAATTTCAAATAGCATAGCACTTTATCCCTGAATACTTCAGCCCACATCGCCTAAGAATAAACAGTTTGCTATATAATAATAACATTAGCATGTTCAAGAAAAATCAACAGAACTTTGAAAATATCTAATATTCTTCCACATTAAGACTTCCTCAATTATTCTAAAAATCTAGGCTTTTTGTTAAATATTCAATCAAGGTCTAGGCATTGTAAATGCTGTTACATTTTGTAGGAGAACATTTAGTACCAAATTCTGTGTACTAACTCTTATAATAAGTATTTGCCACTTTTTTCCTACAGCGAACATATATTTACTCCAATGGCTATCATTTTCCTCCAGAATATTGAGCTTTAGATTCTCCCTGTACAACAAGCCTGCTTTGTCATAGCTCCTTTATTTCTGGTATTATCCCTTACTTCCAGCTGAATTAGTTGCAGAATTGATCTTTTCTCCAATATCATCTCCATTCCACAGTCAAAGTAGTATTTCTGAAACACAAATTGACATGTGACCTCATTCACTTCACCTTAAAATCCATCAATGGCTTCCTATTGTTCTTAGAATAAAGTCAAAACCTTTAATTTGGGCTTCAGCTCTGTCTGATCTGGCCTTTCTCACATAATGGCCATCTCATCTCATGTTTTTTTTCTGAGCATGTGTTCTGAGCAAGCTCCTGTAGAGGAAAAAGTTAGATCAAGAATTATGGAAACACTTCTTGGAAGAGTTGAAACTTGAAGTAGGACTCGATGGCTAGTATATGCATATGGAAGGAATGAAGACACTTCAGACTGGGAAGCAATTTTTGAGTAAAGTGTGGTTAGGATAGTGAGGAGGGGCTAGATTATGGAAAGCCTGAAGAACCTGTCTGAGGAAGCATTTTCTAAGAGAATATTGAAGAGTGTGTTGATGTGTTCCAGAGACTGGTAGGGGGTTGCCTCACTCAGTTCAAGAGTACAGTAACTGCTTGAACTGGATAGGAATGAGTGAATGCAGAGGAGGGGACCTTTAGAGAGGCTTTTGGGAGAAAAGATAGGTAAGAAATCATAACAAACTAGAGAAACAAAAGAATCAAAATAATGTCAAGGAAAAGTCTTTAAGCCTATGTGGTTAGGAGAATACAGTTTAGGGTAATACTGGGAGTATGTTATAAAACTTCAGTTTTGTTTGTTAAGGTGTTAAAGCATCTTTGAAATAAATACTGTCTGGGTCATAGACCAAATGATTTTGGGTATCAAGTCCAATAGTTAGAATAATGTACAACTACAAATCCAAAACCACTGTGGCTCACACAGGTAGATATTCTTTCTTTTTTCTTTTTTCTCTTTTTTCCCCCACAAGAAGACAGGCTGGAGATAGACAGACCTAGGCAGGTGGGGCAGCTCCATAGGGTCATCAAGAATTAAGGTCTATCTTTCTATTCATTCCTCTTTCTTAGTACATGGCTTCTGTCCTAAAGAGTACTTCATGGGTGCTAGAGTTCAAGCCATTATGTCTGAGCTGTAGACCAGAATGTGGGATGGGAAGAGGGTAAAAAGGGGTTCCACATAGCTGGTTCTTGTTCCATTAAACATCCTTCCTGTAAGTCCCACAGAACTTAGTCTCCTAGCTTCACATAGCTACCAAACAATGTAATCTTGTTTTGGGCTGTAATTTTACTGACTAAAAATTGGGAGTTTTTATTCATAAGGAGGAAGGGAAGAATGATGTTAGAAAGGCAGCTGTGGTGCTGAGGATTGAACCCAGTGTCTCACAAGTTGCTCCAGCATTGAACCATAACCCCAGTCTCCTTTTTAATCTTTTTAGGGACCAAGCCACTCCAGAAATGTTCAGCTTTTAAAATCGCTAGTAGAATCTGCCTTATATATTTCTGGTATGGAGAAGAGAGAGAGTAGGTTTTTGATTTCTGTGTATTTGCCAAACAGATTTTAAGGTTTAAAAAGAAAAGATTAAATAATATTTTCTTTCATGCAGCTAGCATGGACTAGTGAATCCGATGGGTTTTTATTTTTACTTTGTTTCACATAATGTTTGTTATAATAGGCTATTAGTATTGTTGAATGAATGATCAAATTATTTCCGAAGGCCTCCCTGTAAAATGGTAGGCTTGGGTAGAAATTTAGAAATTAAGGTAGCTTTCACCATTTAACATAATAAAATGCGCTTTATAACTAGCAAAAGCTATAGTTGTTTTTATAGCACTATCTGATGTACATAATATTAATATAATTAAATATTGTATTATGTAATTAACATAATGCAAAGCTGTTTTTATAATAGATTTTTTAAAAATTGGCAATAACACTAAGTCCTAAGAACACTTTTCAGCAAAATGCATGAAAATAGGTAGCTTTGTTTCAAAGTGTTGCTTTAAAAACCTTAGCTGAAATGCCAAATCCATTAAGTTTATGCTGCTTACAATGGTAAATATCAGCATTTTTTTACTTTTAGTCTTTAAAGGCGACTCTTTGCCCTCTTTGTAGCACTTCGCTGCAGAATGTGCATGATTTTGCCCTACTTATGGTCACTGGATTCTCATCCTCCCAATAGGATCAATATTAAGCCAGCCTTCTTTACCTCCTCGATCCATATTAAACCTGTCTTGGAAAGAGTCCGTTTATTGGATAATATAGCTACACCGGGGCTCTATGACAATATCTTTTGCTGCCTCATTAACTCTCGAGCATTAGAACAAGATAAAAATGCACTAAAGCCTCTTATCTGATGTCTGGTGTAACCTGCTGAAAGCAGGAGTGCCATTAGTTTATGTTAGAAATCAAATGGTCCTCTCTGGTGCAGAAAGTACTGATTAAACCTGAAGAGTCCCTGGAGGATTCTACAGCTGTCAGAGGGGTGGTGGCTGTCCCTCACGAAAAGGGAAATCTGGGCCAGAGGTCCCAGTGGGGCGGTGCTTTAAGAACTCGCACGTGGCTGCCCCAGCTGTTCTGCTTTGCCTAATGAATTGTTTTACAAGAAGAGGCCGGGTATTATCATCACAAGCTGCCATCCTGAGGGACTAGAGCAGGCCAAATAATAAGTAATGTTAGTGATGGTAATTGAAATGTGATGGCTCTCTTGAGATCTTTACAGCTCTAGAGCTGGTTGGCACTTGTGGATTGTCTTGTCCTAAGAAGGCCCTATTTTGAAGTGTGCCCCCCCCCCCCACTTTTCTTCTTCTTCTAGTTTCATAATACTATTGTGTGAATTTTCTCTCTCTTGCCCACTGTGGAAACTCATTAACCAAAACAGTCTTTGGAATGTTATAATGGCTTTAAATACAAAGGAATCATTGACTTTTTCATTTAAATTATCAATACTGCATCAGCAAAAGGCCACAACTTGATCTTTTGAGAGGAGTCACTGCAGAGATCCCTCTAGGTTTTTAAAGGAATATTTTAAACTTATACAAGTAATATAAGTTCTTGATATAAAAAAAATTAAATAGCAGGAAAGGGTATAAGGTGAAAAGTAAAAAGCCTTGTATGCTTGGTTTACCAGAGGTGACTACCACCATTCGTTTCTCCCTGAATACTTCCAGACATTTTCTGTACATAGTCAGGTTTATATTTGTTATCACTCATGGATGAGATCATAATCTGCATACTGTTTTGTGATTTTTTTATACCCCATACTATGTCTTAGGTATCTTTTCATTGTTCCCCATTTTTTAATTTAACTTTTTTTTTTTTTTAATGGTACTGCGGATTGAACCCAGGGCCTAACACATTCTAGGCAAGCATCTACCATTGAGCCATATCCCCAGTCCTCATTGTTCCCCATTTGCTGCATAGAATTTTATTGTACAAATATACCAATTCCAGACTCTTAGTAGATAATTTGACTTGGACTGCATAAGTGAATGCATATTGTCCCAACTGATTGCGTTCACTGATTTGTGTTCCATGGTTCAACTTCTGATTTCACACAAAATGATTTTCCTTTCTTCAGGAGTAAATAGGAAATGCTGAAGGTAAAACTTGGGGGCATGATGATTCCTGCATCATCAGCTGAATGTGTATACTGATGTGCACCCTGCTGCGTGTTTTAAATTCTTTCCTTTGTTAAATGAAAAGTATTCTGTGCCACAAATATAGGAAAAACAAATAGCTTTTTGCTGAATACTATCCAAGGTATTTACTGGAAGCTTCCCCTAAAGTTAACTGTTTTCTCCCTTAATTTTCTACTTCAGAAGTTCCAGGAGTCAAGTTTTCAATGTATTAATGGACTGGGAAATTATTTGTCAACACGTGGAAATGAGGATTTAGGTTTTTTGTGTAATAGCTTGGCTAACAGAGCAAGGTTGTGCTGCAAGAACTTTAAGGGTCTTGCTGGGAGAGGCAGTGTAATGAATGAAGCAGAACAGTTTTTCAGGAACTTTTCAGGTCAGTGATGGGAGAAATCAGTTGTCTTTTCAGGCAAACAAAGACCTAATTTTAGTTGCATCTGCCTGCAATAGGATAATCTGTTTGCAAATTGAACAATAGAAATTTTCACTTCCATTAAAAATAGGAACTGTTGCTTAACTTTTTAAACTGAATAGTTCTTTCTGGCAACACTTCAGAGTTCTGATTTTTCCCAAACATTATTGAAGAAATGTCTTACTAATAAATTGTGAAATGCAACTAATTTGATTTCAGGTTTCTTATAGTATTTTTCCTTTCCTTGATGTTAGTCATTTGAATTGACATGTAATTCTAATTTTTTTAATATATTTTTTTAGTTGTAGTTGGACACAATACCTTTATTTTATTTATTTATTTTTATGTGGAGCTGAGGATCAAACCCAGCGCCTTGAACGTGCTAGGTGAGTGCTCTACCACTGAGCCACAACCCCAACCCCAGCATATTTCTTAATTTAATAATTGGATGTTTTTATTAGTAAGACTTACTGTTTATGCCTAATTTACTTCTTGTCTAAGCCTTCAGTAGATTCTTCAGGGATAGGTATAGAGAGATTTCTAGGACTGTTGTAGGTACTGAAGATCCTCTAAACATATGCTATTTACAGCAGTAGCCACTAACCACATTGTGTGTTTAAAGTTAATTAAAATTAAATAAAATTTAAAATTTCATTTCTTAGTTAGTTGTACTAGCAAATGCTCAATAGCCGCATGTGCTCAGTGGCCTCTATATCAGACAGCACTACCCTAGGCTAAGTGTCAGCAAACTATGCCCACAGCCAGTTTTTGTTTTCACTCTGAGCTAAGGATGGTTTTACATTTTTATAAGATTAAAAAATGAAAACAAACAAACAAAACCAGAAAACAGAAGATTATGAAATAGATTGTGGCCTGTAAAGCTGAACATATTTACTCTCTGGCCCTTTATAGAGTAATTTGCTGACCCTTAGATCTAAACAACTTCTTGATTTCAACTTTCTGATCAAGTTAGCTGAAGAGTTTTCCTGAGCCAGCAGGAAATTCTGTATCTCTTAAGCAAATCTGTAGGCAAATTTCAGAACAAAGTTTCTTACTCTGATACAGAGTACGCAATGAGTCCAGAGCATACACACATCAGTTCTCTGGACCTAGCAAAAGGGCAGGGCACAACCCTTATGGGGGGGTCCCCTCTTGCCTCTGAAAGAGTTCTGTTTCTATTCTTCACCCTTGAATAGATCCTACTCCTTAAAAAAAAAGTGGGCTTGGCATTTAAAATAGGTAAAATGCTTTGTGAATTTTCAACTTGCTATAAGCTTTGTGAATGACACCTGTAGCTTACTAGATCATTCTGATTTTGCGCACTATTTTTTTCTTCTAAGTACTATATTTTTCTGTTACGCTGAAAGAAATATAATGCATGCATTCAGCAGATAGACTTAATCTTTTAGGAAAGAATTTACTATGAAGATTTTTTTTAACTATTCAAGTGATATTTAATTGTTATATTATTTCAGTCAGTCTCCTAAGAAGAATGGAGCTAAAAGATTCTTTTGCTGGTATTCTCAACACCTGAGATAGTCTTCTCATGCCAAATGTAATGCTAACAATGTTAAGGCTCACAAATTGGCCTATAAAATGAGCATCTGGCACTTCTGTGGTAAATTAGAGAATCAGCTTGTTGCTTTCAAGGTAGGACATTGACATTTACAACATAACTTTGCTCATTCCCAAATTTTTGATAACCCAGAGCCTAAAATGCAGGAAAGTATCCTTGAAAAGATCAAGTCACACATTTGGACTTTTGATGTAAATTATTTCATAATTAGAAGTAAAATAATTCACTAAAATATTACCTACAATATTTTGAATTATTAGTAGAAACATTGAACTGGTGTGAATCTTCAGATTCAAGAAAGTCATGCCAAGTTATTATGGACTGTGGGGTCATGAAGTGAACTGAACCACAAAAAGAGTTACATTTCAACATTAGCCTTGGAGAAAGATGCTGGAGGCAGAAAAAATAAGGGAGATGAAATTCGAAAGGGAATCTTTACCAAGAAATCGTTTTTTCCTAAGCAACTCCATGAATGGTAGCAGTATTTTGATTCTATTACCTGGTACAAAATTAGTGCAGATTTTATTACTTAAAGCTTTACTTACTGATCATAATTGGTTATGGCTTCAATTTATAGTTTCTCATGTTAAAACTGACTAAACTTCTGAACCCCCCCCCCAAAAAAAATTCTTCTAATTCTTAAGTATCATCCCCTTTGCCATTCTTTGCCACATCATCTCTAAGTCTTGCTCCTTCCGTTTTTTGATAACACTTTGATATGGGCCCTCTAAACCTCCGCCACCCTCTTGTCTTGTCAGTATTAACAGTGTACTCCTCTTCATTGTCTCTGAAGATAATCTCCTTGAAATCATGAAGTCATGTGCTTCCCCCTTCCGTAAGGCATGACAATGTACCCTTTTGGATAACCCAATTTCTAATAAGAGATTTCATAATATTTCCTACGTAATTGAGGATGAATCTCTTCTAAAACTGGCTTTGCCAAGTTTGACATCTTTATCCATGGCATTTTATGATGCCAGTGATAGTCTGACAGTCATATGCCTCCAGCTGGAATTTTACACTCCAGTTGAAAGGTCAGAAGTATTGAGTGAGGAACATCTCAGGGTTTAGAGTTGCAAAATATAGACATCAAATATGATCTTCCACATTGTCCATGATGGGGAAGACCTGAAATTCGAACTTTTGAGAAATTAGACATTTCTCCATTTCTGGCATGAAGTATTTATAAAATCATTCCCCCAAAAAAACCTTGCCTTGTATTTGAGGGTTTTGTTTGTTTGTTTTTCTTTTTTTTAAATTGGCCTCTTGCTATTTGGAAACATTCATTTTTCCCCTGAGATTCTCAGGGAACCTCTAGCTTTTTCATAAAGCCTGCATATTACTACAATGTGGAAGAGTCAAGGATGACTTTAAATTTCATAAGCTCTGTTTTTATACCTTTATTTTATTTATTTATTTTTATTTGGTGCTGAGGATCGAATCCAGTGCCTTGCATGTGCCAGGTGAGTGCTCTCCTGCTGAGCCACAACCCCAGCCCCTCATAGTCTTTTTTTTCCTCTCTAGCAATGAATGTTTTAGATAAAACTTACTAAAACGTTTTTATCATTGCATTGCTATAGTATGCTGATTTTTAAGTTCTTTGGGTATAAACCAAGGAGTGGGATAGCAGGGTCAAATGGTGGTTCCATTCTGAGTTTTCTGAAGAATCTCCATACTGCTTTCCATAGTAGTTGCACCAATTTGCAATCCCATCATCAGTGTATGAGTATACCTTTTTCCCCACATCCTCGCCAACATTTATTGTTGCCTGAATTCTTGATGACTGCCATTCTGACTAGAGATGAAATCTTAAGAGTAGTTTTGATTTCCATTTCTCTAATTGCTAGAGATATTGAACATTTTTTCATATATTTGTTGATGGATTGTATTTCTTCTTCTATGAAGTGTCTGTTTAGTTCCTTAGCCCATTTATTGATTGGATTATTTGGGGGGTTTTGCAGCTAATCCTAAAATTTACATGTTAACGCAAAGAACTCAGAATAGTTAAACCATTAAAAAAAAAAAAGATCAATAGTGAAGGACTCATACTTCCCAATCTCAAAATTACTGCAAAGCTGTAGTAATCAAGGGATTGTAGTACTGGGATGAAGCTAGCCGTATAGATCAATGTAATAGAATTGAGAATTCAGACAAACCCTTGCATTTACATTTAATTGGTTTTTGACAAGGGTGTCTGAAACTATTTTCAGTGGGGTAAAAAAATCCCTTCAACAGATGGTGCTGGGAAAACTGAATATCCATGTGCAATAATTTAAATTACCTCTTACCTCACATCATATACAAACATTAACTGAAAAAATGGATCATAGACCTAAATAGAAGAGCTGAAGTTTTAAAACTCTTAGAAGGAAACAGACATAAATCTTCATGATCTTCCATTAGGCAGTAGTTTCTTAGATGTGATGTCAGAAGCATAAGCAAAAAAAAAAAAAATGAGCTTCATCAAAATTAAAAACTTTGTGCTTCAGAGGCAACATTAAGAAAGTGAAACAGCCTGTAATCTCAGTGGCTCAGGAGGCTGAGGCAGGAGAATCACAAGTTCAAAGCCAGTCTCAGCTACTTAGCAAGGCCCAAAGCAATTTAGCAAGACCCTGTCTCAAAAAAATAAGAAGGTGGCTGGGGATGTGACTCAATGGTTAAGCACCCCAGGGTTCAATCCCTAGTACTACCCCACCACTAAAAAAAAAAAAAAAAGAAGAAAAAAGAAAAATGAAATGACAACTCACAGTATAAGAAAAAATATTTGCAAGTCATTTGCCTATCATCTAATGAAGGCTTGTATCCAGAATAAAGAACTCTCGTAACTCAACAATAGAAAAGAAACAACCCAGTTTTTTAAATGGCCAGAGCTAAATTATAAACCAACCCAGATGCGCTTCAACAGATAAATGGATAAAGAAAATGTGGTACATATATACATAATAGAATATTACTTAGCCTTAAAGAAGAGTGAATTATGGTATTTGCAGGTAAATGGATGAAACTAGAGAGTATCATGCTAAGTGAAATAAGCAATCCCAAATAACCAAAGGCCAACTGTTTTCTCTAATAAGTGGATGCTGATCCATAGTGTGTGTGTGGGGGGGGGTAGGGGGGAGGCAGGGGTCAGGGAAGAATGAAGGAACATTGGATTGTGCAGAGGGGATTGAGACAGAGGAATTATGGTGGAATGAGACAGACATTATTACCCTATATACATGTATGATTACACTACTGGTATGTCTCAGAATCATATACAGCCAGAGGAATGAGAAATTTTGCTCCACTTGTATACAATGTGTCAAAATGCATTCTGCTGTCATGTATAACTAATTAGAACAAATTTTAAAAATAAATATACGGGGGGCTGGGGATGTGGCTCAAGCGGTAGCGCGCTCGCCTGGCATGCATGCGGCCCGGGTTCGATCCTCAGCACCACCTACAAACAAAGATGTTGTGTCCGCCGAAAACTAAAAACAAATAAATATTAAAAATTCTCTCTCTCTCTCTCTCTCTCTCTCTCTCTCTCTCTCCCTCTCTAAAAAATAAATAAATAAATAAGTAAATAAATAAATTGCAGGAAAGAGAAAATAAAATAAATAAAATGGCCAAAGGATTTGAATAGATTTTTCTGCATAGAAGATATACAAATGGTCAGTGAGCACATTTGGAAAAATGTTTAACATTATTGGTCATTAGCAAAATACAGATCAAAACCAGAATGAGCTAGCATTTCACATTCATTAGGGTGACTAAAATAAAAAACGATTGACAAAAACAGGTGTTGTTGAGGATGTGAAATAACTGGAACCCTTATGCACTGTTGTCAATGTAAAAATGATAGAGCCACCATGGAAGACAGTATTGCAGTTCCTCAAAAATTTAAACTAGAATTAACATATGATCTAGTAGTTCCAACTCTGAGTATATATATCCAAAAGAATTAAAAGCAGAGAGTTAGTTATTTGATGGTGTTCATAGCATCATCAATTGCTGAAAGGTTGAAACAACCCACTTATCTATTGATGAATGAATAAACAAAAAAATGTAGTATGTACATATAATAGAATTATTCAGCCTTAAAATGGAGGTGGGAGGAAATCTGATGTTGAACCCTGATGCTATTAACTCTAAGTGAATAAGACACAAAAGAAAAATACTGGCTGGTTCCACTCACATGAGGTAACTAGAGTAGTCACATTCATAGAGATCAGAAGCAGAGCAGTGGTTGGCAGGGGCTAGGAGGAGGGAAAAAATGGGAAGTTATTTCTTAATGAGTGTGGAGTTTCAGTTTGCAAGATGAAAAGTTCTGGAGATTGGCTGCATAATGATATAAACAAACATAAATCTATACTGAACGTACACTTAAGATGCCGGGTGTTGGTGACACATGCCTATAATCCCAGTGACTCAGGAGGCTGAGGCAGGAAGATCCCAAGTTCAAAGCCAGCCTCAGCAACTTAGTGAGGCCCTAAACATCTTAATGAGTCCCTGTCTTAAAAAAATAAAAAGGGCTGGGGATGTGACTCAATGGTTAAGCAGTCCTGGGTTCTACTCCTAGTACCCCCCCCAAAAAAAAAATTAAGTTAAGATGGCAAATTTTATGTTATATGTATTTTGCCGCAATTTAAGAAGATAGATGCTGGCATTACATGAATTATAGCTCAATTTAAAGAAAATTGTATAAGAAAAAGAAAAATAATAATTAAACTTATCCAGGAAGCCTAAAAGGACTTGAAGTGTATTATATGATTATTTCTAATTGAAGGCCTTTTTTATTTTTGTATTTATGTATGTATGTATTTTTTTGGTGATGCTAGGGATTGACTCCTGGGCCTCATGCACTCTAGGCAAGTGCTGTACTGATGGGCCTCATCTCAGCCCCTTGAAGGCCTTAAAAAAACAAAAAAGTATATTAATTTTATATTTCACTTCCTTCAAGTTATGAAGAAGTACCTTCTCTCCTTTTCCTTTTATTCTTTCCCAAAATAGATTTTAAATTATCTCCTTATCCTCCCTGGTATTCATTTTAACATCTTAAACACTGCCAAGTGTTTACTTGTGTTTCTTAGGATTTAGATATTATAATAAATAAAACATCTATTATGGATTATTATAAAAAGCAATATCCTGACCTTGAGTGCCAAAAATGCCTAAGCATCTCTCAAAGCACTTATTAGCTGATTGGGAAAACACGGCAAATGTGTAAAAAGATTGTGCACAGGGCAAGAGAGCTTGCAGGAAGAACCACTTGAGTACCATAGAAGTTCACAGATACGAGAAAGCAGAATAGGCCAGAGGTGAGGAAACAGTGGTATTTAAACTGGAGGTGGAAAACAAATCCTATATATCCTCAGTGGTATAATCAGTGGGTTCTTCCTCACTGTAAGACTACAAGTAAAATTTAACATTCTGTGTTAGCAGTTTCTATTCAATTAACCTGCACGTTTTTTTCCCTCTTCTCCATTTCCCTTGTTTGGCAGTCTACTTTTCTATTACAGAAGAGGAGGGGAAAAAAACATTGCTTGTTTTTTCATCCTCCCACATGTGAACCAGTAAGTTAGCATTTACAAGCAAATCTTATATCATAATTTGGCCATCAAACTGTAGCCAGCTCTCCAGATATATACCCTGCTAAGCCTGCAAGTGGAAATAAAGAGATAAGAAAGTAGAAATGTCAAACATTTGGCCTAGGTGAATTTGACCTGCACCTTGACAATGATTTTGATTATTTTTGCTTTCTATGCTGAATGAATTTACTACCCATCAAAGTCTCAAAGACTCTTAATTTTTTTTTTTTTGGTTAATCTTCAGATGTTGTTTTAAAAGAAGTTAATTTAACAGGAATTAGCATTTATATTCTACTTTGTCTGTATAATTTTGATAAAGATTAGGACAAGTGGACTGGAGCTGTAGCTCAGTGGCAGAGCGCTTGCCTGGCATGTGTGAGGCACTGGGTTCAAGCCTCAGCACCAGATATAAATAAACAAAGGCATTCTGTCCCTCTACAACTACCAAAAAAAAAAAAAAAAAAAAAAAAAAAGAAAAGATTAGGATAAAATATAATTACTGACAGTGTACCTGGAAGTTCTAATTATTCTAATACTTTTTAATAAAGTATGTATAGTAGATAGCACTATCAGGATATGCCAGAGTAACAAAGGTTAGTTTTGATTTTTCTTAATTTTTAAAATATTTCCTTCCTCCTATCCCCCGCCCCGCCCCTTGTTCTTGTCTTCTCCGTGTTAAATGTTAACCTCCTTATGACATGGAATGATGATTTTTGAATTTTCATTAGGTACATCTTATCGATAAAGCACTGAAACAGTTACTATTACAGCTAATTTTTACTTACATAAAACAAGAGTTCTTTTAAAAGATTAGCTAGGACAGTTTTAAAAATTCACAGCAGCTCAGATGTATATCAGTTCTGGCTTGGCAGACATTGACCCAGGGCTGTGCAGTGTTTTATTACCCTCAGCTACAGAAGGACACATACTTATAGCACCACTTTTGTAGCAGATATTTTTATAACTCTACAAAATGATTAGACTGACGTAGAGCAATTCTCTAAATTCATAGGTATTAAAATATTCTGGCAGCTGTCTCCTTTTTGCCTTTAAGTTGAGACATCATGATGAGATAAGACTGTACCAGGCCTGATCTGTACATGAATGAGGTTAGGCATAGTATTCTCACATTATTGACAAGGGTCTTTGTCACTATAAATAGGACAAATCTTGGGGGAAGGGCTCCTATTGTAGTAATTCCAATTCAATTCCGGTAATATTCTTGTTTGTCAGAAACCTCTACTTCAAAACACATTCTATGCAATTAAATAAGAAGGAAATTATGGTGTAAAAAATGTTTTTGAATTCTAATTGAAATAATGTAGCTTGCACTCAAAAACATATAATCTCCTTAGGAGTTCAGGGTATTGATTAGGGTTAAGAGAGTGTTAAAGAAAACCTGGATGGAAGAAATCTGCTGGTAAATTAGTATCAGGGTACAGTGGTATGGGACACAGACTTCTGTTCTCAAATATGCTCCTGGCAATCTCTGGATTTAAGGTCATAGTCCTGGGGGTGGGGGGGGGACCCAGAGTCTAGGAAGATCTCATATTTTCATCTCAACTGCTCTCTGACCTCTCTTTCCCTAAGTACTCTGTGCCTGCTTCCAAGTGTCTCAATTTCTTTTAACTGGGAACAACTTATAATTGAAATACTCTCCTTGTCTTAGTTTGTTTTCTGTTGCTATAACAGAATATCTGAGACTGGATAATTTATAATAGAAAGAAGTTTATTTCGTTCACAGTTCTGGAGGTTGAATATCCAAAATTTAGCAGCTCTATTTGGTGAGAACCTAATGCTGCATCATTATATGATAGAAAAGTGGAAGGGCAAGTGGGTAAATGTGAAAGAGACAAAACATTAGGGGCATAACAACCCATTCTGGCAAGAATGAACCGTTGGTTTCCACAAGACATTAAGCCCTCTTACTAGTGATTGAACCCAGGGTGCTTTACTGCTGAGCTGCACCTTAAGTTGTTTAAAGCTTGTTAAATTGTTGGGGCCGTCCTCCAATTTGCAGTCTTCTACCTCACCCTCCTAGGTCATTGGTATTACAGGTGTGCACCACCAGGCCCATTTCCAATCCCACCTCCTACAGGTCACATTTCCTAACACCAAACTTTTACAATGGCAATCAAATTTCAGCATGAGTTTTGGAGGGGACAAACCATATTAAAGTCATAGCAGTCCCCTCATTGGGAAATATGAGACCTTAAATAAACAGCAAGTGATCATTGGTATAAACCTTTTGGAAAACCGTTAGTATTTTGTAAGGTTATTCATATACTATCCCTTGTGACTAGGTAATTGCCAGTGCTAGAATAATATACCCTGGAAATAGAAATGCATTCATTTGTATATCAAAAGATATATACAAAAAAATTCAGAAAGGCACTACTGGTAATGACACAAACCTAGAAACAACTCATCAGCATTATAACAAGTAAACAATATATTATACAAGAATATAATAGAATACTTACAGCCTCAAAAACAAACTGTTACTACATGCTACAACAGGAATGAGCCTCAGAAACATGACGTTGAGTAAATTAAGGCAGACACAAAACAGCACATATAATAGTACAGTTTCATTTATATCAAGTTCAAAACTAAACAAATCTAATCTATGGTAGTATAAGTCAAACTAAAGGTTGCATTGGGGTTATGGTGATAGCTGGGAGGGATCATGAGAAGGGAGGCTTCTGGGGTGCTAGTAGTGGTTCCTTCTATACTTAAATGTGATTATTACATGAGTAACATTTATGATTCGTACATTTTTGCATATGTATGTTATACTTTTAAAAACTTAAAAAAAAACTGTGGAGAAAGAAAGGAGGATCACATGTTTGAGGCCAGCCTTAGTACTTTAGCCAGACCCTGTTGCAAAATTTTAAGATTCTAAAAAAGGGCTGGAAATGTAGTTCAGTGGCAGAGTGTTCAATCCCCAGTACCATTCAGTACCATCAAAAAAAAAAAAAAAAATTTTTAACGAATAATGGCTAAGATAAAAATTGAAACAAATTCACTCTGAAGTCTCCTGGCGAATCTGTCCTTATATTGAAATGATAGCCTTTCTTGTCTGTCTGGTTTGAGACGAGAAGATCATGAAAGAAGGGTGTTGAGTATCAAGTTTTCCAAACAGGAAAAGAGAATCTTGAGAAGTAACCAATTCCCAAATTTCAAAATATTTCTTGAGCAGGCCTAATATAATGGAATAAGAATAATAGAATTTTTTTTCTTGGGTGTTTTGTCATCAAAAGCTGTGAAATGTGTACAACTTTTTGTTCCTAGATTTGTTTGAATACAAATATTCCCAATATTAAAATTTTGTCCCCAGGGCATCCTGAAAGTGACACGTCACTGAAATAGCAAGAAGGTGGTGATGAATGTGGTTCAGTAGATGGCAGTATTCCCTTTGAAGTTTTTAGTTAAAATGTGGGTACATGGGTCAGTGACTCTTAGTAACTTTTTTTTTTTTTTAAGTAGAAGTAAAAAAGGGTCACATACGAGGGTAAGTGGACTAGAAAGAATATTTTATGTTTGTGTGTTTGTTGTTTTATGTATTACAATTTTGAATGAATCAACAAGATTTAAAGTCCACAGATCTATAGAACACATTTTTCCATGTAAAATCCTAGAATGGTAGGTAGCCTCTAAGAAATTCGTTTAATGTGGTATTGCTTCAAGGGGTTGGTTGTTAGTGGATAGAATATTTAGGACAGATATGGGCACTCTTTTATTCTTTCTGTTTTTTTTTTTTTTTTTTATCCAGTTTGGTATTTAGGAATATGTATATATCAAGATTGAGATTGTGAATAACTGCTATGGACAAAGATGTCAGTGAGATTTATTGATAAGAAGATTAGGAATCAGTTGAGCAGAAATTAAAAGAAAAATTAAAGTTGACTGTTTTTACTTTAAAAAAATTTGTTTTAGTTGTAGGTGGACACAATATCTTTTATTTATTTATTTATTTATTTTTATATGATGCCAAGGATTGAACCCAGTGCCTCACACATGCTAGGCAAGCGCTCTACCACTGAGCTTACAACCATAGGTCTTTACTGTGTATTTTATTTATTTATTTTTATGTTGTGCTGAGGATTGAACCCAAGGACTCACTCGTGCTAGGTGAGTGCTCTACCACTGAATCACAATCCCAGCCCACTGTATATTTTAATACAAACAAAATACTATTTAATAGTCTCTTTTTAATATTGAAATTTTCTTAAAATGGTAGCATTGGCTAAGAGCTCTGGGGTTTAAGAAATCTGGGGGTAGTGGGAAAATCTGGCATATAGGGATTTTCAGTTATAAGGAATTTGACATAGATTAGAATAATATGCCATAGAAGAGAAGATTTACCAAACAGTCTAAAGACATGCCTTTCGTGCAGAATAGGAGACCAATTAACAATTTAGTTGGAGTCAAAAGAACTACATTCAAATCTTTGCTCCTTGTTAGCTAGTGACCTTGGTCAAGTCACTTAACCTGCTTAAGTTTTCTTTTTCTTTGGAGTATAGGTAGTAAATAATAACTGCTGTAACCAAGCGCAGTGACACACACCTAAAATCCCAGTTACTCCAGAGGCTGAGGCAGGAGGATCACAAGTTCAAAGCTAGCAATTTAGCAAGACCTTGTCTCAAATAAATAAAAAGAGGGTGGAATCCCCCTCTGCCGGGGATGTAGCTCAGTGGTTAAGCACCTCTTGGTTCCATCCCCAGTACCAAAAAATAAAAAGGGTTAGGGATTTAGCTTATTGGTAGAGCACTAACTAACATGTACCTAATAGTACTGGGTTCAATTCCCAGTACTGGGAAAAGAAAAAAAAACTGCTTTGCCTCCCTCATATATTGTTGATGTATAAAATAGATGCATTGGTTTTAAGGGTGCTGTGTTGATGATGGATTCTACATATGGGTTCTTCTTTGTTTTTGTACTGTTCAATTATCTTGTTTCCTCCAGTTTTCTGCCTTTAGCTATCAGGTGCCTACTGTCAAACACTGATTATTGTAGCTTCAGCAGCCATCATTAGTATATACTAGTGGACACTGCTTTAGGTGCATGGTCTCTAAAACCTCACAGCTGCTCTGTGAGTAATTTGAACCTTTGACTCTAGTTTATATTTGACAAAGATCTGGAGGAGTCACAGAGCTGTGAATCAAATCTAAACCATCTGACTCCACAGCCACTGCTTTCAGTGTATGATGCTCTGCCTGTCGTTGATGTACTTGAGTTTTGACTTTTCTCTATCTAGTATTTTAGAAGCTAGGACCATATAGTATTTTATGTATTGGATATTTATAGATATTGGTCTTCGAAGGAAAAATTGAGTATGATTTGGAATTATTATTAATGGAATCCTGATACATGCAATTACAATTTAGGAGTGGGGGAAGTTGATGCTTCTGACTTTTCTGTTTTGTCTTTAGCCAGAGCACAGGCAGATTATTTCTTGAAAATTCACTCAAGGAGAGAAATAAAGAGTAATGTTATAAAATCTAGTGAGTGTTAATGTCTGGTTTAGATATATATCATGATTTTGTTCACAGATATACCTTTCTATTATATTTTATTTACTATTTGAACTGGTTTTCCTTTTTCTTTCTTTGTGTGTGCATGTGTTTTAGAGTGTTTTCTCCTTATTGTAATTATAAGTACATATGAACATTTCCATTTATAGCTATGTTACCTTTCAATAGTTCAAAAATATTGTTTTTAATGGAAAAGGATTTTTCAAAAGTTTAAACCCATAAATATTATTTATTCATATTTTAAACCTATAAATGTTACTTATTCATGTTTTGGTCACCTTCTGATTTACTCTATAAATTATCATTAATTATTTTTTAAACAGTTGTAAAGGGAAGTTACCATATAACCGATATTTAGTTTGCCCAACAATTAGTGTGGTATATTTTTTACAATTAATTAACCAGGAAAGTCCATATTTAATTCCGATTTCCTTAGTTTTCTCCCTGATGTCTTCTTTAGTTCTCAATCTTATCCAAATTTCTATATTACAGTTAGTGGTGGTGTCTCCTTAGGCTTCTCTAGACTATGACAGTTTATAAGATTTAATTTATTTTTTTGAGACCTGGACAGTTGTAAGGAGTACTGGTTGGGTATGTTGTAGAATGTCCCTCAGTTGGAGTTTGGTGTTTTATTGTGTTTATGGTTTTCCTTTCACTGCATGCACCAGCCCATATGGAAAGGGTGCTCTTAATCATAGTGAGCTCTGTGAGGAAGCCAGATTAGGATTTGAAAATATTGGATGTATAGAGAGCGCCAAAGATTAGCATTGACAGCCTTTGTTGGCATTGAAACATTGGCTATATATTCTTTACATTTTTAATTTTTTTTTTCGTAAGAAGCCAGTTTTAATTCTGATTGAGAGCAAGAGTCTAGGTGATATGATCTACTCATGTCCCTAGAATAATCTCTTTTCTAATTGTACCTGTTGGGGCAGTTAGGATGGATTTTAATGTTACTCGTAGGAGCTTTATTTAATCTGTATTGACCTTTTAACTAGTAATGGGCAATTTTGGGTGAAATGTTAATTGATTAGAATTGTAGAAATTATACACAAAGCTGTTTTGTCACTATAGCCTAGAGCAGTGTAGGATTAAAACAGGATCTGGTTTAGTTACTATTCTAAGATGAATTCTTAAGAACTATTCTTTTAGTAGTTTTGGTTTGTATTCCAGTCTGGTGTTGGGTTTAACTCTGCTAAGAATTATTGTCTTTTAAATCACTGAGGTCCTCAATTCTACTCCATTAAGGGCCACTTTTCTGCCAATCAAAAAACAGAATCTTGGAGATTGATTTTTGTTACACTGGCTAGCAATGGCTGCCTGGTGACAACATTTCCAACTCTTTTATGTAAACAGAAAGCAATCAAATAAGTACTAATCCAAGGATTATGTGGACCCAAATCTGGTGACCAGAAGAATCTCTGCAGTGTATGACCCTGGCTCTTTGCCTCCTAGTGCCAAAAGCTTCTTCCTGGAAAGCTTGCTTGCTGCTTGTGGTGCCTGTTAGATTTCAGTACGCCAAACTCAAAATGCTCCTGCAGCTCCTGAATGGAATTCAAAAAGACACTTACATTTCCATAAATAAATTAAGAATTCAGTGGTTTCTTCGGGCTAATCAGGGCAGGCTGATAAACCTTGCTAGCTGTTTAATAAATGAATTGTGACTGATTACCTATTAATATGGACGCCTCAGGAATTCACCCTGGGGGAAGCAGAGCAGTGAAATAGAGAGGGGCATGGCCCCTTGGGAAATCAGGGCTTCATGTTTGCAGCTTAAATATCTCTGTGAAGTATCAATAAGGAGGTAATTGAATTTTGAACACAAACATGAGCGCCGGATGGATGAAAGGGGGAGGGGGATCAGACTGTCTCTTCTCTGCCCCTTCATTCTCCCCTCCCTTTTTCCTTAGAGACCACTCTAGTAAAGATAGATGCTAAATCCATTAAATAAAGATTAGACTCTGTCGTAGTAGAAAATGGCAGCTTAGCTAGATCCCTGGGCAAATTGGAGCCTTTTGCAATACAGAAAATTAAAATATACATTTTTAACAAGGGTGCTATCTTGCTAGCGATAATGCCATGTTAGCTTGTGGGGTTCGCTCCTCCTTCAGATTGGCTTTTGTTTGGACAGATCACTTTCTCTTGTATTAATTCCAATCTTTTCTGTATTCCTGGAGCAGAAGGGGCTGGGTTTATTTATTTATTTTTTAAAGCTCCTGTTGAAGCCTTTTCTCTAGCATCCTGCTTGCTTGTAATCAGAGGAGTGGGAAGGAGATTAGTGTCCCATGAATTGACGGTAGATAAATGTTCCCTCCCTTTAACTGGTGGGTCCAGAAGAGCCCAATCACCTGTATTTTCAGGGATGATTGGAGACTGTACAGCTGAGCAAGAAAAGGGCTAACAGACTGAAATAAACATTGCTGTTTAGGGTATAATTTACTTGGCTTTATTTCTGCTAGATAAGGTTATTGATTTGCTTTGTTCTTCTGTTTTAAGCCAGATAATGTCATATTAATGTGTGAAAAGAATTGGCATCATTTAGTTACAGATCATAATATTTACTCCTTGTTTAGCAATAAGAAAAAACAAACATTAACATTAAATACTTCTGTTACCTTTATGTGAACACCCAGATTTGGCTTTTTGGACTGACCCTCGTTTATATGTCCATCTAGTTCTAATAACCCTTTTCCAAGGCTTTAGTTGGTCAGCCTATCAACAAGTATTGATTGAACATCTGTTAGGTGCCATGGTCAATGGTGAAAAAAGTCTGTCTTGTGCATCTTCAGATACTTCAAACAACAACAACAACAAACAAAGCTAATCATGTCATACTCCTGTTAATAAAGTTCTTTGGTTGCTTGGGACCTACAAGATAAAATGTAAATTCCTCTGGCCTTCACAGAAGGGTTTCCTAGCATTGGCCTATTCTTTCTCTCTGGTTGCATCTGGAAAACTTCTGTTTATCTTTCAGGCCATTTCAAATGAGATCTTGTCATCATACAGTGTGGGTTCTACGTCTGAGGCTTTGAGGATTTACCATGGAAAAGAAAATGTACAACTTCTTGGTCTCAGTAATCAAGGACTTCGTGCATCATTTGCCAGATGGTATTGCAGATGTTCTCAGCTCTTTGTTTTGACTTCAGAGATATCTTGATGATCAAGTTTTTAATGATTTGTCCTTATGACATTCTCTTTATAATTGGAGTTTGTTTTATAGTGATGGAAGAAATCTGGTTAAGACAAGAAGTGTTTGCTCTTCCCACCATTACCTTACCAGTGTCTTAAGTTATCTTCAGAGGGAGGAAGTGGACATACTTATAACTTATTATCACAGTGCACAAATTGCCGCAGTCTGGCTGGGCACAATCAGGAGCCACTTGTCAAAAGAAACTAACTTTATTTTTAGAACCACACACGCCAAACAAAACAGCCTCTCAGGAAAAATCCTCAGAGCCTCAACTGCCACCACCGGCTTTCCACAAGCCTCTCTCCACCTCCCACAATCCTCCTGCTCTTGAGGCCGATTGGCTGGGTCACGTGGGCGGAGCCAAAAAAGTCCCCCAATGAGCAGCTCCATGGTCTGAAAGGGCAGGGAAACAGTCCAATGAGCATCACCGCAGAGGAGCCAATCAGCTAGATGTTGCTGGGGCCGAGGAGCCAATCAGCTAGATGTTGCTGGGGCCACTGTGAGCCAATCATCAGCCGGCAGCTGGAAGTTTGCTGGGGCCCCTTCGGCTGTGGCTCTCAACATCTCCCCCTCTCTGTTTAAACAACAAGCATGTGGCTTAGGGACGTGTCTGTTAGGCAGTCCAATTCAACATATGGTCCTTACCCGTCATCGGATGAACTGACCTCTAGGCGTCAGCCTCCTGTCTTAGGTTGGTACCACTGCAATTGGATCATACCCGTCACTGACTACCGGTCCAGCATACAGCTATACTTGTGGATAGGCCTTTGCACCAGTGGGGGGGTGAGGTTCTTTGCCTCACCTCTGTTGGCCCCCAAATTTT
>NW_025999900.1:41466059-41468552 GCF_001458135.2 Marmota marmota marmota
CCAGGATCATATGCAATTTGTTGCTGCTGATCCTCATAAGGTCCCTTTCCTAACAACATATCTAGATTTCTCTGAGGATAACCAGCTGCTGCATTTCGCCTAGCCGTCTCCTTGCAAAATTCCTCATTGGCAACCTTCCATAACAGGTATTGTCCTCCATTTAGCACAGCTTTACACATATTAGCCCAATCTGCTGGCGTCATGTTCAAGTTGTTAATGGATTCGACCATGCTTACAGTGAAGGGTGCTTGAGGACCATAGGTTGTTACAGCCTCTTTTAGCTGCTTCACTGTTTTGAAATTTAAAACTTGGTAAAATCGCTGCCCTCCTGCCTCAAATACAGGGCATGTTAATATTTGAGATCTTGTCTCAGGATCCCAACTATCAACTGCGGGGGTTGGGGACCTCCCAGCATATGGAGGTGGCCTTGTTAGTTGGACACTTACGTCCTCTGGTGATAGAAAGGTGTTAGTAGCAGTCTCCTGTTGTAACTTTCCCCCTGATGGCTTTTTCTGTTTTACACTTTCTTTCTCTGTCTGACTAGCTTGAGAGGCCTTCTCTTTTACTTGAATCTTTTCCTCTGTCTGACTAACTTGAGAGACCTTCTCTTTTACTTGAATCATTATGTCTTCTTCTTCCTCTACCATTGTCTGAACTGAAGGCTTTGGACTAAGCAAACAAGATATGAACGTCCACAATGGCAATGTGCCAACTGGCAGAGTCCCTGGGCTTTTCTTTTCTATTCTTTTTAAATCTTCACCATGATGGTTCCATTGTGATATATTTAACAACTCCTCCTTAAAAAGCCATGGGCTACATTTTTGTATTGTATCAACGTATGCCCTGATTGTTCTTGATTTTACTGAGATGCCTCCTTCCTCTAACAATTTACTTAACACTCTTTCAGTTTGTTTTTTACTAATTTCTGATCCCGTATTTCTACTATAATACAACTCAACAAGATAACGCCTAACAAAACTGAAACTGAGTGAAACAAAATTGGAACAACACAAAATCATTATAATAGTCTCCTGAAATGTCCATCCGTCCTTTCTCCCTATCTGTTCCTCAGATGTGAGCGGTTTTTCTTCCATCTTACACATCTCCAGGGACAGGCAACTTAAAACAAAAGTGAAACAAAATAACAAAAGAAGAATCTTAAAATGGCTACCCATCCTCTCGCCCTGCCCTCAGGGGCGAGCAGTTCACTTACCCTCAGTCGCTCCCCGTAAGGGCCACCAAATGCCGCAGTCTGGCTGGGCACAATCAGGAGCCACTTGTCAAAAGAAACTAACTTTATTTTTAGAACCACACACACCAAACAAAACAGCCTCTCAGGAAAAATCCTCAGAGCCTCAACTGCCACCACCGGCTTTCCACAAGCCTCTCTCTCCCACACAAGCCTCTCTCCACCTCCCACAATCCTCCTGCTCTTGAGGCCGATTGGCTGGGTCACGTGGGCGGAGCCAAAAAAGTCCCCCAATGAGCAGCTCCATGGTCTGAAAGGGCAGGGAAACAGTCCAATGAGCATCACCGCAGAGGAGCCAATCAGCTAGATGTTGCTGGGGCCACTGTGAGCCAATCATCAGCCGGCAGCTGGAAGTTTGCTGGGGCCCCTTCGGCTGTGGCTCTCAACAACAAATGGCACTTAATAGTTTTGAATGCTATTTCTCAGAGCCAGATTGCCCAGAATTTCAGAATTTTCTAGGCCTTCTTATCAAAGTTATATAGATGTTTCATCCAGATGGTTAGTTTTCCTACCAGGTTTCTCTACCCTCTGCTTCCAGCCATTTCACTAGGCCTTGGAGCTCCTTCCAACCTTATCAACAACATAGTATTGCTGGGGCCTGAGGAGTTCCATTGAAAGCCTCTGTATTCCTAGTGGTTGGATCTCAGCTATTGTAAATTACATGTTAAGCCTTATTTAACATGAATGACTTAATGCAAGTAAAATATATTTTCTTGTTTTTATCAATAAATTTCAGCATAGATTGTATGTTTTCATTTAAGTATAAGAAAAAATTTGTACTATAAATTCTCAGGTTAAATAAAATCTCAAATTATCCTTAAAATTTTTAAGTAAAATAAAGAATATCATTAACTTTATCCCTTTAAGAGAAGACTCTCCTAGTAACTTCTTTGCCTAAAGCTTTCTAGTGATCTTGGCATAGCTTTCATTAAATAAAATATCTCTTGTCTGCCTTTGTGTATGCATAATACAGTATCATTAGAATTATCGGCAGCATAATCTTCCTATTTAATTGATTCAAGTTTCTATATCTGTTTGTTTGTTTTTTTAATTTTTATTGTTAGTTGTTCAAAACATTACATAGTTCTTGATATATCATATTTCACACTTTGATTCAAGTGGGTTATGAACTCCCATTTTTACCCCGTATACAGATTGCAGAATCACATCAGTTACACATCCATTGATTTACATATTGCCATACTAGTGTCTGTTGTATTCTGCTGCCTTTCCTATCCTCTACT
>NW_025999900.1:41474136-41486935 GCF_001458135.2 Marmota marmota marmota
TCCATTCCCAGCTTTCCAAGAAATCTCCATACTGCTTTCCAAATTGGCTGCACCAATCTGCAGTCCCACCAGCAATGTACAAGTGTACCCTTTTCCCCACATCCTCGCCAGCACTTGTTGTTGTTTGACTTCCTAATGGCTGCCAATCTTACTGGAGTGAGATGGTATCTTAGGGTGGATTTGATTTGCATTTCTCTGACTGCTAGAGATGGTGAGCATTTTTTCATGTACTTGTTGATTGATTGTATGTCCTCCTCTGAGAAGTGTCTATGTTTGTAATGCTCAAGAGTTTGTCTTATTCAGGCAGACTTCATAGCATGGTTCCTTTTTTTCCCCACATTTTTTATTGGGGCATTATTGTTGTACATAATGATGGGATTTACTGTTTATATATATATATAAAACAATATGTTATAATATAACAATATAATTTGGCCAATATCACTCCTCAGCATTTTCCCCCACCTTCCTTACCCCTCCCATCCTCTAGTACCTTTCCTCTGCTGATTTCCCTTTGATTTTCATGAGATCTCTCACCCCCACCTTTCTTTGCTTTTTTTCCTCTCTAGATTCCACATATGAGAGAAAATATATGTGACTCCTAACCTTCTGAGTTTGGTTTGTTTCACTTACCATGAAAGACATAATTTCCTTTTTCTTTATGACTGAATAAAATTCCTTTGTGTATTTGTGCCACATTTTCTTTATCATTCATCTGTTGATGGACACCTAGGACAATTCCAAAGTTTACCTATTGTGAATTGTGCTGCTATAAAAATTGGTATGCATGTATCGCTATATTGTGATGATTTTAATTCTTTAGGATAAATACTGAGGAGTGGTATAGCTTGGTGATATGGTGGTCCCAATACCTCGTCTTCTGAGGAACCTCCATACTGATTTTCATAGTGGTTGTATTAATTTCCAGTCCTACCAACAGTGTTAAAGTGTTCCTTTTTCTCCACATCCTCTTCAGCATTTATTATTTGTATTCTTTTTTTTTTTTTAGTTGTAGATGGACACAGTTTTATTTATTTATTTATTTGTTTTTATGTGGTGCTGAGGATTGAACCCACAGCCTCACACCTGCAAGGCAAGTGCTCTACTACTGAGCTATAGCCCCAACCCCTATTGTTTGTATTCTTGATGACTGCTATTCTGACTGATGTGAGAGAAAATCTTTTTTTTTTTAATGGATAATGTTTATTTTTTTATTTGTTTATTTTTTATTTTTTTTAAGAGAGAGTGAGAGAGAGAGAATTTTAATATTTATTTTTTAGTTATAGGCGGACACAACATCTTTGTTTGTATGTGGTGCTGAGGATCGAACCCGGGCCGCACGCATGCCAGGCAAGTGCACTACCGCTTGAGCCACATCCCCAGCCTGAGATAAAATCTTATAGCATGTTCTTAACTGGAGGTTACAAGTCTTCTGAAATTATAAACAAAATTTTATGTGTGTGCAGAATATCCAAAGCTATTATCAGACTTTTAAAAAGAACTCTGTTATGTATTAAATTGTGTCCCCAAAATGCTGTGCTGATATCTAGTATTACCTCTAGTATTCCAGAATATGAACTTACTTGGTGATAGGGCTTTTACAGAGGTAATCAAACTAAGGTCCTTAGTGTGGGCCCTTAAGTCATGCAGTATGACTTGTATTCTTATATAAATTGAGAACTTGTATACTGAAACAGACATGCATAGAGGGAAACCAGTGTGAAAAGATACAGAGCTATCTGCAAGCCAAGGAAGAAAGCCTAGAGCAGATCCTTTCCTCAGAGCCATCAGAAGGAGATACCCCTGCAAACACCTTGATTTTGAACTTCTGACCTCCAGAACTGTGAGAAAATAGAATTCTGTTGTTAAGCAACTCAGTTTGTGGCACTTTGTTACATCAGTCCTCTATCAATTGGGGTGTTTTTGTGTGCAGATTACAGAAAACTCAACTAAAATAGCTTAAAGGATAAGGATGTTCCATGTAACAAATAGTCTAGAGGTACTTCGGTTTCAGGATTGGTTGACTCGGTGACTCAGCATTATCCTAGAAGATCCCTGTTAGTTAACATCTTTCTGCTGTGCCACCTTCAGTGAACTCTGCTCCCTCTTTCGTTGACTTCCTTCATAGTTACAGAATGGTTGCTATAGTTTTAAATATTAGATGCTGAAACAATATTCTGAAATAGAAAAGGGAATTGTGTTTCTTCCCTTTGCATCTTTGTCAGTGGAAGCCCTAGAAACTCTGCAACATTCCTCTTATATACAATTGAATGGTGTCGGTCATGTTCTTATACCTAAACCAAACCGTAGAGGAATGAGACTATCATTATTGGCTTAGAGGAACAAATAAGGACTTGTCCTCCAGGGTTGGAAAGATCCCAGACTCCTCTAAGTACGTGATTACCCTGTGTCTGAATAAAACCAGGGTTTTATTAATAAAGATTAAGGAGAGCTAGGGATGTAGCTCAGAGGTAGAACACTTGCCTAGCCCTGAAGGGGGAAAAAATAGGTAGGTAGGTGTGTGTGTGTGTGTGTGTAAAGATATATATATTCATATATATATATATATATATATATTCTCATATATATATATATATATATATATATATATAAACCAACTCTGTCTGCCAAACTCTGACCTCCAAAAGGTTAAGGACCACTGTTTTTAAGATAGGCAGTGTTTCAAAACTAAACCCTGTTCATATATCAAGACAATCACTCATGTTTAAGAATTTGTAGATTTTTTTTTAAATATATAGTCATTCAGTAAATATATAAGTGTCTACTATGCAGAGCTCTGGGTTATAAAGAACATTCTTATGCTTAAAGCTACAGTGTCTTAGAGGGTGCTAGGGAAGGGTACTCATCTCAGGATCAGATAAAGTACAATAATCTTGAACTTTAAGATTGAGCAGTGAGAAAGAGAGAGAGAGGTATTTCTGAACAGAGTGGTAAGGAATAATCTGCGCATAAACTGCTGTAAATACGAAAACCTAAAGCATGCTCTGTTTGGGAGAACTGCTGAGTAAGCGGTTAGGAGATGAATATGGAAATCTAAAGAAGGATTCTGATCATGCATGTGAGGCAAGGTGTTATCCTGAAGGCTTTATGTGGCCAGTGAAGAATGAAAAGCGGGGAAGTGACATTGACCTTTTCTTAAGAAGATCCCTGACAGATGGTTAAGGACGGAGCCTGTAGACTGATTTCACAGTATTTCTCTCCCTCCCTTTTAAAAAGTGTCCCACACATTATAGGTGCTCATGCCTAGTGGGCGGCTAGAGTCTGGAGACTGGTTTTAGAATATGTAATGATGCAGGAGTTATGGTTCTTACCTGAGTAGGTTTTTTTTTAATATAACTTTATTTTATTTATTTATTTTTATGTGGTGCCGAGGATGGAACCCAGTGCCTCACAGGTGCTAGGCAAGCACACTACTACTGAGCCACAACCCCAGCCTCGGAGTCATTTTTTATTGTTTGTATTAATCAGAACAGAAAGTGTACAAAAAGTACTATTTGGGTCTGGGAGAGATTTGTTTTTAACATGTTGATCTTGTTTGCACTTGGAGCATTCTACAAACATAATTTCTTTCTTTCTTTCTTTCTTTTTTTTTTTTTTATGGGGGATGGTACCTGAAATTGAAGCCAGTGGTGTTCTATCCCTGGGCTACATTTTCAGCCCTTTTATTTTTTATTTTGAGGTAGGGTCTTGCTAAATGGCTGAGACTTTGAACTTGCAAACTTCTTGCCTCAACCTCCTGAGTCACTGGTATACAGATGTGTGCCACTACATCTAGCAATGTCATCACTTTACTTAGCTAAATATGGGTTTACTAAACAGTTTAGACATTTCCAAATATTGTATGCTCCTTCAGCTACTTATAGATATACTCCATCATATACAAATATATTTTTATTATTGACCACTAACATTTCCTGATATGTGCCTGGTACTGTGCCCAACTCTTTATCCACATCCTGATAATACTTTTGTGAAATAGCTATTATTACCTCACTGGACCTAGGGAGAAAGATAGGATTATTTGCCCAAGGTTACATATGTATTAAATGACAGAGCCAGGACCAAAACTCAGGCCTGAGTGATTCCAGAGCCTCTGCTCCTGAATGTGTCTGCTGAGGGTGGCCTTAGTCCTCTTATCATGGTGGCTAGGGAAAGGTTTTGGTCCTGGCCTGGGTACTCTGCTGAGGTTAGCTTATCGATACCATGAATTTGTTACTTCTTAAGGCCAAATAATTGCTAGAAAGAAGAGCTTAATCCAGGCCCTCCTTTGTTAAATTGCAACTTGCTAGTATTTTTAGAGCCCTGAATTTCTCAAGAAAATCATACCCAGGGACCACTTTTGATTGGAGAAGGCAATTTGAGAACAAGCCCCAGACCATCTTCTGTCCCATAACAAGAAATTATGACAGTTCATTCCCTCAAGAACAGATCCCATGCAGGGATTGAAGCAAATTCCTAGTTTAGCATGGCTTCCTGTGGAAGGCTGTGCTTGGCTCCTAGATTAGGTAATTCCTGTCTCTTCTCCCATGTTCAGTGTACATGTACCACAAGCACTTTCTGCTCCCCTTTTCCTCACTCAGTGTTACAGTTACTTGTTAGAATGTCTTCTGTGCTTCCTTCTGGGTCCCCACTATGCTGCTAAGAAAGCAAGAGGAAGGAAGAGCCCAATCTCTGGCTTTCAACGATCTCTTTATGAAGGCCTAAGTGATATCTCACCAAAAAGCTCAGTTTGCTGCTGATACTATTGCTGCTTTTGCTTCTGTCTCTGCCTCTGTGTATTTGGAAATGCTTAAATCCACATATAAAGGAAATGCTGGTACTAGCTCAAGCTTCTATATGATATAGTAATGTATAGGATTATTTTTAAACCCAAACCGTGCTGTTGATGGAACCTAGGGCCTCATGCAAGCAAGGCAGTCACTCAACCATGGAACCACATCTCTGGCCCTTAGAGTTTATAATTTCTGTAGACTAAATGTAATTAGACCCTCAAAGGTAGCTGCTCTTCTAACCCCTGATAAAAACTTTATGTAATCTCATATATGTACAGAGGTTTTGAGATCTCTAGGTGAAAATTATTTTTATATTATTTCTAGGAAAGGGAGAGTTTAGCTTTTGAAAAGATCTTCTGGACATTTTTTTCACTATGGTGAATCTTTTATACCTTAGGCCATACTGTTTTTCACACAAATCCTTTCTAGTTAATGTTGACTAAAATTAATTAACTTACTCTTTACTCTCCCAAGCACTAATGGAAACACTGGATTATAACCAATCTAATACCCTCTGGACATTCTATCAGACACTTTGCTCAATGTGATTTAAGGCAGTTTATAATCACTCCTTGCAGTCTTGAGGCCAGTTTTCAATTCATGAGACTCATATATCCTGGCTAGTTTTAATTAATTTTGCAAGGAAGATGCCAGGAGAAGCAGTATTAAATGTTTTCTTATAATCAGGTTATTTCATCCATTGGGTTCTTGTCAGCCACTGATCTTATAATTTTATCACAACAAAATACAAGAGTTTTTCTGATATAACTTTTTTTTTTTTTAAACTTTTGTTCTTCGGTGCTTAGGTACTCATGGTTTGGGTAACCTTATATTTATGATTGTCTTATTCAGAATTGATGTTAAGGAATTTCTCTAGTTTATAACAGTAACTCGTAGAATTCATTTTTAGTATTAGGATTCAGGGATAGGCTTTAATTGGTATCACATTGTGTTCTATTTATTTGGTCTTTGGTGTGGTTATATAAGCTGGAATCCAGTCAGCAGTAATTTGAATGGGGGAAATTTAAAATATTGTTAACTAGGTGAAAGGTAATTAACTTCTAAAAGGATAAAAAAAAAAAAAAAAAGACTGTAAGGTGTATGGAGGTGGCAACTGCAAAAAGCCACCAGCCCTTAGGGTGGTGAACAACAGAGGAACTTGCTTACTTCACTTAGCAAGAGTCAAACCTCTGGAGAAGACATGCTGCTGCAGGATATGCTGCCCACTGCCAGAAGGTGCTGTGGATATTGCAGGAGCAGCCTGCCCTGTGGTGGTAAAGAATCTTTGTTAAGAAAGCCAGAATTATTTTTTAAAATTCTAGTTTGTTATATATGACAGCAGAATGCATTCAATTCATAATACATACATAGAGAACAATTTTTCATGTCTGGTTGTACACAAAGTAGAGTCACACTATTCATATCTTCAGGATAATGATGTCAATCTCATTCCACCATCTTTCCTACCTCCATACTCCTTCCCTTCCCCTCCCTCCCCTTTGCCCTATCTAAAGTTCCTTCATTCCTTCCATGCTCCGCCCCCCAATCCCCATTATGGATCAGCATCCTCATATCAGAGAAAATATTTGACATTTGGCTTTTGGGGATGGGCTTACTTCACTTAGCATAATATTCTCCAACTCCATCCACTTACCTTCGAATGCCATGATGGTATTCTCTTTTAATGCTGAGTAATATTCCATTATGTATATATACCAATATATATTATCTATTCATCTACTGAAGGGCATCTAGGTTGGTTCTACAACTTTGCTGTTGTGAATTGTGCTGCTATAAACATTGATGTGGCTGTGTCCCTGTACTTGATTTCATTTCTTGCACTGTACTACACTGTTTTTAAGTCCTTTGGGTATAAACTGAGGAGTGGGATAGCTGGGTGAAATGGTGATTCCATTCCCAGTTTTCCAAGGAATCTTCATACTGCTTTCCATATTGTCTGCAACAATTAACAGTCCCAACAGCAATGTATGAGTGTGCCTTTTTCCCCACATCCTCGCCAACACTTTTTGTTGTTTCTGTTTTTAATAGTTGCCATTCTGACTGGAGTGAGATGAAATCTTAGAGTAGTTTTAACTTGCATTTCTTTAATTGCTAGAGATGCTGAAAAATTTTTCATCTATTTGTTGATTGATTGTATATTCTCTTCTGCAAATTATCTGTTTCAGTTCCCTGGCCTATTTATTGATTGGGTTATTTGTTTTTTTGCTGTTAAGATTTTTGAGTTCTTTATATATCCTGGAGATCAGTGCTGTGTCTGATGTGCATGTGGTAAAAGTTTGCTCCCATTCTGTAGGCTCTCTATTCAACTCACTGATTTTTTCTTTTGCAGAGAAGAAGCTTTTTAATTTGAATCCATCCCATTTATTAATTCTTGATTTCATTTCTTGCACTATAGGAGTTTTATTAAGGAAGTCGGGGCCTAATCCAACATGATGGAGATTTGGGCCTACTTTTTCTTCTATTAGGCATGGGGTCTCTGGTTTAAGTCCTAAATCCTTGATCCACCTTGAACTGAGTTTTGTGCATGGTGAGAAATAGGGGTTTAATTTCATTTTGCCTGCAACTGAATTATGAGGACCACCATTGCCAAGATAAACATTGCTAGGACCTCTGTATGCCAACCTGCTTGTCACTGCACCAAAAATCCACACACTGCTAGAAGAAAAAATGCCTTCTTGCTTCAGCCATGCAGTCTCCCTCCAGAGCTCTGTTTGGGCAAAAATTAATATGGAACCAGCTGGCAGAAGAGAAATACAGCGTGCTGCCAGGTCTTACTTAGGTATTACAAAGCAGTGCAAAGAAGGGTGAATTAGGGGCTGGGAGACAACAAATGAATAACTGAGCCAGTGAATAAAAGCTTTATGTAAATTTCAGTCTTAAAAAGTAAGTAAATTCATTTTCAAAGATGATAGGTTCTATTTCAAATTGTTTCTCTCTTTTTATTCTTAAATGCATGACAGAATGTATTTTGACATATTATACATGTGTGGAGTATAACTTCCCATTTTTCTGGTTGTACATGATATAGAGTTACATTGATCATGTATTCATATATGAACATAGGAAAGTTATGTCCAGTTTATTCTACTGTCTTTTCTATTCCCATTCCTCCTCCCTTCCCTTCATTCCCCTTTATGTAATTTAATGGACTTCTATTCTGCACCCCCACACCCCCGCCTCCTTATTGTATGTTAGCATCCTCATATCAAAGAGAATATTTGGCCTTTGGGATTGGCTTATTTCACTTAGCACTATAGTCTCCAGTTCCTTCCATTTACCAGTAAATGCCATAATTTCATTTTACTTTATGACTGAGTAATATTGTTTATTCTGTCTTTTGTGTGTGTGTGTAAGTGTGTGTGTGGTATTGGGGATTGGAGGCAGGGCCTTGCACATGCTAGGAAAGTGTTCTACCAGCCCTTTAAAAAAAAAATGATTTTTGAGAATAGGATCTCTCTAATTCACTCAGGCTGGCCTCAAATTTGTGATCTTCCTGCCTCAGCCACCTAAGCAACTGAAATTACAGGTGCATGCCACCAAGTTCAGCAGTTTATTTCTCTTAAAGCAAGGTACATCGGTAACTTCTGCACTTGGCTAGGTAGCTCTCACCATCCAGACAGTGCTACCTGAGCCACTGATTTGTAAATGCCCCTCCCATTCTTTTGACTACCTTTCATAAAGGGATTTATAAATATTATTCAGTAAATATGTTTTAACAGATTTTCAAAATTAAATAATTCATAATATGGGAAGATAACAAAGTAAGAATGTGATTAAAAGATGACTCCCTAACTTCTTTGCCACATTGACTTTTCCTCTGTGATTTCTCTCCTTTAACCATTTCATTTTTCTTAAACTCTTATTCTCTCTCAACTTTTGGTCACTTTGAACTCCTCTGTTCTTGTCTTCTTTTTTTCTTATGACCATTTTTTGTTCTTAATTGTTAAGTATACTTGTCTTCCCCAGTAAATTGTAAGGCTTTTGAATCAGGGACCATATAATAATATAAATATTATTGCCTTTTTATGTTATGAAACAGTATTGTACAAAAGCCTATTGGATAGATGGAATCATTTTATATTCACAGAATAAAAAACAGAAACACAACTTCCAAGGTATTCAGAGAATAGATAGGTTCTTGCCCATTCTTTTCTCATTGCTACCTTTGCAGAAGCTATCAACAATCTATAAATTGTCTTTTATTCTCCAGGAGTATAACAGAAGGAAAAATAATAATCTCATGTAGGAATGCAAAAACAAAAATAGGAATAGGAAAATGCCAGAACGATTATAGTCAAGGAGAAAGCTGCAAGTATCTGAAGTGGAGAATAAATATGGGGAGGGTTTGCATATAGGTTGATAATGGTTTAAAGCTTTTTTTTTTTTTTAAGATGTTTGCTTTCCTTCCCTTCTTTCTACTTCTTTCTCAAATCATACTGAAACAATTGAAAGAAAAAAAGGAGAGAATAGGAAAGATGACACTGCAGCAGAGTTTTGGAAGCTGGAAAGTATATGAACTTAGCAGACCTATGAAAAACAATACTGAAGGGAGGAAAGTCAAGTGCTAAGCCAGTTCACAGCGGCCAAAAGGCTGAGACTAGGTGGAAGAGGCGGGTGGCTTAAGTAAGGAGGAAGTTAATCTGTTTTTCTAAAACAGATATTTAGGCACTGATGGTAGAAGTTCTCCAGCAGACAACCAGTCCTGCTGCAGCTCACAGTCAGCAAGCTGGGATCTTGTCCTCACTGTTTTCAAGCAGCGTCTTTGTCCCCTGTTTACATGGGGAGTAAAAACAAAGATTACCAATGTTGGAGAAAAGCCCCATCATGAAAAATAAAGAAAAAAAGGCAACACATGGAAAAAATAACTTGGAGGAAACAGACTCTGCATCCAGGAAGATGAAATTGATAAATTTCATGATAAAATCTCAATATCTTAAAATGCAGATGGCAGTCAGACATAGATTCTGTGGTAGAGTGAAATACTATAGAGCAAACAAAGCAAACTATAAAGCCCCAGGAAAACAAGAAAATTTGCCAGAAAGGAAAATAATTGTAGTTTATTTTACTACATGTCGCTGCTATAAATAGTGTTTAGATAATCATAATAATGTAGAAACTGAATACTGACCTAAATTAACATATATAGTTATACACTGCCTATGACCTTTTGGTCAGCAATGGACTGCATATACAACATCACACAAGATGATTATGGAGCTGAAAACCTTCTGTCACCTAGGGATATCGTGGCCATCATAGCGTCATAACAGTGTGCATTGCTTATATGTTTGTGGTGATGTCATCTAGGGATATCATGGCCATCATAGCATCACAACAATATGCATTGCTTATATGTTTGTGGTGATGCTACTGCAAACTGTCGGTAGGATAAAAATATAGCACAGCGGCTGGGGCTGGGGCTCATCGATAGAGAGCTCATCTGGCTCATGCGAGGCTCTGGGTTCAATCCTCAGCACCACATAAAAATAAATAAAAATAAAGATATTGTGTCCAACTACAACTAAAAAATAAATATTTAAAAAAATATAGCACAAACTAGGTAGAGTGCATAATACTTGGCAATGATAATAAAGGACCGAATTACTATTTTAGGTATTTCTATATTAAACTTTTAATCATTATTTTAGGGTATGCTCCTACTTGTAAGAAAAAAAGTTTACTGTGATTCAGTGTGTCATGTTACATTAGCAGTGCCCTGGTACATCTTTATTTACTATGTCTCTTGATTATATCATGCTTGATTTAATCTCATGTTATTTTGTTCATTGTGACCCTAGGGGCAGTAGCCTACACTAAATAGCTCAGGTATATAGTACGCCATACCACCTAGGTTTGTGAAAGTACACTCTAGTGTTATTTACACAATGATGATGTCACTTAACAAAGCATCTCTTGGAATGTGTCCTTGTTAAGATACACATGGCTGTAGAACTCTGAGGGGATAGGAGATGGGTGCTTGCATGTGTTTTGTAAGGAATTAAGGTAGGAGGGTGGGTAGAGAAAGTTAAACCATCATTTTCTAGCCAGGCACGGTGGGGCATGCCTGTAATCCCAGCAGCTCAGGAGGCTGAGACAAGAGGATCATGAGTTCAAAGCCAGCCTCAGCAAAAGCTAAGTAACTCAATGAGACCCTGTCTCTAATAAAATACAAATATTGGGCTGGGGATATGGCTCAGTGGTTGAGCCATATTCACCTGAGTTCAATCCCTGGACACCCCCTGCCTCAAAAAATAAAAACCATCACTTTCTGTTCTTTTGTGAGGTAAATAGGTAATGCCACAAATTGAAAAATCAAGAAATAATACAGGGAGGCTGGGGTTGTGGCTTAGTGGTAGAATGCTTACCTAGCATGTATGAGGCACTGGGTTCAATTCTTAGCACCGCATATAAATAAATGAATAAAATAAAGGTCCATCAACGTCTACAAAAAGTATATTAAAAAAAAGTAGTACAGGCATGTTATTTAGTTATTGAGAGACATGGAAGTAATCTTAAATAGATAATGCCTGAAATCAAGAAGTAATACAGGCATGTTATTTAGTTATTAGAGTCAGAAGTAATATAATCAGCTAAATAGGGTGAACATGATTATCATCAGGCAGGAGTTAATGGGAGCTGTGGTTTTTCCTAACAAACCTTAAAGAATTATTTTGAATACATATATAACTTTATTGTTAAAACATATATATTATTTCATTGTCAAAAATAGGTGAAGTAGGTAATACAGAGGACAGAGAGGGTAGATTTTGTAATATTTAGAGCGTTTAAATAACATTTAATAGCAAAATGAATGGAAATCAAAATAGACAAAATGTGTATAAATAGGCCAAAATAAAAGATGTCTATCTTTCTTTATGTAAAAAGAAGCTATAATTACTTTGAATTAAAATGTGATTGCTTATATTTTCAGTTTTTATAATATAAAATCTGTGTGCCCAAACTTTATTGCAATCCAAAATAAATAACTCGGTTTGTGGATGAGCAGCAATTGTATTTCCATCCAGTGATGGGAAGTAGAGCCCAAAATTCAAGCCATTAGCAATGTGTTGGTGACAAACTTTGATTAAGGAATTTCACTCCTTCCCATCTCTTATCTCTTGATTAAAGTGATACTTTTTTCCCAGTATTTAGTTGGATCATAATCAGCTGGAAAAAAAAATAGAAATCTATGGTAATTCCATTATTAGGGCCCTCTAAAATATTGACCTCTGGTAGCTAACAGGTTTTGGTAGGCAGAATTTTACTTTTATAATGTGGCATTGAATTGTACATGTAGCATTAAGTCTGGGTGATCTCTCTGGGGAGAATGGAATTGATGCATCCTTTTTCTGCCAGTCCCAGGTGGCCTATCAGGAGAGCAGGTGTTGCTTGGATGATGCCTGCATTCAGGAGTCATAGTGCAAATCTGATGAAGGCATATATTCCCCAAACCACTCAGGCTAGTGTCTCTCCTGGGGAAGAGGCTAACATTGGCCTTGTATGCTTAGAAAAAGAAGCAAAGAAGAAGAAGAAAAATAAAGAAAAACTAATTATCAACCTAAAGCAAATGTCATTCAGCTCAAATCCCTGAAGGATAAAGGCGTAGGTGACAAATGTTGCTAGAGAGAGGGCTGAGCTGTCGCTTGTTTTTTTAATGGATCATCCATGGTTGACCATAGAATCACATGCTATTTCATCTTATTGTGTGTTGGATCTGAAGAAATACTGAATATCTGTAAGCTTAAAAGAATTGTACACTTTACGTAAATCCTTTGGATTGAAACATAATCCTAGTGTCAGGGAGGATGATAAAAGACAGCTCTCTGTTAACTTAGTTGTCCCTTACTCTTCATCTTTTTTTACTTACTTTTGATTAGACTCCATACATCTCATTTTGTCTGCCTTGACTCTGGGCATTGATCCACATGTCCCATTCCAGAGGGCAGTTGGGAACAAAGAGGAGAAGTTAGAGAAGTTGGGGTTTT
>NW_025999900.1:41486952-41511825 GCF_001458135.2 Marmota marmota marmota
GGGGGGGGGGGGGGGGGTTGGTCGGTTTGCCACAGTGTTAAAGAAGGATTTCCCAAATGTTCAGAATTACACGGACTCTCAAAAAGTGCCAAATTCTTCTGCATTGGGAATGTTCAGGCAGAACTCTGTGACTGGATGCTAAGGATTAGGGAGGAGCACACAAGTTAACTAACCTTAGATACTCTTATATATTCCTAAGAAATAAAGAATCTATTCTTTTTGCTTTCAACAAAAGGTCTACAAAATAAGTAGTCACCATATTGAATTGTTCCATTCTTAAAATATTTCTGTTTGCTATAGTCCTTACTGTTACAAATAACAGTGGTTATTTGTTAATGCGGATAGCAATTTTTTTTTAATTCTAATTTGTTATACATGACAGCAGAATGCATTTTAATTCATATTACCCATATAGAGCACAATTTTTGATATCTCTGGTTGTACACAAAGTAGAATTACACCATTTATGTCTTCATATGTGTACTTAGGGTAATGATGTCCATCTCATTCCACTGTCTTTCCTACTGGGGATAGCTATGTTATTGGTACTTTGCCTTTAATAGGAAAATTAACAAGTTTTTTAAAATAACATTTAGAGTAAAATACTCTTAATTTGAAGCCTGAATGACTTAGATAATAGGAAAAATTTCTGGATGAAGAGAGATGTTACTATTTGGAGGGAAGTATGAACAGTATTATTGACCTTTGAAAGTAAATTTTTTTGTTTGTTTTTTGAGACAGCTTCTTGCTTTATTGCCCAGGCTGACCCCAAATTCCTGGCCTCTAACAGTTCTCCTGCCTCAGCCTCCCTTATGATGGGGACTATAGGCGTGCTCCACCGTGCCCAGCTAGAATTTTTGAGATCTTTATGAGCTATTCATTCATTACACTTTCACAGAATGCCCCAATAATTATATAAATTGCTTTCAATTTTATTATAGCTAGCTATTTTTCAAATAGGACTTTCATGACACTAGAAAGCTGCTTGTTGCTCTCTTGTGAAAAGTGAGCTAATTAATTAATACTGCCAATTAACAATGCTCAAGTAAGAGATTTCATCTAAATTTCATGAAGACTGGCCTTTTTCACACTATTTAAGACCTTTGTATCTTCTACTAATTCTTCAGCATAATTACTAATGAGCACTTTTTCCTTTTTAATGGATTTCTGAGATAAATATGAAATGCTCATTTATTTGATTACCTGCCAGAGTTTGCTGTGCTACACACTTTACAGATGACCAATTTAAAAGCAAAGAAAAATAAAAATATTTCTTAGTGAAGTGAACTCTACAATATCTTATTTAATTTTTTAGAATTTGTCTTGGAGTTTAAATGTTCCATTTTCTTTCTGAAAAATGGAAGAGTTTGAAAAGTTAGAGTTTTTTCCTTTTGAAATTGATGCTTCATAGTAAGAATTGAATGATGAGTAATTCATGTCATATCCTCCTCTTCTCTTCCTTCTTTTCTGAAAGTCCACTTATCTTGCTGCAAACCTGAAGAATGACAGTTAGCACTCTAATAGACATAAAGTCAAAAGCAAAACTTAGATTAATTAGTTGTGTGATTCTGCCCAAACCCGAATTTGAACAGCAATAGAAACTATTAGATAATTATAAACTATACAAAACAAAGCACCAAGAGAAAAATATTAAAATAAAATTAATAGAGCCTCAGTGGAGCAATATCAAACAGTGTAACATACATGTAACTGGAGTCCCTGAAGTAAAGGAGTTGGGATGCAAGCCAAAAAATATTTGAAGAAATAAATGGTCCAAATATGATACAGAAGCCACTGAAATCCAAACACACCAAAAAAGATGCCAACACAAATCATAACAAAATTGTTGAAAAACAGCAAGAAAGAGAACATCTTAAAAGCAGGCAGAAAAAAAGTTATATAGAAGAAACAAAGAATGAAAGCAAACTTCTTGTAATAAAATGTGCAAACCAGAGACAATAGAATGAAATCCTTAAAATGATGAAAGAGAAAAACCTGATGTCAACCTAGAATTCCATATCCTGCAAGAATAGTCTTCAAAAATAAAGGCAAATAAACATTTTTCAAACAAAAACCAGGATAATTTGCTTCCAGTAGATGTACACAGGAAATATTTAAAGGTGTACCAGGCATAATTAATAAACCATTAGTGAAAATATAATGGAATACTAAAAAGTGCTTTGTTGATCCAAAAGAAAAGAGAAAGAAAGAAATACTGTATGAGACAAATAGAATAACTAGCAAAATGATAGATATAAACCAAACTCTACCAATAATTAAATATAAATTTAAATACACCAATTAAAAGAGATTATCAGATAGAATTAAAGAATCAAGACTTAAGTGTATGCTATTTGTAAGCTTTAAATATAAATACATGGATAAATTAAAAATAAAAGGATAAAAAAAAGATAATCCATGCAAACATTAGTCAAAAGAATGTTGGAGTGGAGTGATTATAATAAGTAGATGTCATAACTAGGAATATTATCAGGGAGGAAGGGAAGCATTTCATAATTATAAGTTTTAGTTCATCAAAAGATAAGAGCAGAAATCAATAATTTCAAAAGCTCATTCTTTGAAATGATAAAATAATAAATAACTCTGCAGCTAGACTGATGAGGTAAAAAAAAAAAAGTAGAGAAGGCACAAATTACTAATACTGGGAATGAAACAAGGGCTTGGAAAGAGAGCTAGAAAATAAAGATCTTAAATAACTGCAAATATATACTTTGTTTATGTATCGGATGGTTGAATATTGATACTTGTTCTCCCTAAATAAATGTATATATTCAATGCAGTTTCAATCAAAATCCTCACAGACTTTCTTAAGAAATAAAAGGCTGAATGATCCTAAAGTTTGTGTGGAAATGCAGAGGACCTGATAACTAGAACAATTTTGAAAAAGAACAAGAATGTTTTTTACACAGTTTAATTTCAAGACTTACTATAAAGCTACAGTTATTGAGACAGTGTGGTTTTGACATAAAGAGGCATAAAGATGAATAAAGAGACCAGAAATAGACCCATACATAGGTAGTCAATTTTTCTTTAATGCCAAAATAATTCAAGGATGGTCTCATCTTTTCAGCAAATAGTGCTGGAACAACTGGATATCTATGTGGCAAAAAAATGAAACAGGAGCAAGGATTGCAACGGACTTAGCAATTTAGCGAGAGACCCTGTTGCAAAGTAAAAAAGGGCTGAGGATATGGCTGTGGGTTCACCCTGGGTTCAGTCCCTAGTACCACTAAAATAGTGAATAAATAAACAAAATAAAATTTTTACAAAATGACACTTGATCCTTATATCACAACATAAAAATAATTAACTCAAGATAGATATAAATGTAAATGCTAAAACTTTTAAGACTTCAAACAGAAAACCTATTTGCATCATTGGGATAGCCACAGACTTCTTAGATAACTCAAGTAGCATGAGCCATAAAAGGAAGACTTGATAAATTATAAATAAACTTGATAATGTATAAATTTTATACATTGAAATAAAAAACTTCTGGGGCTGGGGCTGTAGCTCAGTGGCAGAGCGCTTGACTAGCATGCATGAGGCACTGGGTTCGATCCTCAGCACCACATAAAAATAAACAAATAAAATAAAGGCATTCTGTCCATCTATAACTACAAAAAAAAACTTTTTTAAAAAAAAGAAAAGAAATAAAAAAACAACTGCTCTTCAGAAAACACTATAAAGAAAATGAACACCAGTGCTCTGTGTCTTGTTTTGACTATTGTAAAGAAGCACTCATGGACTGTTTAGTGCCACATTTTTTTCATCCGTGTTCATTTTGTTGGTGATTTTGCTGTTTAGAATGGCCCCCAAGCATAATGCTGAAGTTCTGTCTAGTGTTGCTAAGTGCAAAAAGGCCATGTATGGGGCTGGGGTTGTCGCTCAGTGGTGGAGCTCTTGCCTAGCATGCATGAGGCACTGAGTTCAATTCTTAGCACCACATATAAATAAATAAAAGGTCCATCAATCAATCAATAAATAAATGGCCACATATGATTTACCTTACAGAGACCATTCATGTGTTAAATAGGCTTCTTGGGACATGAGTTACAGTTGGGTTTTGTTTTTGTTTTTATACTAGGGATTAAACCTCTTTTTTGTTATTTTTTAAATTTTGAGACCAGGTCTTGCTTAGTTGCTGAGGCTGATCATTATTATGATCCTCACCCTCAGCCTTCCAAATTGCTGGAATTATAGATGTGTACCACCATGCCCAGCATGAGTTATAGTTTATAGTTTTGTGGGCTGACTTCACTGTTAATGAATCAACAATATATGTTAAATAAGCCAGCATCAAGGAAGGATGGCACTGGAATAAAGGAGAACTTTGCCTTGTAAATATTAAGAATGTGGTCAGATCAGAAAATGATTCTGATCAAACAGCCACACAGCACTGAAGTGTACGGAACTTGTGAGATGATGACGGAATCTCATATGGACCCTGAGAGAAATTATACCATAGGAATAACTGTAACTTGTTTAGTGATTGTCTGAATATTTTAATCTCTTCATACTGTGAATGCAAAAAGGCATAAAATTCCTAATCCTGTATTAAATTGTGTTCCATAAGTACACACTGAATGGACCAGTTTAAAAAATAAATTATCAGCCTAGGGTAGTTCAGTGGTAGAGTGCTTGCCTGCATGTGCAAGACTCGAGGTTCCATCCTCATCACCCCCACACAAAGAAACTATCATTATTTATTTCTTTATATAACTATCATTATTATTATTATATACTTTAGAGTGTAGCACAGTGAACACATAGAAAGTCTACAACTAGATGTTTTTGTATAAATAAAGTTAGATATATTGTTCATAATTCAAGGATAGCTGATTTAGCTGTTACATTTAACCAATTATTTGCATGTACTGAGGATTATGTAGATTTCATAGCAACATTAATCTTTCCTTTCATGGATTTTTATATTTAAATATACAGCTTTGTTAAATGTTTTTGTATTTAATGCATTTGCATTAATCTAATCCACTTATATTAAATCTAATTGCATCCTGACTTTCTAGGATGAGTATCTAGTCGTTACACAAAAGGAACATTTTTCAAATAATTATTCATAGTATCTAAAAATCTAACTAATGTACTTATTTTAGTTCAAAGTAGTGTCTTTGTTAAAATAGTACATCAAATTCTGTTATTTGAATGTAAGCAGAATTGAATTTGTCAAGTATATTCTTTCTTGAAATATATGGTAGTAATATCTCAATACCTATTTTTTTGTCAAGAACATTGATTAGTTATATTTCCAGTCAACTCTTTATCAAGAAGACAGCCAGAGCCGGGTGTGGTGGTCTTGAGTCCCAGCAACTCAGGAGGCTGAGGCAGGGAGATTGCAGGTTCAAAGCCAGCCTCAGCAACTTAGCGAGGCCCTAAGCAACCTAATGAGACCTTGTCTCAAAATAAAAAAGAAAAAGGGATGGGGATAAGGCTCAGTGGTGAAGCCCTTCTGGGTTCGTTCAATCCCTGATGTCAAAGAAAATAAAAAAGAAGAAAGCCAGAAGGAAAGAGTGGGTTTCCTTTTGTACTTCAGAGTACAGGTAAGGACTGGGTGCCTGTGTTCAGTGCACAGACTCTGCTTCTGTTTCCATGGATCCTCCCCCATGTGAATGAAGGCTGTTCATCAGGGATTTGCCTTGAAAGCCAAAGGACTTTTTACACCTCTGCATTTAATTTTTGCTCAATTCTGTAACCACCTTAAATAGGCAGCTTTGTTAAGATATTTTTTACATACCATAAGATTCACTCACTTGAAGCAATCAAGCCAGTGGGTTTTAAGTATATTCAGAGAATTGTGCAACTGTCACCACTGAATATTCTTGGAATCTTTCATCCACAAAGAAATTCCATACCCATTCACAGTTACTCCCTATTCTTCTGGCTCCCCCTGACTCAGCTCTGGATTTTGAGGTTTATTTGTTAGAAATGGGACCTCTTAAGTAAACCAGAACTAGATTAGTAGGGACTTTAATTAGTTTTTATTGAAATAATTCTTTAGCAAATTACAAAAGCAACATTTTATGATTTGGTTGTTGCCTGTTGCACCTTTTTGTCTAACGATATATTAAGAATGACTGTAATTGGCTTAGTTTTCACTGAATTTTGAATAGGCCAAATTCATTATTTTGGTTTACTTTCTTAAAAGCAAGGCCATGTCTTATACTATGTTAGTATCCACAAGAAGTCCCATACAAGGCTGGGAAGTAAGACTTGTTTTGAGATTTTATTTTATAATGTTCACTTAGATTTTACACCAGTGGCTGAGTGCGAAGCTTTTTAAAGGAGCTGTCCTTGGCTTGCCTGGTTATTCTTACATGTTCAGTCCAAAATACCTCTCTTTTCTAAAGTTTTTTCCTGTCAGTCCAACCTAAGCTTTCTCCAGAATTATCTCCATTTTTGTCCTGATAATGTGTTCTAAACTCCACCTATGGCTTTTATGACATTGTTTGTTAATTGTTTATTTCCCAGGATTTCTCCTGCCAAGTTTCTCAAGGGTAAGTATTATATTGTAGCCTTAATAGGTGCCAAAAGAGATAGAACTCAATTTGGGTAAACTTCTAATCCTGGGCTGAGGGTGTAGTTCAGTTACCTGCTTAGCATGTACAAGGCCCTGGATTCCATGTTCAGTGCTGCCAGCAACAACAAAAAAGAAATTCTAATCCTTTGGCTGAGTGTTTGAATTTCCCTCTTTGTACCTCATATTTTTAAGAGATAAGTGACTCTCCCATTATAATAAGAAATATGCTTTATGATCATAATGTTGATAAAATAAAAACCTGCTCCTTTGTTAAGCATGGTTTGAATCTGGACTGTCCCCCAAAGCTCATGTATGAAGGCTTAGTCCCTAATGCAACATTGTTCAGAGGTTGGGCCTTTAGGAAGTGTTTGGATCGTGAGGCTTCTAAATTCATTGGTGGATTAATCTATTGATAGATTCATACATTGACAGCATTAGTGAGAGATGGTGGAAACTGTAAGAGGTAGGGACTTTGTTGGAGGAGTGGGCCCACTGCAGGTCTTCCCTAGAAGGGTATATCTTGTCCCCAGTCCCTTCCTTGTGTCCCCACCCTGTGCTAGCCCCCTGCCAGGAGGTGAGCAACTTTGCTCTGCTATGCCCTTCTGCCATGATGTTATGCTTTGCCTTAGCCCAAAACAGTCCAGTCAGCTGACCATGGACCGAAACTTCTGAAACCATGAGCCAAAATAAGTCTTTTCGCTCCTTTATTTTTTTAGTTTAGATGGACACAATACCTTTGCTTTATTTTTATTTATTTTTATGTGGTCCTGACAATCGAACCCAGTGCCTCACACGTGCTAGGCAAGCATTCTTCTACTGAGCTACACCTGCAGCCCCTCCCCTCCTTTATTTATTTTTCTCAGGCATTTTGTTCCAGTGACACAAAGCTGACTAACACAGTTAGTGTATTAGAGATGCAGGGAACTGGAAACAAAATCTTGGGTGATAGGGGTTAGTAGCTAACATGCCTTAGAATCTCAAGGACTGGTTAAAATATGGACAACCTAGACTCAGCCTCCAAAGTTTGTTACTCAGGAGATCTTGGATAAGGCCTGAGAAACTTTTAACAAGTTTCCAGATAATGTTGATTAGTTGGCCCAGGTACCACATTATTATTATTATTATTATTATTATTATTATTGTGTATGTGGTGCTGGGGATTGAACCCAGGGCCTTGTGCATGTGAGGCAAGCACTGTACCAACTGACCTACACCCCCCAGCCCCTCAGGGACCACATTTTAAGAACCACGTATATTATAGTTACAAATTCTAACTAACCTACCAGGAAGACATCTAGTATACTGAAATAAGATCGGTTCCTGATCTCCTCACCTGGCCCTCTCTTTAAGGTCTTAGTAGGGGGAAAAACTACTTCACATTTGCAAAGTTTTTGTTTGTTTGTTTGTTTTTTTAATACTGGGGATTGAAGTCAGGGGTCCTTTACCACTAAGCTACATCCCCAATCCTTTTTATTTTTATTTTGAGGCAAGGTCTCACTAATTTACAAAGGCTGCCCTTGAATTTGCAGTCCTCCTGCCTCAGCCTCCCTAGTCAGTGGTATTATAGGCATGTGCCACCTTTCTAGCATTAACTCTCACTGAGCAAATTTAAGTGCTCAATGGAGTGGAAGGTATTTTCTAAGGAAGAATGGCAGATTTCTTTTGGTGTCTCATCATCTGCAATTATTCAAGCATATATAGTGAGCATAATTTGTTGACTAACCATTTAAACTAGTTTAGAACTCTGTCTGATTTTGAGACCAGTATTTTAGCATCGTAAAATGCTTTTTACTTTCACTTCTGTATTCATTTGAATGAAAATAAATTTAATAAAATAAAGAAAATATTTTCAATTAAATATTAAGAATTAAGTAGATATAGAGGAAGGGGATCAAGGGAAGGGAAAAGGGAAGGGAAAGAGGAAATATTGGACTGAAATGGAGCAAATTGTATTATATGCATGTATGAATATGTCAGAATGAACCCCACTATTATGTATACCTATAATGTACAAATAAAAAAAGAATTGAATAATAAATGCTTATATATAGTCTAATTTCCCCCTCTATTCTACATTGATTACCCACAAGTTATTTTTTTCCAATGCTATTTTTTTTAAGATCCTAAATTATGATCCGTATTGTCATTAAAAGAGTATTTTTTTCACCCAATACAGTTATTGTCAACTGTGTACAGCTAAGCTCTGGAGTGTCTGTGACACAGATTGTTTTGTAGTGTATAATATAATTTTATGACTGAGGATATTATTGTGTTCTAATACTTTATTTTTTAAGCATTTTTCTTTTTCACTTTTTATTTTATTTTTGTGGTACAGGGGTTTGAGCCCAGCACCTCATGCATGCTATGCATGCCCTCTACCAGCTCATGTTCTAATTATTTTAAAGCAGTAATTCATGAATGTTGCAAATAAGATTATTCAGAAAAATCTAAATTGTATATTCTAGGGGAATAAAAAACCCAAGATGCTAAATAGCTATTATTTCTAATTGCAGGGAAAATAACCACTATTGTGTGACTTTGTTAATTGATATGTCATGCAATCAGGTTCTAATCTGATTGCAATGTAAGGTTTTTGTTTCCCTCAGAGTTCCTATACTTTGGTCTTTTTAAATTAAAAAAAAATATGTTTTTATTGGTACATTATAGTTATATATAATAGTGGGGTTCATTTTATGACATAATCATAAATGTATATAACATAGATTGCTCCATTTGCCCCAGTAATTCCTTTCTCTCTTTGCCTCTTTCCCTATCTCCCCCCATTCCCTTCCTCTACTCTGTCTTCCTTCTATTTATTTAATTAATGCATTCTCCAGTTCTTCCCCATTTCCTCCCCTTCTCCCTCCTCTTTGATTTAATCTTCCTTCTTTTTTTTTTTTTTTTTTTTGTGTGGTGTAGGGGATTGAACCCAGGGCCTTGTGCTTGCAAAGCAAGCATTCTACCAACCGAGGTATATCCTCAGCCCTCTTCCTTCTGTTTTTGGAAGATTGCCCTTTATTCCTTTTTTCTCTTCCACATATGACAGAGAACATTTAACCCTTGATTTTCTGAGTCTAGCTTAGTTCACTTAGCATGCTGTTCTACAGTTTGATCCATTTACCAGCAAGTGACATAATTTCATTCTTCTTTATGGCTGAGTAGAACTTCATTGTGTATATATACCACATTTTCTTTATCCATTTGTCTATTGACAGGTACCTAGGCTGGTTCCATAATATGTGTATAAACATTGGTATGCATGTATCACTCAAGTATGCTGATTTTAGTTCTTTTAGATCAATACCAAGGAGTAGGATAGCTGGGTTATATGGTGGTCCATTCCTAGTCTTTTTTTTTTTTAATCTTTCCAACAAACTTATTTATTTTTCCACATTTTTATGGTACATTATAGTTGTATGTAATGGTAGGATTTGTGGTTACATATTTGTTGTGCACTTCATATAACTAATTTGATCAATATCATTCCTCAGCATTACCCCATTCCTAGTCTTTTGAGGAGTATCCATACTGCTTTCCAAAGTGGTTTTACTAATTTGTAGTCCCACCAATAATGTATGAGTGTACCTTTTCATACATCTTGCCAGCAATTATCATTATTTGTGTGTGTGTGTGTGTATATTTTTTTTTTTTTTTTTTTTTGCTTGGTACCAGGGATTGAACCCAGGGGCACTTAACTACTGAGCACATTCCTTGCCCGTTTTGCTTAGAACCTCAATAAGTTGCTGAGGCTGGCTTTGAACTTGAGATCCTCCTGTCTCAGCCTTCTGAACTGCTGGGATTACAGGCATGCACCACATGCCTGACTGATTATATTATTAATGATTGCTGTCCTAACTGGGGTGAAATTAAACCCCAGTGTAGTTTGTGTTTCTCTGATTGCTAAGGATGTTGAACATTTTTTGATAAACTTGTTGGTCCATTTGCATATCTTCTTTTGAGAAATGCCTATTTAAATCTTTTGTCCACTTTTGGGGTAGGTTATTTGTTTTTGTTTTGGTGTTTTTGAGTTCTTTATTAATTCTGCTTATTAATTCTCTGTTGGAGGAGTACCTGGCAAAAATTTTTTTTCTCATTCTGTAGGCTCTCTCCTCTCATGTTCTTGTTTCCTTTGCTGTGCAAAAGCATTTTAATTTAAGGCCATCCCACTTATTGATCCTTAGTTTTATTTCTTGAGCTTTAGGAATCTTATTAAGGAAAGTTGGTACCTGTGCCAATATGTTGGAGTGTTGCCCCTATATTTTCTCTAGCGTCACTGTTTCTGATTTAATTCCTAGGTCTTTGATCCACTTTGAATTGATTTTTGTTTACAGTGAGATATAGGGATCTAGTTTGATTTTTCTACATTTGAAGCACCATTTGCTTAAAAGGCTGACTTTTCTCCAATGTGTGCTTTTGGCACCCTTATCAAGAATCAAGCCAGGTGCAGTGGTGCACGCCCATAATCCCAGTGGCTTTGTAGGCTGAGACCGGAGGATTGTGAGTTCAAAGCCAGCCTCTCAGCAACAGTGAGGCGCTAAGTAACCCATGAGACCCTGTCTGTAATAAAATACAAAATAGGGCTGGAGAGGTGGCTCAGTGCCCCTGAGCTTAATCTCTGGCACCCCCTCCCCACCAAAAGAATCAGATGACGTATTTATGTGTGTTCTGTCTATTTCATCTCTTCATATCTGTTTGCAATGGAGTTGTTTGTTTGTTTTTGCAGTGTAGTTTTAAAAGAAGTTTGTAAGCAAGACAGAAATTATACCTTTGTGCTGCTACATGATTTTAGAGGGAAAGAGTTTTTAAAGGCTTACTGAATAGTACTATATGTTGTACATTTTTTCCAAGTGCAATAGGAAAATTATCTTTAAAGGTCTCTTCCACTGGACAGTAGAAAGAGACAGACATTATTACCCTATGTACATGTATGATTACACTAGTGGAGCAACTGCACCATATACAACCAGAGGAATGAGAAGTTGTGCTCCATTTGTGTATACTCTGTCAAAATGCATTCTACTGTAAAATAGACTAGATAGGTAGGTAGGTAGATACAAACAAAATAGGGCTGGGGATGTGGCTCAGTGGTTGAGTGCCCTTGAGTTCAATCCCTAATACCCCTCCCCAAAAGTTTCTTCCACTGATGAATTCATTATTCAGTTAGAGAAAATGAACCATACACATGTGAAATCACAGTATAAACAATTAAAAGTAAAATTATCAACTAGAACAATTCATTTATTTTAAATTAGATGAACCTGCATCAGTGAAGTAAAAGAACAATCAGAGTAGCCAGGTGCGGTGACTCATGCATGTAATCCCAGCAACTAGGGAGGCTGAGGCAGGAGGATCACTAGTTCCAGGCTAGCCTCAGCAATTTGTGAGAACCTCAACAATGTAGTGAGACTGTCTGAAAATAAAAAAGACAGGAGATGTAACTTAGTGGACCTTAGCACCCTTGGGCTCAATCCCTAATAACCCCCCTGCCAATGATCTAAGTAATGAAAGATTAGGGAGGGTATTATTTATATACATAGTTATTAACAGTGTGAGGGAAAACTTGCTGCAATTTATTATGACTAGTGAAAGTTTTTTCATTTTTTTTTTTTTGTTTGTTTGTTTGTTTGTCTAGGTACCAGAGATTGAACCCCCAGAGGTGTTTAACCACTGAGCCACATCTCAAGCCCTTTTTAACCATTTTTTATTTAGAGACAGGGCCAAGACAAGTTGCTGAGGCTGGCTTTGAACTTGCAAGTCTCCTGCCTCAGTCCCCTGAGCTGATGGGATTACAGGCGTGTGCCATTGTGCCCACCTGACTGATGAAAAGTTTAAGTTAAGCTATCCCTTTTTGTAGCTTGTTAGCTGTCAGCCTGGCCTAGATCTTGAAATTAGTCTTGCTACCTATCTCAGAAGCTTCTTCTAAAAGATTGAATAAATAAGTAACCAAGGGTTCATTCTTACTCTCTCTCAAGAATGTTGTAGAAGCAATGTATTGAACCAGCAAGCTTCTCTCAGCTGTTTTATGAACAAAGTGAAAATTATGCTCTTAGATTTGTCAGTATGATTACTTAAATAATTAAGAGAGAGAGGTTGGAAGGTAGCAGCTCTTTATTACTAGACTTAACCTGAGTTCAATTTGGTAGATCTAAAAAAAATAGGTAATCTGCTTTTGATTGTTGATCATGTCTAATTTGTTTCTCATTCAAAGAATTTAACGGTGGAAATAAACATTCATGACATGAAAAGTTACCCACCTTCTAAAGCTTTTCCTGTCCAACCATTTCCAAGCTGTCTGCAGAATTAATTATCCCCATCTCTGTTCCCCAGCCTACCCTTCCGTGAGTATTCATTTGTGAAGCTGCTAGTCCTATGAATTATATTGTGATATGTAGTGATAATGAGAAAAGGCTGTATTTCCAGAAAAGCATTTGTGGAAGTTTTCTTTTTATTATGGAAAATTTTCAAGCATATACTAACTAGAATAAATTTTATAATGAATCACATATACCCATCCCCCAACTTCAGTAATGATCAGCTTTAGGCTATTCTTTTCATTTGTACACCCTTCTATCATACTTTTTGTTGTGCTTGTTTATTTGCTCAAATATTTAAAAGCAAATACCATTTCAGTTATAAATACTTTAGTATAAATTTCTAACCAAGAATCCCCCTTTAACCAACAGCATTTTCACACTCATAATTCCATAATGACATCTAATGTGATCCATGTTCAAATTTGGCTCAAAAATGGGGTTTTCTACAGTTGGTTTGGTCGAATCAGGATCCAGACAAGGTCTTACACATGAATCAAGTCTTTTTTAATCTTCTTTATAACTGTACTCCTCACTGGGTTTTTTTCTCCGGCTTCACATTAGAGAGCATCTGATATCTGTTTATTTCAGTGTGAGTGAAGATCACTGGTGGTATCATTTTCTTTTTCTTTTTTTAACTATTTTTTATACCTTTATTTTATTTATTTTTACGTGGTGCTGAGGATTGAACCCAGCACCTTGCACTTGCTAGGTGAGCGCTCTACCTCTAAGCCACAACCCCAGCCCTAAGTCTGATCATTTTCATAATGATAATGATAATAAAACAACTATTATTATTCTATTAAATCAGCATCTATTTGGCTTCTCTGAAATGTAGGCAAAGAGGAATGGCAGGAAAAATGTTAGATTTCCTCGCTTTTATCTGTCAAATTTTAGAATAAGAAGTTAAAATGACTGAAAGGTTTTTAAAAATATAAATATCATTGATGTTTGTATTTGATAAGTTTTGACCTTTGCAATTATTTATTTATTTATTTATTTATTTATTATACATACATACCAGAATTGAACCCAGGGGCATTTAACCACTGGGCCACATCCCTAGCCTTTTTTAAAAATATGTTTTTTATTTGTTCTAATTAGTTATACATGACATTGGAATGCATTTTGAAACATCAGACATAAATGGAGTGTAATTTCTCATTCATCTGGTTGTACATGATGTAGAGTTACACAAGTCATGTAATCGTATGTGCACATAGGGTAATAATATCCAATTCATTCTACAATTATTTCTACCCCCATACTCCCTCCCCTGCCTTCACTCCCCCTCTGTCTAGTCCAAAATACCTCTATTCTCTCCCCTCTTATTGTGAATTAGCATCTGCATATCAGAGAAAACATTCTGCTTTTGGTTTTTTGGGATTGGCTCATTTCACTTAGCATAATATTCTCCAGTTCCATCAATTTACTGGCAAATGCCATATTTTCATTCTTCTTTAAGGCTGAGTAATATTCCATTGTGTGTGTGTATGTAATATTGTGTGTGTGTATGTAATATTGTGTGTGTGTGTGTATCACATTTTCTTTATCCATTCATCAGTTGAAGAGCACTAGGTAGGTTCCATAGTTTAACGATTGTGAATTGAGCTGCTATAAACATTGAGGTAGCTGTGTCACTGTAGCATGCTGATTTTAAGTCCTTTGAATATAAACCGAGGAGTGGGATGACTGGGTCAAATTGTGGTTTCATTCCAAGTTTTCTGAGGAATCTCCATACTGCTTTCCATAGTGGCTGCTCCAATTTGCAGTCCCACCAGCAATGTATAAATGTACCTTTTTCCCTATATCCTTGACAACATTTTTTTTTAATAAAGGCTTACATTTCTTTTTTATTTGAGAGAGAGAGAATTTTTTTTTTTTAATATTTATTTTTCAGTTTTCGGCAGACACAACATCTTTGTTTGTATGTGGTGCTGAGGATCGAACCCGGGCCGCACGCATGCCAGGCAAGCGTGCTACCGCTTGAGCCACATCCCCAGCCCCCTTGACAACATTTATTGTTGTTTGTATTCTTGATGATTGCCTCTGTGGTGAGATGGAATCTCAGTGTAGTTTTGATTTTCATTTCTCTCATTGAGAGAGATGTTGAACATTTTTTTTCATACATTTGTCAAACGATTGTATTTCTTCTGTGAAGTGCCTAGCCCCTTTCATTTTTTATTTTGAGACAGTTCTCACTAAGTTGTTTAGGGCTTCACTAAGTTGCTAAGGCTGACTTTGAACTTGAGATCCTCCTGCCTCAGCCTCCTGAGTCTCTGGGATTACGGGTGTGCACTATCATGTCTGGCTTCATTTTCTTTTTAGTTCACAGTTGCCCCAACTTTAGTAGACTATCCTTCAAGTTAGCTCCTGTGTTTTTTAATATGACCCTACTAATCTTTGATAACTTCCTTGCTTTCAGGCATGTCAGGGTATCCCTGGTCGTTTACTTCTCCAGACTTGAAGTCTCAACCGTTTCTCCAAAGAAACCTGATTCCTTTTAGTGGAATTTAGGCACTAATAGTATTCATTATTATTCAACAGTCATGAACAAAGTTGGTAAATACAAGTTTTTTTTTGAAAAAGGAAATAGAAATTCAACATTCCTACGTATAGTACATCCAGTTCAAATTAAAGATGTCAAGGCATTTTCATTTAATATATTTGATTTTATAATGATCTCTTTTATGCTGAAAAATCTTGGTTCCTAATAACTTACATAATTATTTGCTTTGACTTACAGTAAAAGTAGCTTCAAAAGAATTTATTATGTATAATCAGACTGCTGGATACAGTTTAAAGTTTCTCTATGTTTCTTTTTCTTTTTTTGTTTTTGGTGGCTGGGGATTGAACCAAGGGCCCTGTGCGAGCAGGCACTCTACCAACTGAGCTATATCTCCACCCCCTCCATCCCGTATTTCTTATATATTCTCGGAATATATACTTTCAGGGATATGTATGACTATACATATAGTTTTAATATGTCTTTTAAAATTTGTCGTGTGCAGTTAGGCCAGAATTTATAGATTTAGTTACTTCTGCTAATTTCAAATTTTAAGGATTGATTATTTCTACTTAATGGGGTTTTTTGGAGGGTGGGGCGTTATTGGTGATTCAACTCAGGGGCACTCAACCACTGAGCCATATCCCCAGCCCTGTTTTGTATTTTATTTAGAGACAGGGTCTCACTGAGTTGCTCAGCGCCTCACTGTTGCTGAGGCTGGCTCTGAACTCTCAATCCTCCTACTTCAGTCTCACAAACTGCTGGGATTACAGGTATGCACCACCTCACCTGGCTGGATTTTGTTTTTTAATATATGAAATATTTACATGGTATTCCAAAGTAAAAACTAAAAGAAAAGCTAAGGTACAAAGTATCTGTTTGCCACCTCTTGCCCTTTCTCCTCTGCTTTCCCTCCTCTGGATAACCCTTTTTATTAGTTAATACTAAACTGTATCTTTTCATTGTTTCTTTCTGAAAATAAATCTAAATATACATTTTTTTTTCCACATCTAAAAGTGTAGGTAAATGTAAGGTAACACACCATGTGTACTCCTCCTATACCTTGTTTTTTTCATTTAACAATATGTTCTGGAGATCTCACCGTGGCAATATTTGATATTCTTCGTTTCTTTTTACAGATGAACAGTATTCCATAATGAGGTTATTCTCTAGGTTATTCAACCGGCTCCCTCCTAATTGTTGGACATTTGGGTTATTTATAATTTTCAGTTATTACAAAGAGTGGGCATGTGAATATCCTAAAGGGAAATTGCTGGCTCAAAGAATAAAATACATATGTAGTTTTACTTCGGGAAAAAAAAAAACTTACATATATAGAGTCTAATTAAGAATTGAAAAGGTATATATGCCACATTTTTTAATCCATTCATCCTTTGAAGGGCATCTAGGTTGGCTCCACAGTCTTGCTATTGTGAATTGTGGCTGTGTCTCTATAGTATGCTATTTTTAGGTCCTTTGGGTATAGTCCGAGAAGAGGAATAGCTGGGTCAAATAGTGGTTCCATTCCCAGTTTTCCAAAGAGTCTTCATACTGCTTTCCAAATTGGCTGCACCAATTTTCAGTCCCACCAGCAGTGGTATGAGTGTACCTTTTTCCCCCCGCATCCTCCCCAGCACTTGTGGCATATATACACAATGGAATATTATTCGGCACTAGAAAATAATATGATCATGGCATTTTCAGGGAAATGGATGGCATTAGAGCAAATTATGCTAAGTGAAGTTAGCCAATCCCCCCCAAAAAAAAAAAAAAATGCCGAATGTCTTCTCTGATATAAGGGGGGTAACTCAAAATGGGGAAGAGAGGAAGAGCATGGGAAGAAGATTATCTCTACATAGGGAAGAGGGGTGGGAGGGAAAGGGAGGGAGAAAGGGAATTGCATGGAAGGTGGAAGGAGACCCTCATTGTTATACAAAATACATGTATGAAGATGTGAGGAAAAAAAAAAAGAATAGCTTTACCCTAGATTAGGTAGAGAGAAGTGATGGGAGGGGAGGGGAGGTGTTGGGGAGATGGGAAGGATAGTAGAATGAAACAGACATTATTATTACTGTGTGTATATATGTGAATGAATGACCAATGTTATTTTGCAAATATTTGTTAAATTCTGTATGTGAGGTACTTTACAAATGTCTGTTGAATTAACTTTAGTAAATGATATAACTAAACATTGTACTGGGTTCTGTAAATACCCATAAAGTTAGTATTAAGGGGAATCTTTTTTCCTTATACCACACTTATTAAGTACTTAAATGTATTTAAATGTATTTTAAGTCTCATATAACCCGAAAGGTAAATATTGGCCCCCATTTTACAGATGAAGGATCTGAGGCACAGAGAGGCTACATAATTTACCTGAGATTTCCATCTAATCAGCAGTGGATTTTGACCTAAAGTTTACATCCTACACAAGCAAAGGTTTTCTATCATAAATATCAAAAATCTCATGTCAAACAAGAAAATAGTTTACAGAGAAATATTATTATATTCTTTTTTACTAGCATTTTAAATTAAATCCAGAATATTGTCTAATGAACCATATGTGAAGATTCACAGACATTTTCTTTGGTGTCTTAAACTAAACTGTCACTGGAGGGGGTCTGAAGAGGGAGACATCAACTCAGGACAACAGGGTCCTTGATGTGTGTGACAGAAAAGAATTTCAGCATGTATTAGCTATTGAGACATAGATTTATTTGGGAAAGAAAGGGAGTGCACATTCAAAGGAGAGTGCTGGCTATCTTGAAGAATGAGAAGCACTCTTGGGATCTCGGCTCCTTCTTTTAAAGGAGACTAGGGGAGGGTAACACGGGAAGGTATGTGGGGATCCCCTCAGTTTGGTGGTCACAAGATTGTTTATGGTGGTGTGGCAGTTCTCAGGGTCCTAAGGTTGATGTCTTCTTCATTATCTAATCAATAGATGATGCTGGGAAAGTACCCTATATTATAGCTTTCTAGGAAAGTCTCCTATTATACAGGTTACTTTTCTAAATGTATCCTTTTATATGTATTAGTGGGCCAATTAACAGTGTACAGGGCAATTTTCATAAATAGGTGAATTTCTAGTGCAAGTAAAGATTTATAAATTTTCCAGAAATTTGGGGATGTCATGCCAGGGAAAGATAACTGGCTAGGGGAGAGAAGGTATGAAGAAATTGAGCACAAAGCTTTCATATTAAAGTAGTCTTTCTTCCTTTTGTCTCCTTTCTATTTTTTTAATTTTTTCTCTGTACTACCTCAGAACTAGCTGCAGTTAAAACCCAGGTTCTAATTTCATAAACAAGGCTACCCTTAACAATATTAAAATAAAATGATATTATAACCTGTCTCAGAGAAAAATTCTCCAGTAACCATAGGCATGCTTGTGGCATGAAGACAGCATCTTAAATCTCTATGCAAGTCATACACAAAGTGTTATTGCGATGGAAAAATAGTGGCGTGAATAATACCTGCTCACAGCCTAAGACACTTGATGTATCTTGGGCCTCAGTGTTGAATTTTGCAGTTTCATGAGTAAGATTTGTATTTTAAGTTCTGTATTTCTGTGCATTCCACTTGATGTCAAATCTGTATTCTTAGGTTGTAGGGTTCCATTAAAAAAATAAATAATCTCAGCCCCTCCTTCCTCCCCCCTACCCCCACACTCATTTTGTATAATATGGTAATGATATCACCGTAGCAGTAATTACGGGTCATCTTCATTTCTTTCATCTCTGCCTGTTCTGATGGCTTCATTCCTTTGACGGAAAAGATTTGGCTCTGGGTGCTATGATTATTTTGTTAAGCGTTATTCGAATAGACAGGAGTGAGAGAAATTAATCAATCCAAATGCAATTAGCATCATGTTTAACCCAGTGATGGACGTCTCAAGGTGAAACAGCCAGGGGAGTTTCAGACATTATTATTCAATCCAGTGGTTCTTATCTAAATTATAATCAAGAGAGGTTTTTATTGGCTTCTCAGTGTGAAGATGTAACTCTTTCCCTGCCCTGGGGGTCAAGAAGGTTGGTCCTTCATTCTCCCTGGACTCAAGCTGCTGCCAGCCCCTGGAAGTGGAATGGACCAAGAAGGAAAGTTGTCTTAATATCCTCTGAAATGATTGTATTGAGAGTAGAATCTGGCTTCTGGATAATCTTCTAATGTGGGGCAAAATGTTTCATATAAAGTCACTTTGACTAGCTTTTATATCTTAATCTTACCTGATAGATTACTGTTATTATTCTCACTTTATGGATCAGGGTATTAAGACTTTGTGAAGTTGCTAACCTTTAGTCTTAAGTGTTTCACCAGGATGTGATACTATGTAGAGGCCCTGAAGCATGAATGTTCTGCACAGATTTATGCGTACTGAATAAAACTTCTAGCCCACAGAGCATTAATACATTGCTTTGATCTCATTGTCTTTCACTCAATTGAGTTTTACCCTCGAAAAAGGAACCAAATTGAGACTCTGAAACAGGCCCCCAAGGCCCTCCAAAAAGGAAACAAAATACAAATAAGCTTTTAGCTCTTATTTCTTGAACACAGATCTTTGAAGTTTTTTGTTATTTTGATTTGTATTTTAGTAGGCAGAAGGATGATAAGAAAGATTACATATTTGAAATCTAGTCTTGTTTTACTCTTAAAAGAGGGAAGGGCAAGGAGAGTTGATGGAGAAACACAGGCTTTCTCCTGAATACAGCATTTTTCAAATGCCTCACAATTAAGATTCCTCTACTTCTGCCTTCAATCTTCAGGCATCATGGCTGACACTTCCCATATTTTACGTTCCTGCTTGATGCTTTGTATTCTGAAAATAAATCTGTTGGCTGGATATTTCTTTTTTTTTTTTCTGTTATGAAAAGCCATTAAAATTATTTTCCATATTGGAACTGTCCACATTTGTTTACCTGCACATTGAGTCCTGATTTTTCTTTCTAATACTGCTTCTTGGGTAAAACATTCTCAGGAATTGGGCCTTACTGATATTTGGAAATTTTTAAAAAAGGGTTTAATATAAAATTTTCTCTAAAGTTACTGGAGGAACCAGTGTTCTTAGCAACTGTCACAAAGTCAAGACACCCAATAGAAAGAATCTGGAAAGTATGCTCCCAAAAAGATTTTTTTTCTTCTTTTTTTGGAAGAATCCTGAGAATGAAATTTTGATTGTCTGTGATAGTTTGGTCACAAGATGAGTATCCAGGCTTTGCTTTTCTCAGTTGTATAGTGTCTCAATCTCCATTTTGGAATGTTTATGCCCAAAGAACTTCAGACCAAAACCTCAGGGCTTGTCTTAGTCACCTTTTTTGCTGCTATGACTAAAAAACCTGATCAGAACAATTGAGGAGGAGGAAAAGTTTATTTGTGGCCTCATGGCTTCAGAGGATCAGTCCATAAATAGCCAGCTCCATTCCACAAGGCTCAGTGTAAGGCTGAACATCATGGCAGAAGAGTGTAGCAGAGTGAAGCAGCTCACATGATGATCAGACAGCAGAGAGACAGACTCCTCTCACCAGATACAAAATATGTATCTCAGAGGTACACCTCAATGACCCACCTCTTCCAGCCACACCCTACCTGCCTTCAATCACCACTCAATTAATCCCATCAGGGGATTAATTCACTGATTGGGTTAAGGCTCTCATGACCCAATCATTTCTTTCTCAACCTTCTTACATTGTCTCATGCATGAGCTTTTGGGGGACACCTCACATTCAAACCATAACAGGGCTTTTTTTCTGACTTTCAAGTGCCACTTTTATATATTTTAAAGAAAAGCAAGATTTCCACCAAAGACTCACTTGTGGCCACTTTCCCTAATGGATGCTTGAATGGTCATTTGACCTTAGTACCTGGTGAGGGCCATCAAGTATCCCAAAGCATGTGACTCTAAGAGACTCCTCCCCTTCCAGTGGCACTGTGCTCAGTTCCCAGCTCCTTCTGCTTGTGACGGTGGCACCAGCACCAGCTGCTCTCATATTGGAGGCATTCAGAAGTGTTTGGTCCTTGACTTGAATTATCAGTCACTTAGTGGTCCTTTCTGGACAGAGATCTGACATTGAACTGGAGCTCAGAGAAGAATTTCAGTCTGGCAGGCTGTCTTGGAACTGCTTTGCTGTTTGCCAGCACTGTCCCATAGTATCAGGAAAACTTTCCACTTTTGTGTGGGACAGAAATCAGCATTATAAATCACATTGGTTTCTTTTCATTCTCTAATGTACCAAAATACTGTTAACAAGTAGCTCACCTCAAAGCAACATGGCTTTGGGAATAGTCTGTTTCTACTGAAAGCATATCTTTGAATTTACTTTAATCTTTCTAATATCTTGTACATAGTGGGCACTCTGTTTTACTGCGCTGAATAGTCTTTTTATGCTTCTCTTCTGCACAGCACACATTGGTGACTGACTGATTGATCCCTCTTGTCATAGCTGCACAGTGCAATCAAGGACCAAAGGAGTAATTTTTCAAGAGTCAAAACTATAAATATGGGGCTGGAGTTGTAGCTCAGTGGTAGAGCGCTTGCCTAGCATGGGTGAGGCACTGAGTTCAATTCTCAGCACTACATATAAATAAATAAAATAAAGGTCCTTTAACAACTTTTAAAAAACTATAAATATAACAAATGGCATCATTTCTATAAGACATCTTCTGTGAAGCTAATTAAATAAATTGCCTTTTAGCACATTGATATAAACTAACCAGGATTTTGTGTGTTTCTTTTGCTTGGGAGTAACTGCCTCTCACTACAGCAGAGTAGTTTTTTGTTTGTTCATGTTACCTAATGTTTGTTTAGTTTAGGTAGAAGCAGATGGTAACAGATAACTAAGGATTAATGATGTCTGCTGACGAGGAACCTCCTTGAGCACCTATTTCTCCAGGACTGGGCTAGCCCATTTGTAGATCTTTTTTAAAAAATAAATAGTCCAGGAAAGGAATTCAGACAGAAGAGAGTGGTCTTATTAGTGTGAAGGTGGCAGGGCAGGATAGTTGCACGGTACAGTCCAAGATTAAGAATACGCCATTCAGTAAACTAATGAAAGCTCATTTTTAACAACAGGGCTTATCAATGAGGCAGATCAAATTCCAGTTTGATGGGTGACCGATTAATGAAACTGACACACTTGCACAGTTAGAAATGGAATTTGAAGATACCATTAATGTGTTCCAACAGCAGACAGGAGATATCTGCCAAGAAGGGAACCTGTTATTTACTCCAGAACTCTGTACCCATAGACCAAGAATACATTTCCTTAGAAAACTACAAGTTGGTCTCATGTCATCCTGACAGTGTAGATTTCTCTATTCTTTCATTTTCCCCTTCCTCATATGTAAAGGGACAGCACATACGCACAAACATACTGCCTTTGTTTTTGTTTTTCAACTAAATGGCCATGGTATGGTTTGATCAATTTCAAATGGAGATGGAATGAGAGAAAAATACTGATTCTGTGAAAATATCCCCTTTCTAGTGACATGTTTATTCAGCTATCTTTATAGTCCCTTAAGTTATTTTGTTATCATCATTTAACAGAAAACAGCAAATCTTCGCATACCTGTTCCCTCCGAGAAATCTTAGGTTTTTCATTCCTCATTGTAAAATCAAGGATAGTTTTATAACTTTTTTTTTAGAGAGCTGCTATGTATAGGACCTTGTCTTTAGGTATGATTACTATAAAAAAAAATGAATCCTAGGGCTGGGATTGTGGCCCAGCTGTAGAGCGCTCGCCTAGCACAGGCGGGACCCAGGTTCGATCCTTAGCACCACATGAAAATAAAGGCATTGTATTAAAAAAAAAAAGAAAGAAAGAAAGAAAGAAATGAATCCTAGATTGTTTTCAAACTTCTTGTTGGAAATGAAAGACCTGGCGACCCAGAAGCTAGCATTTACCAAAAGCCTAGCGGACATTGATATTGACAAGGAAACTGAAGTTTGAAAAGATAACCTGGAGACTTGCCAAGGGTCAGGGTAGGAGATGAAGTTAAAATCCAGGCTTGTCCACTGCCAAGAGCCCTGCCCCTTTACAATATTATGCTGTCTTCTTTGTTTCCTGGTCACTCATAGCAAGAGTCTCCTGAAAACAGCTTGTTGTTACTCTTTCAGATAGGAGCAAACCAGTCAAAGTAACTCTTCTCCACCTTGCAGATGTTTTTAATTAGATTGTAGCACAGAAATATTTAAAGTGGTTTGAAATTAAACACCAAACATTATATGAGTTTTTTCCACTTCATTAAAAAGTTACTTGGTCTTTACATTGTTCTGTTGAGTGGAATTTTATCAAGCAATTGCCTCAAAGTTATAATCTGGAAAATCTTTCTATAATGAAACCCATATGTCATAGACGAAAGGTACAAAGCCCTGGCAGAGAGGGCTGGTCTCGAGAGAGATTCTGCACCCAATCTCGTTAACCAGGGTGCTTCTGGTAATCCCTCATCCCCTCACTGGTGAGAAATCAATCTGTACCACTGAATCTTTTTCAACCAGCCACCAGAAAATTTACTGCAGAGAAGGCAGTTTGGGGGTAGTCATTGTGGAAAGGGAGCCAGAGGCAAGGCTAAATACAGGATGGAGGAATTGGAGAGTCTCAAGAAGAGATTATATTAAACCTGCACCACCTTCAGAACAAGCAGGCTGGAGTCCTCCCTTCAGCCCTGACCTCTCTGAGTAGACCCATGTATTTACAGCTGCCACAAACCTGACAGCCCTAGAGAAACTACGAAGGGGGTAATAGAAACAGCATAAACCTGGAAGTTGATTGTAGTTTAGCCATTTGCTGCCTTTTGATGTGTACAAGTGGCCATCTCTCCACAAAGAGCAATTCATGTGTTAACCCTGTAGTGACAGTCTCTGTTGTGACTACTCAGTTTGCGATCTGTATTGTATACTACATAGGAAGGCCTATAAATCACCACCTGGCATGGCATCCTGCTTCTCTTGTGCACAGCACACATCGTAGAGGCTGATGACTAGTGAGTTCTTCGTGGCCTAGTTATTAGAGTGGTAGCAAAGTTGCCTTCCTGTTCAACCTGGTAATCCTGGAGAATCCATCCAGAACAGATAGTAGTTAACAAGTTTCACTAGTTCTAGATTGTTGCTTTTTTTTTTTCTGGGAATGGAACCCAGGGCCTCATGGATGCTAGGCAAGTTCTCTACCACTGAGCTACATCCCCAGCTTCTAGGATTGTTTTCTATATGTTATGTTGTAGCCCTGAGGGTAGTCGGGGAGACACAGGAAAGATCAGAGGAACTAGAAGTGCCAAGTTCAAGAACGTGTGATCTTACCCTGGGCATTCATGCCAGAGTAAACCAACCTGTAATGTCTAGGAAGAATTAGGGAGGGTCCTAGGCAGAGAGAAACAAATACATGGCTCTCCTCTATAAGCAGGCAGTAGCCATCTCTATAAAGGTTTTTTTCCCCAAAAGAGATTTTAAATCCTTGGTGGGAATGTTTCAGTAAAATACATTTACATATAAAACCCTCCTTGGGGGGGGGGGG
>NW_025999900.1:41512928-41575855 GCF_001458135.2 Marmota marmota marmota
CCTTGGGGGGGGGGGGAGAGAGAGAGAGAGAGAGATAGAGAATGTAGACAAGCAATATAGAATAGTAGCAGAAGGCTGTCTCCCTATTCCTAATGGGATTTTGTAGCAGCATGTGCGAGTTTGTTTCAGAAGTCAAAAATGAACAGATGTTGGTATAAATTACCTCTGTGTCTGATGTCTTGCAAATTAAAAGCGCGGTTGGCATCACTAAACAATTTCAGTAGGTTTTGGGGGGGTTCAGTGAGCGGGCGGTGATTACTGTAGCAGGTCGCTAAGAATCTTTACACTGCAGCAGAGCAGGAGAGCAAGGATAAAGAAAAAAGGAATAAAATAAGGGCTATGCGAATTAATCAGAAATGTTAACATCTCTGATGACAAGTGAACAGGAGGGCACGTGCTCTGGAGCAGCCCCTGACCCACAGCAATTTCTCTGGGCACAAAAAGGGGTTGGTGCTTAGGCTCTGATTTATAAGGCACAGCCCTCTTTTAGGGAGCGGCTGTGTCACACATTCGTATATCTCCTATATGGGACTGGCAAGAAGGGAAACTTTCTCCCCTCCCATGTAGAAGATGATGTCTTTTGAATTACTTCTACTTTTATGGTGGTTTTCTGCAGCTCTGTATACTTGGATTAGGTTGAAGGGGGAGGAATGATTGAGTGGAAAAGGGGTTGTTAAAAAGGACTGGTTAAATTCAAGGAGAGCTTGCAACTGAGACACTACAGAATCTCCTTTTTTTTTTCTTTTAAACCCTTTGATCCCTCAGATAATTGAGTCTTTTTAATTCTGTGTCTTAAAATATTGGTCATTTTTCCATGGGAAGAAACAGTAAGGAATTGGGGGGTCCGAAGTACAGCAGGCAGAAGTCACACTGTAAGGTCAGGGCAGAACTTGTAGGCTTAGGGTTTGGGACAAGGATGTCTTCTCATCAGAATTCTGATTCACCACTGTCTTGTTTCCACAGCACCTGCTTCTAGCCGTGTCACAGGATCATTTGATAACTGTATGCATTTAAAGCCCTTAATAAGTACTTGAGAACAGATGGGTAACTTATCCAGTAGAAATAAACAGTGCCCAAAAGTATAAGCAAACTCCTGTAGGATAAGATTGAGGGAAAAGATTCCAAGGAATGGGGTTTTTAAGATTGTTAGTCCCCCTTATCACAATCCTTCATTCATTCCCTCAGAAAATACTGCGTGTATGAGAACTTACTTACTCACCTGTGAGAAGGATTGTGTTAATGATTGCCACTATACCACGTATGTTCATTGTTAATATTTAAGAGAAGAGTAGGGCAGGAGGCAGTAACATAATCCATCTTACAGATGAAGAAAGCAAGGCTCAGAGATAATGTCCAAGCCAAGTTGTCACCCAGCTACTAAGTGCTAGCACTGAAATTTAAACTGAGCTCAAATCTTGTGGTCTCTGGAAGAAGCCCCATGCTGCTTCCCATAGGCAAGAGAGTACTTGATTGGATTTCCTCTGGAATATGTTAGCCCCTGACCCCTGATCTCTCCTTTAACTTGGCATTACTTCCATCAAGGGAAATTATTTTTCTTGCCAAATAAGCAAGGTACATTCAAAAAGACTCCCACGGTGGAGAAGCTGGAACACCAAGGGCCACTAACTAGTCTTGTTATTTGTGTAAAGGAAGGAAATTAACATTTGTGTTCCTATTAAGTTCTAGTTCTTTTGTATATTACCATTCATTTATCCAGCTATCATTTATTCAGCAGATACAAGGTCTAGCGCTTAACAGTCAGTCTCTGTCCTCGATTCTTATATTTTAGTGGAAGAAGACATACATAAACAAGTTTTTGTGTGCAAGTCCTATGGGAACTTTGAATGTATAGTTTGGTATAAATCCATCAAGGAATGAGGAGGTCAGTTTGATTTGGGGCAGGGTGGCATGGTGGGCAAATGAGGCAAGACCCAGCACTGGGGATTCCACTCCTGGCTAACAGAATCTCCTTTCCCTTTGTTGGAGCTCAGGAACTAGTATAAGCTAGGAGGTGGATAGATAGAAGTTACCCATAGCCTCCCTGTGATGACAGTTTATATTATGCAAAAAAATGATTTCTTCATTGTACAAATAAACAAGCAACTGGCAGCCCACTCATCCAGCACTATTTTCTCTGGACTTTGGAAAGAAGGCCAGGGTGAAGGCTCTTCTCATTCCTGCAGGTGCCTCCCTAGCCATCTCACTTCTTTGGCCAGGATGGAGCCATGTCTTTGGGAGGCCACAGGCCACAGCCTGTCCTGGGCCCACTGCATGGTTTCAGAAGACATCTGGCCTCCAGGGCCAGCCATCAGAAACTTGGAGAATTGTTAAAAAATGACCTTGTGGGATGGGGATGGGAGTGTTTTACTGTGTATGCTTGTTGAGCATTTGCTTGACAGAGCTAAAAATGGGTTTTCTGAAGTGATCCTTGAAATCGAGAGATGTTTTGCTTTCATTTTGGAACCTTATATGTAGGAAAGTAGCTGTATAAAACCACTGGTAACTACAGCAGTCAAAGATTGATGGTGCTGAAAGTCAGAGAAAGACACATAAACCTTGCCTGGCTATATTAAATACCTAAGGACTGACAATACCGAGAGAGAGAAGACCAAAGCTCCATAAACCGCACTTTATTATTCCTATCCCCAGATGAACTATACTGAGGGAATATAAACCCTGTAACATTACAGCATGTGGGGACAACCACTGCCGAGATGGGATAAATGATCTCTGATTTTGATTGGAGATTATAGATGTCTACAGATCAACAACCCAGAGAAGACTCTTATCTTGGTTGGATTTTAGCCTCCAAAGAAAACCCCCATGAGATAGTGAACATGGATGTTAGGTTAGATTCTTCAGAAAGATAGGTAGGTAGATAAAAAAGAAATTCCCTGGTGATTTTTTTTTTTTCCTAAGGATGGATGGTAGTCTTCCCTAGTTAGCCTATACCATATAACAACTGCCAACTTCAGGATCTCTCTCCAGTTTTACTTGTCAATAACAGTTTAGTTTTTCCCCATTTAGGAAGTTGGTGATGACTGAATGTGTTGGTAGCAACTTGATATACAATTTAAACCAACCTGCATTTTTAAGTTAAATCTTCCTAGATCTTTCTTTCACATTTTAGATTTTCATTGATCTTTTGTTTGCTTTATGATTCCAGCCAGAGAGATGACACGGGGGAAATTCCTCAACATTCTAGAGAAGCCCAAGAAGTAGCAGCAGCTTGTGGACAGGTGTCCTGGGGACTCTTCCCAGTGCAGTTCTGACGATGCACACCTCGCTTTTCCTCGGGAGAGGCCAGAGGCTGTACCTCAGGACTGCCCCTCTGCCTTGCTCCTGGCACTCTGCATCTCTGAGGAGATTTGGTAGCAAGAGAAGAATCTGCTCTACTCAAGGATCATTGCAGTTACTCCATCAGCTTCTTAGCCTGGGATATTGGTAACACCAGAGATCCTATCAATCTTAAAGGTCAAAGTCATGCTTTTTCATTTCTGGACATGGTTCAGGAGCCCCAGGATCTTCTACTTGATTCGATTCCGTGATGGTAAAGTCACTTGTGACACATTGATTGGATGGGTTCTTTTGAGTTGAACTGGATCTTTTAGGAAGTATTTATGATATGAGATCAGAGACCAAGTAGGTTCTCGATCAGACCATGCAGCCTGACCATGAACTCTCCAGTATATAATAGGTTCCAAGATTATCCAGCTGGAAAAACCAGAATCTTCTGGAAATTTTACCTCTGTTTTTTAAATTCTACACCTTTTGTTATAGTCCTATCCTCCAATGCTGCCCATTCCCCACCTCCCAGGTATGACTCTTGGCAAGGGAATCCCTGAGTAGTGAGTCCCTCCTGGAATTAGCTTATGGAGTGAAAGGTCCATCTAGGTCACATTAGGATATAGACCTCAAGGCCAATATGAAGATGACATCAGGACTTTGGAGTTCTAGTTAATCTGTTACAGATTTAAGTGAAGGAGTCAGTATGGCCTGATAGATAGGAAAGGGGCATGATTTATGGGGGTTGCCATTTGATTGAAAACTAGAATCCTAATTAACCTAGTTGGTGCTATGGGATAGTGGCAATGTTTTGTCCACCTTATCTCCCTTATGGCATATATGAGATACTTCATAGAAACACACACACACCTGAAAGAGGAGAATTTCCTCACTTAAATACAGCTTTCTGATGTTTTGAGAGGTGCATGGGGTTTCCTAAATTTCATGGAAAGAATATTCCTGTGGTAATGATCTGAGGGAGTTTGGACACAGGAGAAGTTGCGGTCAAAGTTTGTGGTCTTGAATGTCTGCTAACACACAACACTCTTCAATTTAATGGCTGGTCTTTTAGCCATTTTATGACATTTGTGCTTATTTCCCATGCTAGAATTAACATTAGGTTTTACTCTCCTTTGTGTCACTTGACCATCCATGCCATCTACTTTTTTTGCAGGGGTAGGGAGGACAGTTGAGCACGAGACACAAATGGCAAGCGGGGAAAGGAGAGCATTCTGTTGGGTTGCTCCTCAGGAGGGTCAGTTGTAGAGACTTTGATTTTAAGTTTATGACTGATATTTCTTGATCTCCCTAAATTCGGTTGAAGAGCTTGTGCGCATGTGTGTACCATTAATGTCAAATTTTTTCTTTGCTCTGTTTTTGAGAGTTGATAATATCAGGCACTTTTACATGTTTGGGGAAATTAAGAAGTATATGGAGAATACTGGGATACCTCCCCCAAACCAACTCAAGTCTGTAACCGGAAGCCAGGTAGTTGGTTTTCTGATCTGCTTTGGCCTCCTTCTTTTACTGTCATCTTATTCACCAGCACTTATGTAAGTAGATGTTTTAGAATTTCGATATTTATTGGTTTTGTAATTGTCATCCTTAGAAATGTTAATGATGTATTTTTATATTGATAATATAAATTTATGTACAGTGTATGTGTGTATATTTCAAGATGTTAGAGGATTGTACTTTGTATATGATGTTTTCTGTGTCTTCCTAATAAATATGTCCCTTTTATAGGAGAGTGAGTTTTTTCTCAAAGGGCCAAGTTGCATATTTAAAGCATAGATTTCATCAGAAGGTACAACTCTAGAGACAGAGGGCCTACATATCTTCCCCTTTCATATCCTATAGGGTGGTTTGGGCTTTATAATTGTCCACTTGTTTTCCCAGTTTCCATCTGTCCTACCAGCCATCATCCATTCCTGGACGATGGCTGGTAGGACATCTGGTGCATCTTGTCTGAGCACCTGGAAACCTGTGGCACCTCCCTGGGTCTGCTGATACAGTGTGGATTGCTCCACCCAGCATGATAAGACTTTGCATGTAACCCTAATCCACCCTTCAGCTTGGTTTCTTCCTCTCCCCTGTGTCAAGTCTGTTCCAGGTCCCCGCTGGAGTGCCTTTGCCCATGCCATTGAGTTTCTGGAAAGTCTTGCTTCCATTTTGTTGTTATTCTGTTCAACCTGTTATTCCTATAAACCCCTAATGACCCAACTAGAAATGATCCTTCCCCCCCCCAACTTCCTACAACACTTAGGTGTGCCTTTCCTCTGGCTCCCAGGGCATTCCATCCTGTGTCTAAGTGATCTGAAGACAGACCTGACTGTCCTGCCAAGTCATAAGCTCCTCCAGGTTGTGACTGTCTCCTACATATCTGGTTCTTTGAAGTGGACTTCAAAAGCTGTTTGCAGACTTCCAGTTAAATATGATGGATTGAAAAGAAATATTTCTCTGCTGCCCACTAAAACTCTTAGCATGAGTTCCTTTTCAATTCTGTTCCAGACCTAGAGAAGAGAGAGTACACATTTTTCTCCCCCAAAAAGAGAGAGTACACATTGCTGTCACCCATTGATAGCTGGCCTGCCCTAGATCAAATATTGCCCTTCTAGAGAAAGCATTTTCTTTTAAGAAAAGAAAATTGCTAGTCAGAGCAATTCATAAGATACTCCTAAAAGTTCGAAAAGATATTGATTGTGCTAATATCAAAACACTATCATTAATTTATCTTTTTGTTATTATAAAAGATACATATCATATACATATTCTTTTAAGGAACTGGGGATTGAACTCAGTGTCCTCTACCACTGAGCTACAACCCCAGGCCTTTTTATTTTATTTTATTTTCAGACAGTGTCTTGCTAAGTTGCTGAGACTGGCCTCAAACTTGAGATTCTCCTACCCTAACTTCCTGAGTTGCTGGAATTATAGGTGTTAATCATTATTGTTAAATAGATACTTCTAACAGTTCTGCTGTATTGGCTATCTAGCCTCTGGAGTCACCCAAATTATGACAGTGAAAATGGAGCAGGTGAAAGTCATTCCATTGTCCCTATAGCTTTGGAAGTATGTTTGGACCTCCATAGGGACTTTGTAATGAAGTGAAGAAATTTCATTTATCAGTGGGATGCTTCCATTCTGTTTCCTCCAGGATCAAGGCATCACAGGAAGATGAACAGAGTAGAATGTGAGGAAATGAACAGGTGGGCCAAGGCAGATGGTCCCAGGGGTCAAATAACATTGTTTCTCAACAGTGCTCAACTCTGCCTACCTCTGTTATCAAGCATTTGGTTATATTCTCCATTTCGGTTTTTTTCATCCTATAAGAACTACAAGACTGACTATCTGACTGACTTCTGGTCTCAGTAATGCAAACCTGTAATCCCAGCAACTTGGGAAGCTGAGGCAGATGGATTGCAAGTTCAAGGTCAGCCTCAACAACTTAGCAAGACCCTTCTCAAAATGAAAAATAAAAAAGGCTTGAGACATAGCTCAGTGGTAGAGCCCTTGCCTATCATGCACAGGGCCCTGGGTTCAATCACCAGTACTACCAAAAAAATTCAATTAACAACAAAAAACTATCTGCTCCCTGCATGGGCTTCATTTTACCACAGAGCCTTGTAATCCTTGTTGCCAGAGAATGGGCAAGCAATGGGCTCTCCAAGGTCAGTTCCTATGTTCTGATTGGCATGTAACCAGCTTTTTTATCTATTTAGGCTTTGGGTATTTTGAGTGTGTGTCCGTGACTCTACCTAAAGAGGCCACTGGCCTTCCCACCCTCTGTCCCATACTTTTTCTTCTAGACAGGGCAGTTGGGGACTTCAGGTGGCACCAGGTGCAACTGTGAGGCTCCTAGTTGGCGCGAGAGCTGGCAGAGCCTGTTAATTAGCACAGGAACACCCTGATGCTCCATTAGCTGGGCCAGGCATTCGGAACCTTCCCCTCCTGGGGGCCCCTTCCTCCTAATGAGAGCTGGGAGAAGGGCCCTCACAAAACACTGCCTCAGAATAATATTCCGCTTTGTCCCCACTAGTAACCAGGGCTGACAGGATCACTCTGTCCATTTCTCTTCTAATTAGCACAATTCCAGCAAGGCCTGAGCCAGCAAATGGAGAAAAGCGATCAAAAGCGATCGGACAACCGTACCGAATCACAAACACAAAGAGGGCCATTCCCCGTAATTAGGTGAGACAATTCCTCAGTCTTTTCTCGGCTGGAGTTTGCCGCTAAGACTCTTGCTGTTTGGGTCCCAGCAACACAAGTTACATGTCTCCCTGGGACACTAATAAGCCCCAAATTGTCTTCCGCTTCACACAACTCTAACCAGAAGACAGATGCAGGGTGTGGGGCAGGGGAAGCAGCCCAGGAAGGGGATGGGAGACAAGATCTCTAAGCAACCAGCTGCTGTAAGGTTCCGTGACTCCAAGAAGCAGACATGGGACTGTGGGCTCGAAAGAAGAGCTGGCCCAGGCACAGCCTAGGCCCTGTCCCTGGAGCTGGAGCCTAAAGCCCTTAGAATACTGACCCTGGGGGAAGTCCACTCATTCCCGGCCATTTGCCTTGCTCTATCTATGTCTCTATCTATCCTCATTTGGCCTCCTTGCCACCCCTCCACACAGGTGGCATCGTGGGCAGCTGTAACCATTGCTGGAGCTCCTCTGCAGCTTTCTGAACAACTGCAGCTTCCATGACAAGGAGCACCAACCCTCAAAGAGCTCATGACCTGCAAGGGGCGCCCACTGCCACTCTCACTCCACTTTCATTTCAAGCCCCGTCACCTTCATGTCTCTCTGCCTCTTCTCCAACCCTATTCTCTCTCCTGGATGATTCCTGGCTTTTAAAACAGAAAAGTGGCCCATCAGCTGCCAAGGCCAGAAGCCCCAACTGGCCACACTCCATGTGACTCAGAGGTTGGCCACTTAATGAACAAACAGCCCCAGGATTGCAGCCCATTACAGGGATTACTTGGGGCAATGCAGTAACAAACTTGGTCATAACCAGGGACAAAGGAATGCAGGGGAGAGTGGCAGTTGGGATCGCAATTAAACTCAAGCTCTGAGCAGAACTGGCTCGCACATATTTTTATCCTTATCTTGCCCTTTGTTTTCTGTCAATCTCTACCTGATGCTTTTGAAAATGACCTCAAGGAAAAAATTATGTAGAATCCAAGGAGCCCAAAACTCAAGTCATCAGAGTTGCTTTGTTGTCTGCTGGGCACAATCAGGAGCCACTTGTCAAAAGAAACTAACTTTATTTTTAGAACCACACACGCCAAACAAAACAGCCTCTCAGGAAAAACCCTCAGAGCCCAACTGCCACCACTGGCTTTCCACAAGCCTCTCTCTCCCCCCACAAGCTTCTCCCCCCCCCCCACAATCCTCCTGCTCTTGAGGCCGATTGGCTGGGTCATGTGGGCGGAGCCAAAAAAGTCCCCCAATGAGCAGCTCCGTGGTCTGAAAGGGCAGGGAAACAGCCCAATGAGCATCACCGCAGAGGAGCCAATCAGCTAGATGTTGCTGGGGCCGCTGTGAGCCAATCATCAGCCGGCAGCTGGTTGCTGGCAGCTGGAAGTTTGCTGGGGCCCATTGGGCTGTGGCTCTCAACACTTTGTTGTCTTTCCATCTTTTTTGAGACACAGTTAATAGAAAGATTTAACTTGGTCCAAATTTGCTCAGACTCTTACAGCTTCTCTGGTTATAAACAGAACTGTAGTTGGCACATAATAAGTGCTTGAAAAGAATTCGTTGAAAGATGGAGGTATGCCTCGATATTCAGTGTTATAGCCAGTTATTGATCTAAAGACAATGACAGCTGGGTTTCTGAGAGAGGTAGGGATGAGCTTGTACAAATCACTGCTTTCTCAGCCTCAATTTCCTCAGGAACTTTTGTACTTTAAAGGAGACAGCCCAGGCACTGGGGTTGTGGCTCTGTGGTAGAGCGCTTGCCTAGCATGTATGAGGCACTGGGTTTGATCCTCAGCATCGCATAAAATAAATTTAAAAAATTAAGGTGTTGTGGATAAACACATAGACTTAAAAGTCAGGCTTCCAGGGTCCAAATCCTGCTTATGCCATCTACTGGCTATGTGACTTGGATATATTGCTTAAACTCTCTCTCAACTTGGTTTTCCCACTTATGAAGTGGTTCCAATAATAGCCCCTAATTCCTATAGTAGTTGTAGAGATTCAGTGGGTGCTTGCAAAATGTGAGAACAGTGCATCACACACTTTATCTGTTATATGACTGCTTGATGGGTATATCTATAAATAGTTAGACTCGATGTCTGTAATTTTATTATATTCATATTTGTGAAAAATTAATAATAATAACCCTATAGGGAAAATATGGTAACCTTTGGTTACTTGAAATTGTTAAGCAGCTGGGCACAGTGACACACACCTATAATCCCAGCGACTCAGGAGGTTGAGGCAGGATTGTGAGTTCAAAGCCAGCCTCAGCAAATTATCAAGGCCCTAAGAATTCAATGAGACTCTGTCTCTAAATAAAATGTTTAAAAAAAAAAAAAAAGGCTGGGGTCAGATGTGGTGGCACACACCTGTAATCCCAGTGGCTTGGAAGGCTGAGACAGGAGGATCATGAAGTGAGTTCAAAGCCAGCCTCAGCAACAGCGAGGCTCTAAGCAACTGAGTGAGACCCTGTCTTTAAATAAAATACAAAATAGGCCTGGAGATGTGGCTCAGTGGTCAAGTCCCCCTGAGTTCAAAACCCGGTACCAAAAAAGTAAAAATAAAACTAGTGGCTCAGAGGTAGCCTAGCACGTGCAAGGTGCTGGGTTTGATCCTCAGCACCAGGTAAACATAAATAAATAAAGGTATTGTGTCCAACTACAACTAAGAAGAGATTACTCCATGCCAGCATCGATACCTTTGTGACTCTGCAGACAGTGTCACTAAAGACCATTTGTTGCTGCTAAGCAAGGAAGAGGGAAAGCTATTCTTTGTGACATTGGCATGTTTCTGAGCTGATACTGGACTTAACCGTGAGCTTCAAATCATTGCACTTTGCTGGGTTTTGTAGTCCTGATATTTTCTGAGCCTCTGTGCTATTCCTGCAACTGCCCAGAAACACACTTCCTGCTTATTCTGTCCCCCCTCCCACCAGCCCTTCCACACTTCCTCCAGATGCTTCTCTGTGGCCTTGGTTAGGTCTTCACTACCTTCCGGGGCTGAGCTGGGTCTACTCTAGCCTCAGCTCCCCTGAGAGCCCCTGGAGACCAGCCTGTCCTCATTCTGCAACCTTCAGCCTCGGGATCAAGCGAAGTCAAAAGTCACTCCCTGGGCCTTGCTGAATGCAGCCAAGCCCCAGGAGCCACGGTGGCGGGCGAGTGGCTTCACACAAAGGAGCAGCTGTGAAGAGTCAAGTTGGAAAAGTCACCGACTTGAGGCCAAGTGGAAATGAGAAGCTCTGGTTGTGGCTGCCAGGGAACCCTGGAGGCAGGGCCACAAGGGGCTCCACCAGAAATGGTCTCTGCACAATGAAGTGGCTTGAAGGAAGGCCAGCTCCCCAGAGCTGCCTTACCCTGGTCTTCTGCTCCCCACCATCTGTGTCTACTGCTATCCAAGACAGAAAGACCCAAGACCCTTCAGATAGGTGACTATCGAGGAAATTATGGCTCATTCACTTGGTGAAGTATCAGACAGTAACTTAGTATGTTTGCAAAGAAGGTAAAATATCAGAAAAAAAATGATTTTGTCATGAGGGTAAGTGAAAATAGCAAGATACAAAATTATAAAGACAGCAGGATCTCCAATTTGTAGGGGAAAAAATGGAAGGAAGTAGGCCAAGGTCATAATAGTGCTTTCTGGCTTGGAAGATTGTGGGTCATTTTTACAGCCTGTGTTGCTTTTATAATACAGGGAGAAAAAAAGCCTCTGGAGGTGTATGCAAAGACCCTGTCCATAACTCAGCCTGTGAACATGCACATGCATGCACGCACAGTTCACCAATAACCTGTGTGCGTGACACAGGTGATGACATTTGTTCTTAGATATGCAAATGTCTATGTCTGCAAACCCCATATTTACTGAGCTCCTACTAAGCCTCAGCTGTGCCCTAGACTTCACAGGCATGTAGAGAAAAATCACTTGTTCCCTAATCACGGCAGTTGCCACCCCTCCTCACATTCCACCCACAAAGCCTTTGCCCAAGGATAGAAAAATGTCAGTCAACGTTGCAAAATCGCCATCTTGTCCCTTAGTCCATCCCTACTCTGAGAAAAGTATCTCACCAAATTTTGCTACAGAATCTGAAGGCTGAATTTCCCTAGCTCTTAGGCATGAATAACATTCCTTCAGATGTGTTTGAGAGTCTCCTCACCATCTTCCTGCTCGCCCTCCCCTTCCCAATTGGGAGAGAAGATAAGTTAAGGGTCAATGGGAGGAATGGGTCAGGGGAGAGTCTGGAAGTATGTTTTCATCACAGACAGCAATCAGAAGCACTGCCCCATCAAGAAATGGAGAGGAGCAAAAAAGTGCATTTCAGCTGGTCAAGGTGGCGCATGCCCGTAATCCCAGCCACTTGGGAGGCTGAGGCAGGAGGATTGTGAGTTCAGAGCCAGCCTCAGCTACTTAGGTCCCAAGCAACTCAGCGAGACCCTGTTCCTAAATAAAATTAAAAAGGGCTGGGGACCTGGAGATGTGGCTCAGTGGTTAAGTGCCCCTGGGTTCAATCCCTGGTACCAACCTTATATGACGGAACCCATATAAGCCACAACTTCACCGGAGATGAGTATGTATGTATGTAAAGTCGGTTTCCCTCCAAGATGAGACACATATTCAAGGAGTTGTTAGAGAAGACAGAAAAGCTCCTGGACCAGATGACGTTAGAAAGTAGCAGAGGAGAATGGATCTTGTCCTGAGAAATGACTTGACCACACCAGCCCCAGGAACACAGTCCCAAGCATCTGCCTAGGCCTGGGAGGGGCCTAAGGAGTTTTGCCCCTCATTTCCCTCATAAAACAGACAAAAATGAACAAAAATATGTGTCATGATGAGTAAGAAAAATCCCAAGCCTGCCACACCTGCCCCTCCTCCCCCGTGTGAGCACTGTTTCATTCTTATTTTCCAAAGAGGCACTTCTTCCCTGCTCAGGATAGCAAAACAACAAAGGGAAAATGGCAGCTGTGTGCAGCCTTGAGTCCAACCGGACCATCATGGTAGCTCTGGGGGTCCCAGCCAGACGAACTGGGCTGGCCAGATTGGATGAGCCTCTGAAGGAGGAAGAAATGCTCGAACAACAGCTAAAGCAGTTGCAACAACAGGACGATTGCAGGGCAGGCGACACTTCCCAACATCACCAAAGATTGATGCAAATTGGTTTGGTTCTGACCCTGTCACACCAGGAAGGATAATGATTCCAACAGCAACGGGCAAGGGAGGGGCACATGGTGGGGGCCGCGAGGATTGGTGTCTCACTTCACATCTTCATTAATGATCTGAAAGACAGGGGTAAACAGCATGCTAATGAAACCTGCAGATGATTGGTGTTACAAACCCCAGAGAGGACAGGGAAATAGCACGCCAGACCCAGAGAGCTTAGAAATATGGGCCGGAGATTGTCAAATGAGATTCGTCCTAGGAAAATGAAAGCAGACATGTCAGGGAGGAAAGATGGAGGTGCCCCTGGGCGGGGGGCCTGTGAACCTGGAAAGCAGATGGGTGGCAGGGTCAGGAGGTTGAGTAAGGGATAAGGTTTAGGGTGTGTGTCATTAGCCTATGTCAACTCTTGGACCCCTCTGCAAGGCTGGGCCTCTGCCTTCTCAGCCACGAGCCATGCCTATTTGCTATTAAGCAAAAAAATGCCACTTTGATCCATTTTACTAAAATGAAAGACAAGACACATTTAATATTTTTTACCCTCAATTATTGGGGATGGTATATTCAAGAGCAGAGGAAAGAAAAATTTCCCCATCTTCAGTGACTTCCCATCCAATAAACATTTCTTGGAGGTATAACTCTTTCATACAAAGTACACAGATCTTCAGTGAACAGTTCAGTGATTTTTTTTTCCTTGAGCAAATCTAGCTTCACCTTGCCTCGCCTCGGTTTCCTCATCTGAACGAGTAGAGCAGCAGTACCTATTTCAATAGGTACTATGCTGTGAGAATTAAATGAGATGGAATAGTGAAGCCCCAGGACATAGTAAGCACTCAGATGTAGGAGATCAATATTACTGTTTATTACCCTACAATTTATCCCCTAAATATATAATTACCTTCTTAAACTTCTTGTCAGTGCATGGATGCTGGGTAAATCCTGTTTGATGGATTGATGGCAGTAGAATCCCCTTTTAATGTGAATACTTTCGTTCTTAGCCAACTCAGATCTTCTTTGAATGAAATCACTTTCTTCAAAATAAAACAAAAACAAGTAAAACCTTATATGAGGGAGTCCATTTGAAGATAGAATGTTCGGCCATGAATCAGCCAACCACACATGCATGCACTGTCTGATAAATCTTAGCCCAAAGGAAATACCAGCCTAATGGCTAAGAACCCAACTTTTGAGTCCAATATGGGTTTGAATTAGGGTGACTAATTGTCCCATTTGCTGTGAACCCAGGAATTCCCTGGGATGAGGGACTGTCTTACTAATGGAATAGCTAGTCACTCTACTTTGAACCCAGGTCCTGCTACATAATATGTTTGGGGTGTGGCATTATTGAACTTGGTTTTCTCTTCCATTAAAGATGGGAAACAACCCTTTCTCCAGGTTGTTCTCCAGGATCAAGATCATGAGATACTCTTTGGTAGTACTTAGCAAAGTCAGTACTAAGTACTACTGTTTAGTAATACTTAGCAAAGACATAATAAATGTTCAGCAAACTAGTCTATAATGGCAGAAGTCAGACAGGCTGCCCTTATTGGGGGACAGGCTGGGAAAGAGCAGGGATAGAAGTGTTCCAGCAGAGAAATGCTGATCTTTGAAAATAACACTCCTAGACATCAACAGAAGTGTTTTTCTTAGCCCTGTTTGTTATGTAAATAAGGCAAAGAGGAGAAAATAAATTTATTTTCATGGAGTTAGTTAAAATAAATTTTAAAACCTTTAGTTGTTCCCTTCTTTGTACATACTCCACCTACAAAACAAAGGCTTCCTTCCGTTTTTCTGTGCTCCTTCCAGCCTCTGTTCACGCAGACACTTGCTCTGTCATTGTCATGATGACCTTGATTTGAGGACCCTTTTGTGGTTCTTGGTTTGCTTTAACCTCTTTCTTTTCTGATGTGAGCAACTCACTCCTCCGTAGCCAGTGGGGCATATAACACCCCAAGAGGACTTTCAAAGCTGGTACCCTACTCCTTCCTCAAGGCCTTACTGCTGTGAAGGTAGAGTTACCGAGTTTTTGAAACCTTCAAGAATACATAGTCTTGCCAGGCACCATGGGGCATGCCTGCAATCCCAGCAACTCCGGAGGCTAAGGCAGGAAGATCACAAGTTCAAGGCCAGCCTCAGCAACTTAGTGAGGCCCTAAGCGACTTTGCGAGAGCCTGTCTCAAAATAAATAAAATAAAGGGCTGGGGATATAGCTCAGTGGCAAAGCACCCCTGAGTTCAATCCCCAGTACCAGAAAGGAAGGAAGGAAGGAAGGAAATGTAGTCTTGCCTGGTATTGTGGTGCACACCTATAATCCTAGCAACTCAGGAGGCTGAGGCAGGAGGATTTTAGTTCAGGGGCAGCGTGGACAACTTTGTGAGACTGTGTCTCAAAATTAAAAAATGAAGGCTGGGTACAGTGGCTCACACCTATAATCCCAGCGACTCAGGAGGCTAAGGCAGGAGGATTGTGAGTTCAAAGCCAGCCTCCGCAAAAGCAAGATAGAAGCTACTCAGTGAGATCCTATCTCTAAATAAAATACAAAATAGGACTGGGGATGTGGTTTAGTGCCCCTGAGTTCAATCCTGGTACTCCCCCCAAAAATAAAAAATGAAAAGGTTGGGAATATAGCTTAGTGGTAGAGCACCCCTGAGTTCAATTTCCAGTACCCACCCCCACCAAAGTGAATACAATCTTTGTTAATTCCAACAGAAATGAGGGTCTATGTACAGACCAAACAGAAATGAGTGTCAAGGTCCATCAAAAGACACTTGCAAGAATGCTCATAGCAACTTCATTCATGCAAGCCAAAAAAGTCCATCAACAGGAAAATGGATAAATTGTGTGTTCACACGGTGGGATGGAATGCAATAAAAAAGAACGAATCACTGTACTTCTTTCCACAGTGGGATGTATGAACCACACAAACACAAACCAGGGGAGAATGATGACACAGAGTTAATTTGGGGTAAGAAGTCAGAATAGTGGTTACCTTGAGTATTGGCTGGAAAGGGGCACAGGGAGCCTTCTGGGGTTTTGGAAATATTCCCTCATATTATACAGGTGTGCAAGTGTGAGCATTCACCCTGCTGTGCATCCAGTCATTGCACTTCACTGCATGTAGGCTGCGCCCCAAAACAAAAGGATTTGAAGTCCTCAGAGCTTCTACAGGGAAACACGGGTGGAAGCTGATGGTTTCTGTGTTTCAAACTCCAATGACATGAGAGCTATTCGGAGTGATCACATGGGGGGATAGGAAGGATGTCAGGCTCATCCTGGACTCGGAGGAGTCAGAAGGAAGGCCAGAGGACAGTCACCATGTTCCTTTGGCAGCTGCCTGTCATGCTGACTGAGCACAAGTTTAAGGGGCCTGTCCTGTGACCTTGATGTGGGGAAGGGCTATTAGCCAGACTCCAGGGATCCCAGACACTTCATAATTGGATTTTCTCATGAGGGCGCCCCTTTTTGTGTCCACCCCTTACTGAGAATTCAGAGCCAGGATCAGGTCTGTGCTCCTGTGTTTATCTAGAGCTGGACATGCCATGGGTGCTCAGAACAGAGTTGCCAAGCGGATGCCCGAATCCAAGGCCTCCAGTCACCCAGGGGCGCTGCCACCACCTCAAAACCAAAGATGTTCTTGTTTTATTACTGAGTCGCCCAGGCTCTCCTTCTTTCAAAAAATACAGAATTCCAGGTGAGCTACTGGCATCTCCCATGTGCGTCTATTCAGTCCAGTTCTGATTCTGCTAGAAAGGTGCTCCAGTTCTTTCAAGAAGCAAGTTTTCCAGGATTATGCTAAACTTCCTCCTCAAAAAGAGTTTGTGTTTATACTGCAGGGTGCCCACAGCAATCTCTGGGTTGGACATTCCCTTAAATGGACAATAAGAACATCTGGGCTGTTTGGCCCTTGAAGAGATAAAGGTGCTAACCAGGTGGGTAGCCATTAGCCACATATAGCTATTAAGTCTAAATTAAAAGTAAATAAAATAAAAAATTCTGTTCCAATAGAGGTACCCTTGTGCTCCTGCCATGACAGGAGGCAGCCCACAGGGAGCCTTGCTAGAGCCTGCACCATGCTGGTTAGCCTTCGACCTTCCAAAACGGTGAGCTAAGCAAACCTCCTTTCTTAAAAAAATAAAATAAAATCCAGCTGGGCACAGTGGTGCACGCCTGTAATCCCAACAGCTCAGGAAGTTCAAAGCCAGCCTCAGCGATATAGCAAGGCGCTAAGCAACTCATGGAGACCCTGTCTCTAATCAAATACAAAAAAGGGGCTGGGGATGTGGCTCAGTGGTTAAGTGTCCCTGGGTTCAATTCCTAGTACCGCTCCCCCAAATAAATCGGTTTCTATTTGTACTAGACACATCTCAAGTGCTCAGTAGCTACACATGGCTACCGGCTACCACATAGAAGAATTCAGGACTACATACATTTTCATCATCATGGATAGTGAATAGATGATCCTCCAACCCTCCTGGAGCCTTTAGGAGACTGGAGGAAGGAACTAGGTGGGTAGGATGGTCTCCACCTCAGATAGCCAGAACCACTGCCTATTAATTCAAATTTCAAGTTAGAGTTCATTTGGGGAAAAGGTTACATTGCTTTTTAATTTTCAAATACATTTTGGAAAGGCACAAATACAAGCCATATTTAAAATAGATTGTGAAAAATACATCTCTTCACCATTCCATAACCCTCTGGCCACTAGTGGCCAACCTGTGGGAGTTACGCACTGTTCTACCTTGACTTTTTCCCTTTGGTATATTTCAGATCTTGATTATACTGGTACATGTAGATTTAACAGCTATATACAATTCCACTGTATGGATGAACCATACCCTGGGATGGACATTTAGATTATTTCCAGTCTTCTGCCATTGTAAACTATGTTGGGACGAACAAATATCCTTGTGTTTAAGCCTTTGTGCATGTACAAATATATCCACAAAATATATCACTAGTGGGGGAATTGGTAGGTCAAACACCATGTGCATCTTTTATTTTAATATGCTAAATATTAAATTTAGCATATTAAAATTTAAGTTGCTAATTGCTCCTTAAAGAAGTCGTGACAAGTCCTTTTCCACACTTCCTCAAGCTCATGCTAGGATCAGGCATGCAGGTTCCTGCAGGGTAACAGGGACTCCCTTTGGGGGGGCTTCCATGGCCTACCATAACCTGGAGGCCCATTCTAGCCACATAGCTGCTTTTCATGTCACTTGTCCTGCTGCCAAGGACATTTAGCATTTAACTGAGTCACCAGGCCCCCAAGTCCTTCAGTGTCTCATTGATTCTTCACAGTAACCTCATGAGGGTCCCATTATTATTAGGTCCTGTTATTATTATTCCCATTCTACAGATGAGAAGCCTGAGATTTAGAGATTAAATCAGTCATTCACAGTTACACTGAGCTTTAGTAGCAGAGATGGGATTCAAGCTCAGGTCTGCCCAACTGACGGGTTTCCCCACACACCTGCTTCCCCTTGACCCTCCTCCCTGCAGGGACACCAGGTTTTCCCCTGCACCATTAATAACCCCCTATCCCGGGTTCCTTTGCCCGGTGCCCATGAGCCCTCCATTCCTGATCACTGTCTAGGGTCAGGGCAGCACCTCATCCAGGACCTTCATCCTTTGCTGCCTTGGTTTCCTCTACTCTTGGCCTTGAGACTGCCCCACCTGAACGGGAGGGAGAAGCAACGGCTCCCATCACCTGACCCTACTCAGCCAATTCACGAAGACAAGATGTCAAGTTAATGAGCCTGTGGGCCTCTAATTAGCTGTCAATTACCTCAAATTAATCAACTCCTCGCCTAATTAAGCATTATCGGCAGGTGGGCACAAAGCAGACCATTGTGTGGGAGCCATGAGAAAAGCTGGGCTGGCAAACTTGGTTAGGATCAGCGCTGTGCACCGCGCCCGCCTCCCCACAGAGCTCAGCTCCCGGCCCAGCTGAGAGGCACCACGGCCCTCTGCCCACCACTGTTCCTGTACACTGGGGTCCCTGGGGACCTCCTGGAACGCTCAAGTGCAGAACTTAGAGGCAGGCAGCACAGCTTTGGGGAGTGGGGCGGTAGGAACTGAAGGCCATGGAGAAGGGGAGTGTGGGTAGCCGAGGAGCTGGACTGAGTGGACAAAGAGGAAGCCAGGTCCTGGCTGGGGACTGAGGCTTGTGTGGGCAGGCAGAGCTGCCTTCCAATCCTGACCCAGCTACTTGTGAGCTCCCTGACTCAAAAGTGGCTTCATTTCTTTGAATCACATTTTTTATCTTAAAAAATGAGAATAAGCCAGGCGCGGTGGTGCACTCCTGTAATGCCAGCAACTTGGGCGGCTGAGTCAGGAGGATGGAAAGTTCAAGGCCAGCCCCGGCCACTCAGCGATGCCCTGTCTCAAATTAAGATGAAAAGGGCTGAGGATGTAGCTCAGTGGTACAGGACTTGCCCTGGAATCATGCAAAATAATAATGATAATAGACTTTCCTGGGTCTTAGTGAGGGCCATTATGCATGTGAAGCGCCTGTCACATGTTAAGTATTCAGTGTGTTTAATGGTGGTGACAGTGGAGTTGGGGGATCAAGGCTCAGGAGTGCTTCACTAAGAACTACTCAAGGTGTAGTGTATCCCCAAATTCTGAAACCCCAGCTTTACATAGCCTCCAGCTTTCAGTGTACCCCTAAATAATGTGAGTGGACTGCTCAGGACACTCCAGGTGCTGAATGCTGGCTACCACCTCCTCTTCACCCCGCCCTGCTACCCAGCATGTCCAAGTCCCCAGGCTCAGGTGTCCCTGTCCACTCAAGAAGGGTCCTGGATGCCATATGGAGCTCACAGAGGTGACCACAGATGTCTAACTAAAGACCAGGTAGAAGGCAAATGAGGGCCCTTCCCCCCTTGGGTCTAGGACACCATTGCCTGTGCCACCCCCTCACTACCTCAACCATCCTTTTAACCCATACTCTCTACCTCAACCCTGCCCCAGGACAGCTTTTCTCTGCCTCCTGAGGCGGGCAGCAGAGGCCCTCAGCCTCTGTGAAGGTTTGGCAACATCCTCCCCTCCCCTCCAGCACAAATCACTCAGTCATTAAGCAAACATTTATTGGGCCTACAAATTAAAGCTCACAGTATAAAGGGGAGATAGTCGGGTAAACACAAATTATTAATGCAGCTCTGGAGTAACAGAAGGGAGCTAGCACTTACTAAGTGCCTACTGTATGCTGGCAGGAGAGGCAAATAATTCAATGAACACACTATACTTGCATGTACTGTTATATTTAAGGAATTATTGATCAAGATAGATAACACAGCCCAGCATGGTGCACACCTGTAATCCCACCCACTCAGGAGGCTGAGGCAGGAGGATCGCCAGTTACAAGCCAGCCTCAGTAACTTAGCAAGGCCCTAAGCAAATGTCTTCAAATAAAAATATAAAAAGAACTGAGGATGTGACTCAGTGGTTAAGTGCCTATGGTTCAACCCATGGTAGCAAAAAAAGAAAACTATGTGTATGCATCTTTAATATTTCACCCGTGGAAATTTTTTGTAAAAAAAAAAAATTGTAAACTAATGTTGTCTTATTGATTGTTCCACATGAGAATGTGTGATAACAGCAGGACAGAATTCCATCCCATGAATAGATACCTTTTTAAATTTCTTTTTAAAACTATGTAAAATCATCACAGTCAAGAGGGTCCTAAGGAGATATGATGACTAGATGCCAGATGTATCCTGAGTGAGATCCTGGAACAGACAGGACATTAACCAAATACTAAAGTTTGAATAAAGCCTGAACTTTAGTTAGTAATAATGTGTCTATTTTGCTTCATTTATTATAACGAATGTAACATCCTAATGTCAGAAATTAGGGGAAATGGGTGGCACCATTGCAAGCTTGAGGCCAGCCTGGGCAACTTATTGAGACTCTGTCTCAAAAGAAATAATAAGAAAGAGTTTGGGATGTGCTTGTAGAGCACCCGTGGGTTTGATCACCAGTAAAAAGAAGTAAATAAGCAAAGGAGATGGTGCAGGGAATACGGGGGTACTGTACTGTTTTTCATAACTTCTCCAGAGATTTAAAACTCTTCTAAAGTTGAAATTTATTTTTAAATCATTTAAAAACATAAAGATGTCGAGATTAATAAAGTATCAATTCACGTAAAAGCAGTTTTGAGTGCCTAGTACTTTGGGGTCATTACATAGTCCCCGGAATCAAATATGGAAAGTACTACCAGAAGGGAATCTGTAGATTTTTTTTTTAAACACTTAAAAGGGTTCTTACTGTTGAAAAGGTAGAACCACTGACTAGAACCACAGGAAACAGGCTACTTTAAGCTCAGGGTCTTCCAAGTGCCTCTCAAGCACGCAGCTGATTGGCACTAGCTGCCATACTGGACAGATGCTCTGGCCAACCTCCCCAGTCCGCTGAGCTTTGGACAGGGTCCTAGGTAAGGCGCTCCTGCTGTGTTGCCCCTGCTGCGAGGTATTTCATTGTAACATTTAGCTGACATACGGACTATAGGAAAGATATTCTTATGATGGATGTCAGAACTTGGATGAGAAGGGAAGCCATAGCTGGGCGCGATGGCCCATGCCTGTTATTCCAGCGACTTGGGAGGCTAAGGCAGGAGGTTCACAAAGCCACCTCAGCAATTTAGCAAGGGCTTACGCAACTTAGACCCTGTCTCAAAAAAAGAGGGGGTGGGGCTGGGAATGTAACTCAATGGTAAAGCACCCCTGACTTAAATCCCCAGTACCCCCCCCCAAAAAAAAGATCCCCTTTGCAGGTGGCTGCTCCCGCGCAATCCGCGCCATCACCACTAGAGGGAGCCGCGAGCGTCCCGACGGCTCTTCCCGCAGGCCCTGCCCTCCTCCACCCACTGCGCGGGGAGAGCCAGACTCTGGCAAGGTGGATCCCTTCTATTGTTAGTCCCAGGTTCGCTGCCCTCTAGGGCTTCGACCTCGGGGACGTACCCAGACCCGAGGTGCCGACACTGGGCCCCCTGTTCAGCCCTCACCTTTGAAAATCCTGCCCTCCATTTTACCAATTAGGACACAGAGAGGCTAAAGGATCTACCCAGGGTCACACAGCTAAGGTACAGCATAGCCTGAAATCCAGGTTTTGGGAATTCCATGCTTCAGAGGATCTCCCTCACAGTTCTCTGGGGGGAAACTGAGACTCAGGGCAATGCTGGTCACAATATGTGGGGGTGGCCCTATCAAGGGCAGGCAGAAGGCTGTCTAGAAGGCCAGCCCCCTGACAGATGACCAAAGCAAGAAAGCCTGTGGGGAGCAGAGGGTGCCAGCCTGCCCCAAGTGGGGAGGGGGAGCTGTCAGCGACTCTCTCCAGGGATGGGTGACAGCTGCAGCCTTGGGTGGAAGGACAGAGGCCCCACAGGATAATAACTTTCACTCACTGCCCAAGGGCTAATCCCATTACTCTTCATGGACCCCCTGGGACCACCCTTCCTGGCCCTCCTTAATCCCCTGCTTCCCTCTGGGAACCATCCAAGGTCCCACCAGTCCTTGCCATCCCCTGCCAGTCCCTGTCACAAGCAGACCTCATCCTTCACTCTCTGTCAGACCACCTGTGCCTGATTGCTGGGGCCCCAGAGGGACAGCCAGAAGAGCTGAAGGTCCAATCTCCTTCACCTGCCTCCTCTGCCAGCCCTGATCCTGTCTGCCAGTCCCCAAAGCACCTTCCCAAAACAGCCTCCATCTGGGCTCCTAATTCTATGAACCTCCTGTTCCTTTCTAAGCAAGCTTCTGGGGCTTCTCGGTGCCTGTTGCAGGAATTGTCAAGAGAGCTTGGGTGCACAGTATATTAATCTGTAAAACAGAAACAGTCGCTCACAGTTTTTCTGGTGATGTAAGGAGATGCTCTTATTCAAGTCTTAGGGCTGGGTAAGGAGCCCTCCCAGGTGTCAGTAGCTAATGTGATTATTCTCAGTGGTACCTTCAGCAACTTCAGTTTCGAAGGAAACTCTGGAGCCTGAAGGCAGGTGCGATGACAGAGGCAGATTTTGACTCCATAGGCACAGTCCTCATAGGAGTACTGCTAGCCAGCATGGACTGTATTGGGCTCTTCTGTTCCAGGTACCGAAGTTTTGTAACCTTATGAGGCAGATTGTTGTCGCCCCCATTTTACAGATGAGGAAACTGAGGTTAAGAGATAGGTACACAAGCAGGGCATTGTGGCTCAGACCTATAATCCCAGTGACTCAGGAGGCTGAGGCAGGAGGATCTTAAGTTCAAAGCCAGCCTCAGCAATTTAGTGAGGCCCCAAGCAACTTAGCGAGACTTGTCTCAAAAAAATAAAAAGGATGCGGATGTGGCTCAGTGGCTAAATGCCTTTGGGTTCAATTCCTGGTGCCAAAAAGAGAGAGGGAAAGAGAGATAGCTATGTAGACTGAGTGTGGTGGTGCCTGTAATCTCAATGACTCAGGAGGTTGAGGTAGAAAGATTGCAAATTTGAGGCCAATCTCACCAATTTAACCAGACGCTCAGCAACTTAAGATGCTTGATCAAAATAGAAATAAAATTGAGGGGGAATGGGGTTGTGGCTCAGAGGTAGAGCGCTTGCCTAACATGTGTGAGGCACTGGGTTTGATCCTGAGCACCACACCAAAAATAAAATAAAATAAAATAAAGGTATTGTGTCCACCTACAACTAAAAAATATATTTGAAAAAATAAAAATTAAAAAAATAAAAATGAGCTGGGCATGGTGGCACACGCCTGTTATCCCAGCAGCTCGGGAGGCTGAGGTAGGAGGATCATGAGTTCAAATCCAGTCTCAGCAAAAGTGAGGTGCTAAGCAACTCATTGAGACCCTGAATCTAAATAAAATATAAATTAGGGTTGGGATGTGGCTCAGTGGCCGAGTGCCCCTGAGTTCAATCCTCGGTACCAATGAGTAAATAAATAAATAAATAAGAAAATGAAAAAGGACTAGGGAAGTAGCTCTATGGTAATGTGCCCTTGGGTTCAATCCCCAGGAGAGAGAGAGAGAGAGAGAGAGAGAGAGAGAGAGAGAGACAGAGAGATGGAGAGAGATCTCTACTCAGTAGTGTAGCTGGAATCAAACTCAGCTTTGACTCTAGAATTCTCCGGGGCATTCTACTGCTTCTCAGGATCACTTTTAAAAAGAAAAACTGATTTCCCCCAAAAGTTGACCCCCAAAAGTAGCATGTTCCCTATTTGCCAGAAGGGCTCCATGTGATGCTGGCAACCAGTCAGGAGCCTGAGGTCCCATGGCAGGCCCTAGCCCCAGCATACCCAACCTAGGACACAGCCACTGTCCTCCCCTCAGCCTGGGCATAGGAGGGGCCCCTTTCACCCTGGGCCTCCCTCTCTCCCCCACCTTCTGCTGTTCCTCATTTACATAAATTATCTCTCCCCAATTATCCATCCAGCTGTCCCAACGGTGATCTGTGAATGAATTAAAAACGGAATATAATTTAATAATGGCTGATTAGAAGGAGATTAGTTGTTATATAAAAAGGAAAAGCCAAGAGCCAGCTAGTTGCCCTTAATCTGAGCCAATACCATCGTTATTCAGGAAAAGCTACCCTGGCCACCATCAGGCAAGGCAGACATGGGAGACAGGGAGGAGGAGAACCCAGGGGGGCCAGACCACCCCCAAAAGGAGATGAGGCCACTGGGAGCCTGGGGTTTGAGTCCCATCTCAGCCTGGGGGCCTGGGAAGCTCCCGTGAGCCCCTTCTAAGTGGTCTTGATTGGTTTCTGGGGTTCCTTCTCTCTACACATTCTAGGCACCCTTAAATCAAACCACTGGGTTTTTCCAAGGCAGCCATTTACCCCCCAAGAGCCTCTGACTGATCCCTGTAGGCACATGATCTAGGACTCAGGAGTCTGATGCTCCCAGAACATGTGGGAATTGGGGACGCAGACCTTTCCCCAAGAAGATCTGCCTGAGATAGGTGGTCACGAAGGGAGTGGAATTGGTTGGCCCAGGAAGGCTCCATAGGGAGGGACTGGCTGAGACAAGGAGGGACTTGTGCACATCTTAGTGGCTGGTCTCAGTGGAGGGAACTTGTCTCTGGGCTAGGAGGCATGGCTTTTCCATCTCTGCTTCTCCAATGCCAAGTACATCCTTGAACAAACAAAGATGCTGCCTCCAAAACACCCTCTGTGATTGCCCTAGCGTAGGTTAAATGTGCCTCTCTGTGCTACCCCAAACACCCTGTGTCTATGCCCTTAAGGATAAGGCCAGTCACAGCCCAGTGCAGTGGCACACGCCTGTAATCTCAGTGGCTCAGGAGGCTGAGGCAAGTGGATCAGAAGTTCAAGGTCAGCCTCCGCAATTTAGCAAGTCCCTAAGCAACTTAATGAGACCCTGTCTCAAAATAAATAAATAAATGAATAAATAAATAAAAAGGGCTGGAGATGTGGCTCAGTGATCAAGCATCCTTGGGTTCAATCTCTGATACCAAGTAAACAAATAAGGCCAGTCATGGTTGTGCAAAATACCTATCCATCCATCATCTATCTCTCATCTATTGATTCACCCATCCATCAACTATCTGTCTTGTTTGTTGGTTGATGGGTACTGGGAATTGAACCAAGGGGTGCTTTGCCACAGGTCTCACTAAGTTGCTTAGGGCCTCACTAAGTTGCTGAGGCTGGCCTTGAACTGTCGATCCTCCTGCCTCAGTTTTCTGGGCCTCAGGTGTTACAGGCATGTCCACTGCACCCAGCTATTCAAAATGGTTTTAAGGGAAAATGATGGATGGAGATAGGGTACTGGCTGGAGTCAGGCTGCCCGGGTGAGCCCCAGGTCCACTGCTTGCTGCTCAGTGACTGGGCATGTCGCCTCAATTTGCCTATCTGTAAAATGCATGCGTGTAAACATAGTTCCTACCTCATGGGGTCTTGTGAGGATTGAATGGGAGAATAGAGGAAATGCACTCAGAGCTGTACCCAGTGCCTGGCCAGTGCTTAACGAGCACCGTGGTTTCATTGTGTGTGTCACTCTGGTGCTTGATCCATGGTATTCCCTTCCAGCTGTGGGCACTCTGAGAGCCGGGCAGGCCTTCTCTCCATGTTGATGGTGTTCGGGAGGCAGACAGGCCTGCGCGGGGCCCTCTCAACAGCCCGACCTGCCACTTCCACTCTGCAGGACCCGGAGGAGCATGACCAGCACGTGGTTCATCCAACACCTGTTCTCCGCGAAGAGGCTCTCAGCTCACAGTTGTAACGTGCCCACCAGGGGGGTCTGGCTCGGGTCTGGGCAGCGTGTCTTTTGTGGTCCACATGAGAAGATGCTGGCCAGACCCCAGCATGCACAGAGGATTGGAAGAGGCAGATGGCCCAAGGAAATGGGCACGTTGACACCAGGAAGAGAAGTCTGAGTCCTGGGGCTGTCCTGGGGCAGACTGCAGAGGAAATAGTGTGCAGTGTCAGAGGCTGGAAATGATTGAGCGGGCACTGGAAGAGGCTGCTCACCCTCAAAATAAGAGGAGGTACAGGAGTGAGCACAGCAGGTATTTTTTGATTGGCTAACTGAGCTGCTCCAAATTTTCCCAAACTTTTCTAGTCTTGAAAATCTTGATGTTTGGAGGGGCCATAGAATCTGTATACAGTCATTCTTTAGAACCTTTAGGGGAGTGGTTCCAGGCCCCCCCACCACCACAAACCAAAACACTTGGATGCTCAAGTCCCTTATATAAAATGGCATATTATTTGCATGTAGCCTACACATATCCTCCCTTGTATTTCAAATCATCTCCAAATTATTTACAATGCAAGTGCTGCGTGATAGTTGTCATGCTGTATGGTTTAGGGAATGAGGACAAGAAAAAAAGTCTGTCCATGCTCAATACAGATACAGTTTTTTTTTTCTGAATATGTTGTATCTGCTGTTCATAAATGTGGAACCCACATACACAGAGGGCCGACATATTTGCTTTTAATTTATTTTAATTAGTTATACATGACAGCAGAATGCATTTCATTTCATTGTACACAAATAGAGCACAACTTTTCATTTCTCTGGTTGTACACGATCTAAGGAGTCTGCTCCCCTCCCATCCCTCAGGCCTGGAAGCTGCATTGCCCTCAGGGAACAGGGACTCACTGGTGACCCCCACCTGCCCCAGAACCTTCTGGGGTGCATGACCATCCTTCCCACCCAGCCCAGCCTCAGCCCCAGGGCTCCCAGAACAGCCTCCTTGTGGAGCTCAGAGCACATCCATCCATATTGCAGCAGGGGGAGGCCCTGCAGGCCAGCCCAGGATGTGGGATAATTTGATATTCAAATCCTGGCAAAGACCTGCTTCAAATTGCTACAAATTAAGCTGATTTTGCCTCTCTGAATGAGGGATTTGCTCCTGTGGATCAACTCTTCCTGGACTTGATGAGGTCAGGATTAGAGAAGAGGGATGGGGAGCAAAAGCCCGAGGCAAGGCTGGAGGGCTGGGGAGTTAAGGGAAGGGGGGAGCCTGGACCCTGGAGTTAGGGAAGGCTCTAGGGGGTCTCCAAAACCATCTCTACCCAGGGATGGATAGCAGGGCCTCTGAACCCCAAATGGGTCAGCCTCATCCTATAGGTCCCCAGGGAAGCCCAGCCCTGTACTGTTCACAAGACAGTTTGTGGACCTCATCGGATCCATCCAAATCCCAGGAGTCAGGGGAGAATGATCACCCTCATTTTATTGATGAGGAATGGAGGCGCTGAGAGATGAAATAGGCTTCCCCAAGCCAAAGAAAACCTGGACCCAACCACTGCCACTAACTTGCTGTGTGACCTTGAACCAGTGACCTCTCTGAGCCTCCTTGTGAGGATTATCTGCGGTGCACACACAGTGCCAGGCACACAGGAAGCATGCCACAAACACTGGCCAGTGTTCCAGGCAAAGCCCTGAAGCTAGCAAGTAACCAAACAGGGATGGGAACCGGGGCCTTGCTTGCTCAGCTCAGGGAGAGTCTGTCCCCTGCCTGCTCCTGACTCTACGGACTCCTGACAGGACCCCCTCCCTGGCAGAACCTCATTTCCATCTGTTTTATCAGGGCCTGTACTGTATATTGCAGCAATTTCAAATTGCACCATTAAAGATTTTATGCTGGAGACGTTAAAATTAAAAAGATCTATGTGCAGAGAGTCACAACGAATTTAATCAACTTGATTTAATAGAAAACAGCAAATGGAATTTATGATGCTCCAAAAGACAAGGGAATTTTTTTTTTCAACAAAAATAATAAAAAGCACTTTGTGGAAAACAGAAAGTGGAGTCGGGTGGGGGGGGCGCCCCATCTGAGAGTTTATCAGAACCTAATCCTCAGCAAACAACCCCAGTCGGGGCTGTTTGCCCACTAATCCCAGCTGCCATTAAAATATTAAAGATAAATCTAATCGTCTCTTTATCCAAAATAAGCGACTTTTGTGTGGGGAGAAAACGTCTAACCCTTTGGGAGGAGAATTAGTCCCTAATGCATCAAATGGAATTCGGTCCAGGCTGGGGCGAAATAGGGTTTAGAGGCAAATGAGACGGTAATAGAAATAAAACCCAGAATAACAAATTAAAAACCCTCATTTACACGAATTAAAACGGCTCACAAAAGGGCTGGAGGCCCAGCCCTGCCCTCCTCGGCCCCCAGGCCCCTGGCCCCTCCCATGGTCTCATTGTCACCCATGCAAGTCCCTGGGAGAAGCCAAGGCATGACCTCATCCCCTCCATCTCTGCCCCCGCCCTCCCAGATACTTCCAGTAAGAAGTGTACGCTGTCCCTGCCCAGGCCTTGGCCCGGGCAGTATGTCCAAAGGCTCTGCCACATCTGCTGTGTGGGCTTTGGGGTCAACAGAGCTCCGTTCCTGTCCTCCTGCCTTCTCTCACTATATGAGGTCCTGGTTTAGTTTCTTAAACTCCTGCAGCCCCTGTTGGCTCAGAGGAAAGGGGGATAAGAATAACATCCGGGTCCTCACACAGGCCCTGCAGTGACCCCCATTGCTGCTCCCTGGCCTGCCACTGCTGAACTCCATCAGAGAAGGAGAGATGGGAAGCCACAGCACCTCGCCTGATCCATGGGACCACCCAGTAGCAGGCTCTCACTGAAGGCTCCCTTCAAGACTTCCAGGTGACTCAGCCACAAAGGACCCCAGGCCTCTGCCCCTGAGAGGAAAGAAAGGTTAGCAGCAGAGGCAGAGAGGGCCACCTGCAGCCATTTTGAGTACTAGGTGGGGTCACCCCCTGCAGTGTCACTCACAAGGGCTGAGGCCACCCAGATACTAAGCATCTTACCAAGCAGCCCTGTGGACCCTCCTTCATACGCTTCCCACCAGCACTTCCCAACTTCTGGTCAAGGACAGAGTTCCCTCACATTAAAACCATTCCCTCGGCCCTAGTGGCTGGATGCTTCTCTCAGGAGACGCACAGGGTCACGGAGTCTTGGGACAGGCAAGTGTGATAAACCCCTTTCCTGAGGGCCTGTTTGGACTGCAGAGGGGACAGGATGAGGAGGGGGCCCTTATGCCCAAGTAACCCCTACACACCCTACTGAAGCCCCACACCAGGAGGGCCGGAATGTACCTCTGACCTCCCCCAGCCTTCTTAACAAATCCACTGGAACAGGAAACTCGTGTTGACAGCATTTTATTATGGGATATTAAGTGGAATTGGATTGTGGGGCTAACCCTTCCCCTGGCTGGGTTTCTGCATTCAGTCGGCCTCACTCTTCCTGCGCCTTCCATGTCCCTCAGACTATGACCGCAGCCTTTGTTATGACAAGTTATGATTCTAGGCCAAGAGAAAATTGGGATGGGGTGGAGGATATCCCTGGCCCTGTGGGAGTTCGCCGAGTTCGGCCAGGGATGGCTGAGGAGAAGCACGAGGAGGATATTAGTTGGGATGGGATTTTTCCAGAATGTCTGAAGATTGATGGGAAAATGCTGAGAGGAGATGGCAGGTAGAGGAGGTAGGGGTTCCATTGCTTCAGGGAAAACAGTCCCAGAGAGCATTTCATCCCTACTGCCACCTCCTCTAGAAGTTGTCCCTGCATGTCCCATATAAAAAGGGAGAACTACCTGGGCACCGTGGTGCACACCTGTAGTACCAGTGACTCAGGAGACTAAGGCTGAGGCAGGAGGATTGCAAGTTTGAGGCCAGCCTCTGCCACTTAGAGAGATCCTGTCTTAAAATAAAAAATGAATGGGTGTGTAGTTCAGTGGTAGAGCACCCTGGGGTCAATCCCCAGTACCTCAAATAAAAAGGGGGACGGAACTGTAATACAGAAAGGCTAAGTGTAAGGTCACACAGCTAGCAAGTGGCAGAAGGGGAACTGAACCCAGGACTCTGTGATTTGAGAGCCAGTATCCACACTGCCTCATTGGTGACCTTGACCTTGGCCTGGGGGGGTTGGGAGAATGACGAGGGAAGATGCCCATAGTGTGCCAGGGCCAGTCTGCTTGCCTTATCTCCATAATGTCCCTAAGTCCTCTCAAACCCCGTCCCCGCAAGGTAGGTTCTCAAAAGAGGTTCTCATTCTACAGAAAGAAAAGCTGAGACTTGAAGAGGTTAAGCCTTTGTTGGTGTTATAGGCCTTCCCTAACCCACAACACTTGGCCAAGTAGTGCCCACCCGGTCTTCACGCTCATAGGTGTTCTGGGCAGCCTTCTGGACACTCCCCTTTCTTTCCATGTCCTGGCCCCAGCCCTCCACCCCCTCCCACCAGGCCTCCTGTCTCCTCTTCTGCCCCAGGTCCCCCCACATCACTTCCATTTGCACCCCACCTTCCAATCCTGCCCTTCACCACACACTGGCCCTGGTCAGCAGCCCAGCTCTGTGAGGCAGGAGCCCTGGCATGAGCCCCCTCCCAACCCACTCCAGTGCCAACACTCAGCAAGGGAGGTTTTGAGGGCAACCATGGGTGGATTCAAAAGTGGAATCTGCCTGCTTTGGCTAGAAGGGAGTTGTACCTGAGTCAGGGAACGTCCATGGAAAGGAAAATAGGAAACAACTTAGAACAGGTGGGGAAAAGACCAAAATAAAAGATGCTTGTGGCTTATTATAGTGTATTCTGTGTGTGTGGGGGGGGAAGGTTTACTAAATAGTATATAGTGGTTTGTGCTGGGGATGTGGCTCAGAGGTAGTGCGCTGGCCTAGCATGTGTGAGGCACTGGGTTTGATCCTCAGCACCACATAAAGTAAAATAAAGACATTGTGTCCACCTATAAGTAAAAAATAAATATTTAAAAAAGTATACAGTGAATCCCATTTTTATAAATGCGATTGCTTACATGGTTAGGAATTAACCAAAAAACAGACAAGCTGAAATGTTAATGGCAGTTATCTTGGGATGATTCTAATGTTTTTTTTTTTCTTTTAGTTTATCAAATTTTCTTATTTTTCATTATGAGTATGTATTACTTGTATAATAATAATAGTAATAATAATAAAGTCATATTTGGCATGAAATTTCCCTATAAGGCACTTTTCACATTCTTAGACTGTTTGCCCCTAATCAGCCACTGGCAGTGAACCTGGATGTACCAGGGGCATCTGGGAATTATCAGGGCTATACCTTGTCTGAGCCCAGCAGACTGGGGACTGAGAAGAGTTGAACCCTGGCCATGAAGTGGAGTGAGTAGAGGGGCCTGGAAGGCTCTGGGCCATTTGGGGCCTCTGGATGTGCTGGAAACTGCGGGGGCTACCAGGGAGAAGAAGTCTCAGCAGAGAAGCAGTGATGGAAGAAAGAGAGAACACTGGAGGCCTGGGGGACAGACCATGCCCAGAGGTGTCCTATGGGAAGAAGCAGAATTTCAAAGTCAGTGAGCCCAAGGGCGAGAGAACTTAGCATCATGAGGTGGGGCATTGGAAGACAGAGGGAAGCAACTCTGGGCATGGTATCCAGAAACCCGAGTTAGGGCTGAGAACAAAGGGACTCTGAAGAGAAGGGCTTTGTGGAGACCACTGGGATGAGGCTTCCCTCCAGAGGCTGATGGGCTCCATAAGAAGACATGTATACGGCTGGGCTGCGTTCAGTGGTGAAGCTCTTGCCTAGTACCCCAGAGGCCCTGGGCTTGATCTGCAGCGCACACGTGCGTACACACACACACACACACACAAAGATCTGTTCTCTGTACAGCCACACATTCTGCTTTTCTTTAGCATCTTTATAACCAGCTCAGGAACCAGGAGGGCTTGGAAAAGTCACCAGGTGTTAGAGTCTGTAAACAGTCAAAATAACACCTGGCATTTTGCCAGGGGAATGTTAGAGTTCGTAAACAAGTCTGGATGGTGCCTGGCAAAATGCCAGAGGGAGTGGTTTGAGAAGTAACAAAAGCGAGCCATTAAGTGTGGAGATTCCTGATTGGTTGACTGCTGTATCTAGTTTATGCTAATTAGATAAGCTGTGTGGAATGTATAAATACGGCTCCTGTCCTGCAATAAACGGCTTCCACTCCTGCTGTATCAATCTACACAAGTTGTTCGTCACCCCCGGTTAGTTTGCTGCAGCCGGACTGCGGCAACCAGGTTGGCTGTTGACACTGACTATCTCTGGAGAAAGCCACAAAGAGCATGGCTTTTGGAATCCCCTAAGTCTGGATTCAAACCCCACCCCTGCCACTCCCTTCTCTGTGGCCTCAGATAAGCCTTGTACCCTGACACTTCTCCAAAATGGGAATCATGACGGATAACATGCTGAGGGACTCTTTGTGGAGACCACTGGGATGAGGCTTCACTCCAGAGGTAATTGCAGGTAAATTTAATTGCAGAAACCCAACATGAACTGATGGAGGATACTGGACGTGACTGAGCAGCCATGGCCGGGGGGAGTGTTCTTAAGCCTTAGCAGCAACAGGGGAAGGAACTCATGGCGTGGCCAGTCCTTCTTCTCACCCTGATCCTCTGGGCATGGGCTTTCTCCAGAAATGGTTGCTGCCAACTCCCAGGTTTATGATGTTACATCTCCAACCATCAGAGGTTAAACCCAAATCCAGAAATCATAGGAAAGGGAGTCATGGACCCAACCCAGGTGAATGTCCCTGAGCCCAACAATGGTGACCTGAGAAATGAAATCATTTTACGACAGGGAAGCATACATTCCCAGAATGCACAGTGCTTGGTTAACAAACAGTAAGGGACCACAACAGAGGGTTATTGAAGCTATAACAACAACCATAGGTTGAAGTAAATACAGTGTCACCAAGCCCCTGCCACATACCAGACACGGAGCATTCTACCTTCGTTTTCTCCTTCAATCCCCACACAATCCCATAAGGTAGATTCTTTAATTATCTCTATTTTCCAAAAGAGGAAACTGAGGCTTTCAGAGGTCAAGTACATGGCTTAGGACACATAGCTTGGAAGTGTTGGAGCTAGGTCTGAATCCCATCACCTGACTCCAGGTATTTTTAGACACTGAGTCCTAACACATGGTGACCAAATAGCCAAGGGTGTGTGCTCTGGAGTCAGGTGGCTAGCCTGATGGTGTGTGTTTATTCTCGATGCTTCCTTCACCCTCCACCCTTGTCAGGGCTCCCCTTTGCAGGGAGTCTGTTGCCCCACCCCATTGGTCTGGGACTTGGTCATGGGACTCACTTCAGCCAATGGTATGTGAACAGCTTGGTCTGGCTCAGCTGCTGGTCGACCTAACTTCAGCCAAGAGAAGAGCAGGCGTTGGTAGACACCAGTCCCAGAACGGGACACGTGAGGCTGGCCTGACACCAGCCCACAGTTCAGAGCCAAGCCCAGCTGTGCCTGGCTGACCCAGGGACCCTGAGATGTTTGCTACACAGTATTTATAGAACACGGAGTTTCACTGTTTGGGTGGCCCTTGCTATTTGTAGCTAGTGGACATCTTCTTGTGTGGCCCCTTTGTGTGAGGGACTGGGTATGCTGTGGCCACTAGGATCTGACCATTTCTGTCTAACTCAAGTCCTCTAAACAGGCAGTCTTCTTTCCAGAGCTCCCTGTTAGGGTGAACCCAGGCTCTGAGATCTGCAATGCAATCCAAGGCTCTGCCTGCCCAATTGTGCTTCCTCCTTTTTACCTGTCACACATGTCCCCACACCATAAACCACTGCACTCCTAATTCTTCCTCAGTATCTGCTTCCCTCAAGTACTCAAATGGAGACAGTCTTATTGCCACAAAACCTAATTCACTGGGTTCAAATACTGACAACACAATTCACTAGCCACCTGACCATAACCACACTGTGATTCAGTTTCCTCATCTGTAAAGAGAAGATAAGAGAAGCACCAACCTCTTAGGTTTTCTGCGAGCATTAAATAAGATAACCCATGTATAGTGCTGAGCAAAAATGTCTGGCACATAGTAAGCACTCAATAAATATTAACTGAGATTGCCAGAGATGGTTATAAATCCCAATAGATAAATCTAAGCTATATGTAAATGCTAGATAGTAAAATACCAAGTCAACAGGAATAAATCTCAGGTGGATCTTTAAAAGACTGAAGAATGACAAAAGTGGGCAGATGAGATGCAATTGTGGACAAGTACAAGGTAGTACTTGCAAATGAGATGGCTGATACATTCTGAGTCCTCATTTGTAATCAAGAAGCAGATGACCAGACTTCTGACTGATCTTTCACCATCTTCTGAGCACTTGCTTACATATTTTCTCCCATGGTCCTCTAAGAGAGCCAGGCACACCACTGCAAAACTGCTTTAGGGCTCATCAGTTAAGACACTGGGGAAGGTCACCTAGGTGTCAGGGAAAAGAAGAGGAGCAAGTAAAGATCAGGTTCTATGAGACTGGAGAGGAGAGATGGACCCAAGAGAGATTGTCAGGACACAGGGCAAACCAGATCTCTGCTAAGACTGTAGTAACCCTTCACTTTCCCCCAAGATTGAAACATTTTATTTCAATTGCTTCTCCATGGTATCAGTGAGGAATTGCTTGTGGCCTCCAGGAACAGACAGCAGAGACCAGTGACTTCAACACTGAGTTCACTGGGGCAGTTCCAGGGCTGATATGGTAGCTGACAGTTTTCAAGCAACTAGATGCCTATCCTCTCAAGGTCACTTCATATTCCGCGACAGTTGCTGAAGATGTACTATGTCTGTGTTCCAGTCAGACAGCTGGAGGCAAAATGGAAAAGAACAAAAAAGAGTGTGGGCTAAATGTCTTAGTCTTCTAGTTGCAAAGGAGGCTGGGAAAGGTAGTCTTTAGTTATTAGGAATATCATCATTTGGAATAGAATTAGGGTTCTGATACCAAAGGAAGAAGGGGAGAATGGAACTTAGTTTAATAGCCACTCTCAGTCTCAGAATTTGCAAGATTTCTCTCCAAAGTCCTTCTCTTTGTAAACCCATGTTAATCATAGCTCAGATTTGGCCCAGATTTGATTATTTAAGGAAATTAAGATTTCCAACTCATAGTACAGGATAGGATAGGGTTAGGTACTACATTCACATCTTATAATAAAATTCTGGGTTATACACAATTATCTGGCTTAGCCAAAAATGAACTTGCTAGAAAGATAACAGTAGTTCAGAGATTCTCCATGAGGTTTGGAGACCAGAATCAACACCCGGAATCCCACCATCATACTGGTCTGGTGAAGAAGCCATTGTGGTTACTGTTACCTCCACTGGACCCTAGGTAGGTGCTGGAGCTCCCCCTGCTGCCCCCACCAATGCTGGACACAGAATTCCCTTGCTAACTTATTGTTCTGCGATTTGATCTTGTTTCACCGACTGCTGTCACCAGAGAAGATCCTCCACAGTTCTTGCTTCTTTGTCACTGCCTCCCCATTTAAAGTTCAGGGTGGTCGCTTCTGATTGGCGGAGCTCGGGTTACATGGCCTTATTCTAGTTACAAGAGAAGCTGGGAAGATAAATGTCTGGAATTTCCAGTATCATCACAGAAGAGGAACTATGTCTTTCAACAGGACTCATAAGTTGTAAAATTCCCCCAAATAAGAATCAAGTTCAGGGCTGGGGATGTGGCTCAAGCGGTAGCGCGCTTGCCTGGCATGCGTGCGGCCCAGGTTCAATCCTCAGCACCACATACAAACAAAGATGTTGTGTCCGCTGAAAACTAAAAAAATAAATATTAAAAAATTAAAAAAAAAAAAAAAAAGAATCAAGTTCAAGCTGGGTGCCGTGGAACACTCCTGTAATCCCAGCCACTCAGGAGGCTGAAGCAGGATTGCAAATTCAAGGTCAGACTCAGCAATTTAGCAAGACCCTGTCTCAAAATAAAAAATAAAATTAAAAGGGGCTGGGGATTAGGTTCAGTGGTTAAGTGCCCCTGGGTTTAAATCCCTGGTACCAAAATAAAATATGTTTTTAATTTAAAAAATATCAAGTTCTAGCCGGGCGCGGTGGCACACACCTGTAATTGCAGTGTGTGGCTGAGACAGGAGGGAGGCTGAGAGGGAGGATTGCAAGTTCAAAGCTAGCCTCAGCAATGGCGAGGCACTAAGCAATTCGTGAGACTCTGTCTCTAAATAAAATACTAAATAGGGCTGGGGATGTGGGTCAGTGGTTGACTGCCCCTGAGTTCAATCCCTGGTGTTGAGAGCCACAGTTTAGTCGGAATGACGCCTGGCATTTTGCTAGAGGGAATGGTTGAAAGGTGACCCTGCTCCGGGATTAGGGCGGCTCCGGGATTAGGCAGGATCCTGCTGGGATTAGGGCGGATCCTGCTGCCTCGGGGCACCCGCTACTTTGGAGTTCCCTTTTGAGTTCTCACGGGGTTCTGGGAGAATTGGCGCGCGGAGCCCGGTGGAGAGAGTGTGTTCTCGGGAAGTGTGTGTAGAGTGCCGGTGAGAGTTCGGGAATAGAGTTGCTGTTTGAACCTACAAGGCTTTGTGGCGGCTCGGTTATTTTGTGCCCAGCCAGACTGTGGCACCCTGGTACCAAAAAAAAAAAAGGTTTGATGTTGTACAGCCCATAAAATAATAAATATCCATTACAGGACTTTATAGACAGTCTTTTCTTTTGCAGTGCTGGGAATGGAACCCAGGGCCCTGCACATATCAGCAACTCTCTACCACTTCATTCCCAGGCCTCACTGTTTCACATAATCTTCACGACAGCCCTGTGGAGTAGGTCTCACCACTTCCATTGTAGGTGAACAAACAGAAATTTCAAAGTGTGAAGTCACTTGTCAAGGTCATGCAACTGGAAAAGACCAAGCTACGCACCTCAGAGGGCCAGTACATAAGGAATCTGGAAATTTCCTCTAGGGATCAGATTCTGGGGGTACCTTTGCAGCCCCGCCCCTTTCCTGCCTTTGATCGGATACCCCATGGCCATCATTCCCTGGTCTCTACCTGCCTCCAAGGTCTCCGGGGAAGCTATCCTCAAGGTCACATGGCTTCTGCCTTCCTCACACCATCCTGTCTTTCCAACCATTGACAACAGTTTGATATTAATGTCTGCTATGGACTGTTCATTATCCATCCTGTGATCCTGCTTGATCCTAGCCTCGCCTCTGATTTGAACAGAGACAGAAACTGAACTTCTGGGCTCAGGAGGAGAGGCCACAGGGACCCTTGACTCAGGAGAAGCCCTGGGACTGGTGTAGAGGCTGCTGTATGGAGGACACAGAGTGACCTTCAGGAAGACTTGACTCCAAGATCTATGAGCTGCCGACTATGAGACTCATGCTCCGACTGGAAGAGAGCTTGGAGCCTTCAAATTTCTCTTGTATGAATCCTAAGGCCATCCTCTTCTTTCCATGTCCACTGCCACCCTCCACCCTGTAAATCAACCACTGTGGTCTCTTGCTTGAACCACATAACAGCCTCAAATTGTCCTCTCTGCTTCACAACTGCAAGCAGCTTTCCTGCCCACTGAGGATAACATCCAAAGTCCCTCTGAAGTCAGGTCCTCTAGCCTCCTCCTTCTCCCCACTGGTCCTAACACCTACCTGGTTTCTGTCTAGAATGTGCACATTTGCAGTCCCCCTTTTATGGTGTGAATATAGTTTTGAGTGTGTCCCTTAAGGGCTCCTGGCTGCAAACTTGGTGCCTAGTGTAGCAAGGCTTGGATGTGCTGGAATCTTTCAGAGGAAGGACCTAGTGGAGGGAAATCAGGACATTGGGGGTGCTGCCCTCAGGAGAAGTTAATACTGGTCTTGAGGAGTGAGTTAGTTCTCATGAGAACGAGTTGATATAAATAAGTCTGGATCTTCCATCGCTTCTGACTACCTGTCTTGACATATGATCCTTCTTATACCAGTCTCACCACGATGCCATCTTCCATGATGCTTTTGCCAGAGGTTGCCCAATCTTGAACTTTCAGCCTCCAAAACTGAGCTAAACAAATCTTTTTTCTTAATACATTATTCAGCTTCCGGCATTTTGTTATAGTAATGGGAAATGAGCAATATACCCCCTAATTCTGTCACTATCCTTGCCCTCTTCATGGCTGGCTTCTTTTCACCACTCAGGTCTCTGCCCAATATTGACTCCTCATAAAGGCCTTTCTGTCCCACAGTCAGTGTATAACCCCTTGTCCTGCTTTATCTTATCTCTAGCTCTTTTCACCTTCTTAAATCCTCTCACTTTGAGGGTGTAGCTCAGTGGTAGAATGTGTGCCTGACATGCACAAAGCCCTGGATTTGATCCCTGGTATGTACATTTGCACTCATGCACACGCACACATGCACACACACACACACACATGCACACACAAAGATCTTGCTTATTTCTTTACTTGCCTTTTTGTTAACTATCTCCCACAACTAGAATATCAATTCATTAAGAACAAGGGTACTGTAGATTGAATCTTAAATGTCCCCCAGAGGCCCACATGTTAAAGGCTTATCCCCCAGCTTGGCACTACCGAGAAGGGATGGGGCCTAACGGGAGTTGTTAAATCACCCAGGGCATGCCCTGGAAGGGGATTGTGGGACACTGGTCTCTACCTCTCCGATTTGCTTCCTGGCTGCCATGAAGTGAGTGGCTTCCTGTGCCATGTGCCCCCACTGTGATGTGATGCCTTGCCATAGGCCCGAAACAATAGACCAACTAGTAGAAAATGAAACCTCCCAAACTGTGAGCCAAAATAAACCTTACCTCTTTTTACATGGATTATCTCAGGCATTTTGTTACAGTATCAGAAAGCTGGCTAATCCAAGGGGCTTTACTGTCTTTCACACCACAGTATTCTTGACAAGAATAGTATTTGGCATAGTAGATGCTCAATAACTATTTGATGAAGGCATAAATACTTGACTAGGTTATCTTATAACAGTGCTGAGAGAAAAAAAAAACAAACAAACATCCTCTTAGTCATCAGGAATGTGGTCATATCCACCATCTGGGACTGAAGGGAAACTGAGATGCAGCCCAGAGACAGGCAGCAAGCTGGTAATGGAACAAGTCCTCTATGTCTTCCTTCTTTCCTTGTTCCATCTTTCTGTAGGTGAACATGGCAGAAGAGATCAGGACAATGTATGCAGAATGGTTTTCTTTTCCTTTGAGAAGCTAAGGCAGGATTAATGCTGAGGAAGGAAGGGCACAGAGGGGTGTGGGTGCTGAAAAGTGATGGATAATGTTCTGCTGGGATGAGACCCCCTGGTCAGCTACTGGGGGCTCCTGAAGGTGAGTGATAGGCAACAGGGCCATCTGCACAGTTGGCTGAAGGCATTACCAAATCTGTTCCTTCCCTCCCACTTCCTGAACTAACCCCTAGGAAAATTCTACAGGATACAGGTTACTTCTCAGGCTTTAGGAGGAAAAACCAAGCCTAGGTGTTTGAAGTAAGATATTTTTAACAGCCCTGAGTTTGGGAGACTTTTCCCAGCCTTGACCTCAGTAGCCCATCCCAACACCTCTTCCTTTCTTCCCTCCCATCCTTGTGGGGAAGGATGGTATCTCAAGAATTGGGGGGCATTACTTGTCTCCCTATATCCAAGATCCCTTTGTCCACTGGAGGCCCTAATTCCATCTTCAAGAAAACAAGGATGTAGTAGATCTGGACTCCAACTTGGCCCTTGGCAACTGTGTGTTCTTGAGGCCACCCACCCTCTCTGAGGTTGCTTTCTTACTTGAAAAATGATACACATCTTTAAGGTAATGGGGAGGCATCACTGAGGCAATGTCAGGAAGTCCAGAACTTGTTCAGTGTGCATAAGTTAAATGTGAATCAAACTCCCTCCTGAAGGGGCTGGAGGGCAGAGCTCAGCTCAGTGGTAGAGTGCTAGCATCTAAGGCCCTGGGTTCCATCCCCAATGGGGGTGAAAATTCCTCTTGTTTATCTCTCGTATCAACCTCTGTATTGTACAAAGGGAACAGAATATCTGGTCAAACGTCTGATGATCAGGCAAGGAGAGCACAGGACTGGGCCTAGGGAGAGAGTCCAGAACAACCAACGGTAAAGTTTACCCTCCAGGGATGAGCTCCCAGCACACAAGAGCATTTAAAAAGAAAAAAAAAAAAAATTCATGGGTGACAGATTCCTAATGGGATTATTGATTCAAACACAGGTCCTTTCTCTTCCCTGCATTTTTTTGCCCCTCCCAAAAATGTGTTGCTGCAGACTGGTTAGGGACTCAGGGAGGAGCAGCTGGGGGATGATTTATCTGCAGCTGGTGCAAAAAATGACCATCAAAGAGGCAAAGGAGAGAGCCAGCATCCCCCTCTTCCCTAATCTTCCCTCCTTAAGAGAGCTTTAGTGTCTTATTTGTAACAAGGGGGACAGAACTCCTGACCTATTGGAGAAGTTGAGTGAAATAAATGTGATAAGGAGCCTTGTGGCCATTAGTAATAATAGTAAGGGCCACATTCTAACCAGTCTCCAGGGCCACGCTCCATGCTAAGTGCATTAATGTCATCTCCTTCAACCACTGGCCCATGTTCCAGGAAGGCAGGTCTATCTTGTTTCCTGCCATATTGCCAATGCCAAGTCCAGTGTCCTCCTGCATGATGGTGTTGATGAATGCTCATGAGGGTGCCGCAGTCTGGCTGGGCACAAAATAACCGAGCCACTTGTGGGTTCAAAATAGGAACTCCTTTATTATCCGAACTCCCGCAAATGCCACCCACACGGCCCTTCCAGGAACACCACACACTGGAAATCCCTCCTCCAGCACTTCCCCAACCAATTTGAACTCTCCAGGAATCCTCAGAAGAACTCCAAAGTAGCGTGAGACTCTCCAAAGTAGCAGGCCGAGGTGGACAGCAGGGGTCTAATATACAATTGAATACACAGCTTAACATAACCATCATTATCTCAGTGGCTCACTGGCATCACCTCTCTACCACTCCTTTCTGGCACAAATGCCAGTCATTCCGACTCGGCTGTGGCTCTCAGCAGAGGGTTTTATTTTTTCATTATGGACCCTCATGGAGTAGCCTGATTGACTGCTTTCAGCACTGTGCATTTCTAATCTTAGTGCAGTTCTAAGGGGTAGGTACTTCCATTATTCTCACTTGATAGGTGAGGAAATTGAGGCACAGAAAAGTTGGATAGCTTTCCCAAAGTTACCAAGCAAGCGACAGCAGTAGTCTGAACCCACTGTGGATTATAGATCATGTCCTGTGCTAAATCAGGAGGTCAGGAGATGTTCACAAGTCCAGTGCAGGCTATTTTTTAGGTAAGAAATCAAAAGTGGCAGGTGCGATGGCTCATGACCATAATTCTAGCAACTCAGGAGGCTGAAGTAGGAGGACCATATATCCCAGGCCAGCCTGAGTAACTTAGTGAGACTCTGTCTCAAAATTAGAAATAAGAGCTGGGGATATATCTCAGTGGTGGAACACTTGTCTAGCATTCATGAAGCTTAAAGTTCAATCCCCAGTACCATCACAAAAATTAAAATTAAAATTAAAAAATTAAAAGGGCTGGGATGGGGTTGTGGCTCAGCAGTAGAGCGCTTGCCTAGCAAGTGCAAGGCCCTGGGTTCATCCTTAGCACCACATAAAAATAAATAAAATAAACGTATTGTATCCAACTACAACTAAAAAATAAATAAATAATAAAATAAAATAGAAAGGGCTGGGTATATAGCTCAGTACCTCTGGGTTCAATCCCCAGTACTGGGGAAATAAAGAAAAAGAAGAAATTAAAGCTGAGAAAGAAGTTTAAATGATCAATCCAAAGCCAACCTGAAATTTGGATCCAATGTGACCAAGCTTAATGCTTCTGAAAGGCTGTGATTTACTTCACCCCACCCCTAGCCCAAGCTTTGGGGCACACAGTTTCCTGTAGGGCTCCCCCATGCTCCATAAGTGACTTGAGTCTGGCAACTGTGGAGAAAGAACAATGACATCCCCAAGCTCAGAGACAGTACCTCCACAGGAGGCTGTCAGGACTCTAGTTCCCAGGGTAGGGCTGGCTGCAGGCTGAGCCTGGGCCCTCTCTCTACCTGCAGCCTCTGACAAGGGTGCCTCTCAGAGAGCCTGGGGCTATTGAAAAACCAGCCTCTACCTCAGAGCAAAGCCTGTCCAAGGAAGGGACATCACCTTTGTCCTTGGAAAGACCCACAGAGCACCCCTAGACACATTCCCACCCTGCTAAGTGATTTATCTACAAATAACAGGAGAGATCTGCTGTGTCAGGTGTCCCTGACTCAGTCAGGCTAGGTGGGGATCCATAGCAACCCCCTAGCAGCCACCAATCAGCATGAGACAGGGAAATACCTGGGATGCCAGATGACCCTCCCAGTAGTTTATGGTGGTTGATAACGTGTTGGGAAACCATGTAGTTCAGCACGTACACCCCTCTTGGCTTAAACCAATCAGTTCAAATAAATCCCCCTCTTGTAGTAACCAATCACCCCTACTCAACTTGTTCCCGCCAGTGAATGCGCTAATCATGTTTTAGAGTTGTTATTTGATTTTCCCGCGGTGTGTGATGATTTGCTAAGAGATGCTGTGATGTATGTGGGGATCCCTGCCTTCTCCAAAGAATGTATAAAACTGCTGCAAACCCTGGGCTCGGGGCCTCTCAGCGTCACCAGTTGCTGTGTGTGCGCGCGGAGGACCGAGCTAGCTCGCAATAAACACCTCTTTGCTGCTTACATCGATCTTGGGTCTCTGGTGGTCTTTTGGGGGTCCCAAATTCGAGTATAACACTATCCCTTGTGGCAGTCTCTTGTGGCAGAATGGTGACTGACCCCTTGGATTGGGAACTGGCAGCTTCAGACATGGGGATTGGTCAAGAGATTTTTCATCCTCATATCCTGGCAAGAGCCAACATCATCGCTCACTAGTTTTCCATCACTCACGTTTTGCCCATCGGCTGGCATCTGGTTCATCACGGCTGTCTTGTTATAAGTCAGGGACACGACAGATGCCATTAACATAACATCCCCATCCATCCTCCCAGGGTAGGGTGGTATGGAGAGAGGCTGAGAGAGAAAGATGAAGTCAAAAGGTAGCAGCTTCTGACATCAGATGGTTGTGGATGTCTGACCTCTGCTGCTTATTTGCTAGGTAACCTCTCAGGAAACTTAAGTTTCTGTAGCTGTAAAATGGGGCCAGAAATGCCTCTGTGGCAGGCAAGGACACCATTCTGCATAGCTCCAGAGGTACCATTTACATTGTCTATGGGAGTGGTGCCACTTGGTACCCAACTTCATAGAATACAAGGTGAAGGTGCCTCAAGACTGCATATCCCACATCTGTACCTTGCAAGTGAGAATTGCTAAGTCAGTTTTCAGATGCCGAGCCAAGGTGCTGTCGGGCTGTTGTGAGGACCAGGGGCTGGGGTCATGGAGGTGCACTGGCGGGCATGGCATTATTATGGGTTAATGGAGTGAAAGGCTCCCCTCTTCTACGTGGCTCCTGCACTGTAAGCCCCTGACGAATTCCAGCTCACATTCACTAGAGGGGATGCAGACCCACCTCACCACAGCTCTTTAGCAAGTTCTCCGTTTAACTTCCTGTAGGGTTTCTTCTAACCTCTCAGTCTGGCCCCATGGTAGCCACAGAGGATATCAGACACCCTGGCATTGGGCGGAGGATGGTTACAAGGTTTCCCTCTATGTAGGGGTTTATAGCTGACTGGCCAAAAAAAAAAAAAAATCCTGAATAGAATCTCTTCTCAGCCTGGGTTTCCAACATCTGCCCAAAGAAAGTGATCTTTTCTTTACCTCCCTTCATAGCATGTTTTTCAGTCAAGAAACTTTTATTAAAACCTATAAGGCTGGATATGGTGGCACATACCTATAATCCCAGCAGCTTGGGAGGCTGAGGCAGGAGGATCATGAGTTCAAAGCCAGCCTCAGCAAAAGTGAGGCACTAAACAACACAGTGAGACCCTGTCTCTAAATAAAATACAAAATAGGGCTGGGGATGTGACTCAGTGATCAAGTGCCCTTGTGTTCAATCCCTGGAACACCCCCCCCCCAAGGAAAAAAAAAAAACCTACTATATGCAAGGAACAGTGGAGAGAGGAGTCCCAAGACAGGCAAGACAATTTCCAGCCTTAAGAAAGTCACAGCAGAGATAGAGGTGGCCCATGTGGGACCTCAGGGATACACTGCAGCTTGTGCAGTGTGTGTGATGGGCGCATTCACCTTCACTAATGGCACTTGGACCGTGCTCTCCTCTGAGCCCTCAAGCAAGAGCGCCTTGGAAGCCAGTAGCTACACTGCCATATTTAGAATTCAGGCGTTCCTCCTCTCCATCGGAGGGTCCCATCCAGTTGGTCCCATCCTGTCGAAAGCAGTTTCCTGCAGCCTCCCTCTGCTTTTAGCTGGCACCACTGGCTGCCCTTCCGGTGCAGGAGGTGATCACAGGGTCTCCATCAACTGGGGAAGGCAGCTCCCCTTCTAATTGCCTCTCACCCCTCCCTTCTCCCTCTCCCTTCACATCAACAGTCCCAGCCTCTTCATTCTGTTTGCTCAATGAACTCTGAAGTATAGCAGGCCCTTTGCCTTGTCTGTCTGTTACTGCAGAACCCTTAGGTCCTCTAGCTCAGAGCTGGTAGGTGCTCTGTACATATTAGTTGAATGACTAGGTGGCAGAATAAACGAAGACCACTCTTCATGCTTACTCTAGGAAGATGTTCAGAAGTCCATGGTCCTTCAAAGAAGTCTTCACAGCTTCTGTTTCCCACCAGAGAGCCCTCGTCCTAACCCCTTTATTATGCATTCCTTCATTGGGTCTGTATTTATTGAACAGCTCTCCTGAACTAGGCATTATAACCTGTGCTGAGGAGACAAGCCTTGACAAGTCCTCCAACAGTTTCCTTCTCCACATCTTGGCCCCTTCTTTTATCCCCATTGCCACCACACTGTCCAGAGCCCTCACCCTTCCCTTGTCCCCTTTTACACAGGCGTCTTCAAATTGGGCCCGTTTAAGGCTGCTGTTCGTCCTAAGAGTTAAGGGAGGGAGGAGGTCTCCCAGTTTCTAGTTTATGCCTTTAGCCCATCCTCCCACCCGACCTCAGGTACCTGTCCCCAGGGACAGGTCCTAGCCAGGATGTGCTCAGAACCCTTACCCACTCTGCCTCCCGGAAGAATCCCGGATTCTTGTTTTACCTCGGCCCCTGGGGTCCCTGCCCAAGGGCATTCTGCAGAGCCCACCAGCACTCAGACCCGCAGCGCCCTGGCCCCTCCGAGCTGCCTGCGGCGGGAGCTGCCAGCTTTTTGGAATTCCTAATCGCTCCTGGCCCCGGTGATTGGCTGTTCAGCTCTGACCCCACTTGGGCTGCCGCCTGGTTGGATAAAAGGGGAATCTCCTTGGGGCTCCAGAGCATTAGACACCGGAGGGGGCACCTGGGACCAACTTTGCCAAGCAGGGAGCCCGGTGGGGGGGTGGGGGGAGCAAAAGACCTGCAGCCTCAGCCCCTCCAAAGAACCGGGAGATGACGGGGAAAACGGGGGAAGCGCTGAGCAAGCCCAAATCTGAGACAGTAGCCAAGAGTACCTCGGGGGGCGCCCCGGCCAGGTGCACAGGGTTCGGCATCCAGGAGATCCTGGGCTTGAACAAGGAGCCCCCGAGCTCCCACCCGCGAGCTGCCCTCGACGGCCTGGCCCCTGGGCACTTGCTGGCTGCGCGCTCCGTGCTCAGCCCTGCAGGAGTGGGCAGCATGGGGCTACTGGGGCCCGGAGGGCTTCCCGGCTTCTACGCGCAGCCCACCTTCCTGGAAGTGCTGTCCGACCCTCAGAGCGTCCACTTACAGCCACTGGGCAGAGCGTCGGGGCCGCTGGACAACAGCCAGACGGCCAGCTCGGGTAGGTGCGGGCGAGGCTACGAGGTCGATGGTGGGCGTCAGTCGGGAGCCCCGCGCCGTCGGCTCTCGCCTGCCGGACGAGGCCTCCTCCAGGTGGAAAAGTTCCTGCAGGCCGAGGGGTGGCACGCAGCTCGGGCCTGGAGCCAACCGACCCGGGAGCAGGACCCGGAGGATGCTCTGGCGCCGGCCGGGTTTGGGCCCCAGCATTTCCAACTGCTGTTAGTTCCCGTGACCCTGAGTCAGGCTGGTCTGGGGCGCAGCGCTGGGTTGGGGCCCCAGTGGATACCCGGCTTGGGATGTCAGACCCGTGGAGCAGGGTCTGCGGGAGGCCTGGAGCTTCCCAGCTCTGCCGCTCCGTGGCGGTCCAGGCCTCTGGGAGGATCCGCGCTCCTGGAGCTCGATGTTGTTCCGCGCGCTGGCGGCCCAGGAAGCGGGTGCAGGCTCTGGCCCCAGCCCTGGTGTCCAAAGTTGCAATTTTCCTCCTCCTTTCTTCATTCCTCCCTCCCCGCATTGCTCAGCTGGATTTATTTTTCACCCCACGAACTTGGAGAACCAGGCCACCGAGCCAGCCGAAGTGGCCGCCATCGGATCCTGTGTAAGCGTCACAATTTATCGGATCTCGGCGCTTCGCTGGCCCAGGACCCTAGATGACCTCGCCACGCCCTCCCTCGGCCACTTTCCTAGCCGACCGCTTTGGTCTTCTCGGCCCACCGGCTTTTGTGCCCTCTACGCAATTTCCCCAAATTTTCGTTCCATTTTATTCTTCTTTTTTTTTTTTTTGAAAGGGCAACGAAAAGTGGCTCGTTGCAGGCTCTCCGATTTCGAGTCGGGGGCACATTGTGGGGGCATCGCGAAATCTACAGCGACCTGGCAACTCCCAGCCCTTTCCGGGGCTCAGCTCTCGGAGACACGAGTCCGCTCCTCCGGGCCAACTTTCTGACTCGGGACGCCAGGGCTGCAGGCGCAGGGAAGAGAGCAGACCCGAGGGTCCCTGCGACCCCGTGAGGCTGCCGGGTTCTCCGACCGTCCCTCCCCCCAAGACTCCGGGGCCTTTGCCTCTCTTGCAACGAAATCTGTTCAGATTCTCCAGATTGAGGCGCCGACATTGGTGGGGCCATCTTGGGCTTAGGGATGGGGACAGCCACTGGAGTCCCTGAGGGCTTCCAGGGAGACCGCAGGCCCGCACGGCTCGCGCCGGCGGCCGGGGGTGGGGCCCTCGCCGGTTTCGGGTGCCGCAGAGCGCTCTCCCCATTCTGCTGCATGTCCCTCCACCCGCTTTTCAGATTCTGAAGATGTTTCCTCCAGTGACCGAAAAATGTCCAAATCGGCTCTAAACCAGACTAAGAAACGGAAGAAGCGGCGACACAGGTAAGACCCCCGCGGCGCTTTCGGTTACTGCTCCTGTCCATCCGCTCCCCTGCGGTCCCCTGCTCCGGTCTCGGGTCTTATTTTCGCGGACCCCAGAGCTGAAGCCCGGGGCCGTACTAGGGCGGAGAGACCCGGCGTCGTTTGTGGGAATCTGTCTGGGCTTGGCGTCTAGCCGCACCAGGTGAGGATGCCGAGGGGCCGCCAGAGCAGCCTGCGCAGCTCCGCCGCGGGGCTGCTTCCCCAACTGGTCGGGCTTTCGCCTCCCTCCGCAGGAGAAAGGAAAGGCCCCAACCTGGGCCAAACCCGAGCTGGAGAGGGGTCGGCGGTCCCCACTTCCTGGCAGCAGCACATTTTGAGAGCCACGCAGACCTGGCGGCGGGCAGATTGGGCCCCCATCTCCCACTGGAGCCCACCTTTTTACCTTTTTTCGCTGCCCCCGACCCCCATTCTTCTCTGCCAACTCCCCAGTTTTCTGCTCCCACCGTTCCCCAAAGCTCGAGCGATATCTGCGCTTATGGAACGTATTCTTTTGGCTTCTGTTATTTTATGCTTCTGAGAGTTGCTACCTTTATGTGAGCCTCAGTTTCCTAGTCTGTAAAATAGGGGGGTCCCAACAGAACCACTGGAGTGGGGTGGACTGCATTGGAGTGCAGACCAGGGAGAGAGTTAAGTGTCTTTAAATAGACATTACTTGCACGAAGTTAAAATTTAATAGGTGCCAAAGGGTATGTCCTAAAAAGCAATCACCCTTTTCCTGCCCCACGCCCCCAGAGACCTGTTTCCCTTTGGCATCAGCACCACTGCTACTCACTCCTTGTGTAAGTTCATGGGAAGATTTTTTTTTAAGAAAATAAAGGGGCGAGAAGCAAAAATCTGCCGTCTTTCTGCGAGTGCTGTCCCTGCGCTCCCTCCCCAGCCGGGCTGTTTTCCCAACTCTTTCTTTGCCCCAGTCCAGGTGGGTCGCTAATGGGATCCCACTGGACATTTCCCCATTGGGGAGCTCCCTAGATCCCTGCCTCGCTTCATCTTCTCCTCTCTCCCCAATTTGTTCCCAAGCCTCTTTGTAGGCTCTTTCTCTGCCCCTCCCTCTTCCTTCGCCCTTGGAAGTTCCACTATTGACCCCCATTTTTGAAAACGGCCCTTCCTGACCTCTCAGGCCCCAATAGGTTCCTGCTTGAAAGAAGGTGAACTTCGACTTGGTTTCTCTTTGATGGATTCATTTCCTTTGGACAGTTATTTGCTTTCCTTGCTTATTTTAAATGGAAACGTTTTTTATTAGTCCTGTTCCTCATACTTTTAAAATTCAACGAATATTCATAAAACACCGCTGATGCACCTTCTCTTGCTGGTCCCAGGGTGTGTAATCCTGTCAGCCTTCCCAAACCAGGACAAGGATGTGGAGGTAGCCTGCTGCTACTGTGCTGACTGTGGAATATGGGATAGGGGTTTCCCTAGATATTTCAAATTATCCCTCAAATTCTGGTACTGGAATGGTATAAGGGCTTAAGGTTCCTGACCCTTCGACCCTCTCCCCAAAGACCTTTGGGGGCTTTGGTGAATTCCCAGAGGGGCAGAACAGCAACTCACCAACATCAGAGAATTAACTATCTTGGGTTTCTATTTCTGGTGCATGAAGGCAGCAGATTATTGGAGAGGAGAATGGCTACTGATGGCTGGCACAGTATTTATTTATTTATTTATTTATTTATTTATTTATTTATTTATTGTCGGGATTAAATCCAAGACTTTGCACAAAGCTAGGCAAGCCCTCTGCCGCGGAACTAAGCCCCCTACTCCTTGGTGCGGTTTTTAGTTAGGGGAAAAACAAACAACAACAACAAAAAAACATTTTCCTGAGTTTTTCTCATTAGGGAATTTGGGGGAAGAGCCCCTGGAATCTGGTGATGAGTGATGGGGTTGTCTTTATCTCCCCAGGAAACAAACCAGGTTTAGCAGGGTTTGGTGGGGGTGGGGGTGGAGCAGCGATGGGGACAGTTTCTGGGATTTTGCTCTTCTTGGAAAGCTCAGTTCCTCTTTAGACTGGATACAACAGGATTGAAGGACCTGGGACTCTAGCTAAACCAGGAGCAAAGTTTGGGTCACATAGTGGGCAAAGGAGGACCTCTATGGGGAATATGACACATGGTCCAGTTCTGGGGCAAGAATAGGGGAAGTTGGGGGGATTTGAAGTTTGTTTTTGTTTTTTCTTAATCGGGTACTCTTCCAAGTAGAGGCAGCCCTCACAATGACCTCTAATCAGCTTTACTCTGACTTTGGCCAGGTCACACTACCTGTGTAACTCAGTTTTCCTGGTTTTGAAAAGGACTTGCATATATTGATTGTTTATTTTGGCGATCAGTTCCGGAGCCCTTCAGCAAATGGTAGAAGAGAAATAGAAAGCAGCAGATCTTCAAAATTCTTAAGAATGAAACTTTCCATATACATAAGAATTCCACATATGCCCCTCAAGAGAACAGATGGAACGATTTAGAGTCAAACCAGTCATTTTCTGTCTTCCTCTCACACCCCCTGCATCATCCCTGAGATATTAAAGTGGACACCAGAACAAGGAATATGTGGGGCTTTCTCGTGTTTTCCTGCGTTCGGTGAGCGTGAGGGCGAAGCAGTGAGGCATTCTAACCCCTCTGTGCTGGTCCCAGGCTCCAATCCCAGGGGCTCGAGCAAGGGATGTACCGATTTTACAAATTCAGTTTGTGGAAACTGGACCATCTCGTCTATTGGCTTGTTGATAAGGGTACAGGATAAAGGTCACCTAAATCCTAGTGAAATTAAAAGAAGACTTTGTATCTGGAAATGGGCGTTTAGTGGTTTATTCAAAAAAGGTGGTTTATGAGCCCCCTAATATTGGAGGTGAGATTTTATGTGTTGGGGCATATTCGTTTGCTCATTTTCTTAGTGTGAGAGAATGTAGCTTTAACTAGATCCCTAAAGCAGTTTTTGACACAAAACAGGTCAATGGGAACTGCTCAGTCGGGGGCCAAGGAGGCTTAAATGGGACTTTCAGTCAAGTAGTTGACTCAGTGTGGGGGTTGGTTGGAAAGTGGCACTGGAGGGGACTGAGGAAAGTCCCCTGAGGGCAACTCTAGGCGGTTGGTAGGTCTGGTGTTGGGAGAGAAAGGTCAGGTGAGCAGGAAGGAGTGTTGGGGTCAGCTAAGCAGGTGGGGGTTCAGGTCTTGGCCATGCAAACACTGAGGCTGAAGCTTCATCTGACCTCCAGGGAAACCTCGAACTCTGAGTGGATTTAAAGTCAACTCTAGTGTCTGAGAGGAGCCCAGGAAGCAGGTCGGCATGTAATTATCTGGTGAGGTCTACTTTCTGTGCTTGGGAGTAGGAGGGGCTTTCTGTGGTCTTCAGAATTTCCTCCTTAACATCAGACTGCTTCCAGAGCCATACTCAGGGCTGAAATAGTGCCCACCCCTCACCAGAAGGATGGTGTGGGCTCTCAGCCTTGAATGAAGAGTCCAGACTATTAAGCTATCTGTGTGTGTGTGTGTGTGTGTGTGTGTGTATGAGAGAGAGAGAGAGAGAGAGAGAGAGAGAGAGAGACAGAGACAGAGACAGAGACAGAGAGACAGAGACTATGTTGATTGGGTTGTGCCAAGCCAGCCTGGGTTTGGGATCAGTCTCTGAGCCTTGGGAGAGGGGCCATTCTGTTATTCTGTTCTCTTCAAAGTCAGGCTCTTCTGATTGCTGAGGTCCTGAGTGTCCTATCTTGCTCCCCTCAGGACAATCTTTACTTCCTACCAGCTAGAGGAGCTGGAGAAGGCATTCAATGAGGCCCACTACCCAGATGTCTATGCCCGGGAGATGCTGGCCATGAAAACGGAGCTGCCTGAAGACAGGATACAGGTAACATCCCCTAGGGGACATCTGTCTCTGCAGGGTCCCAGATACACATGACCCACCCCCCTGCATCCCCTGTGAGCATGTATTCAGAAAGAATCCTTTAGTTAAGGATTCTGATCACCTACCATGTAAGGTGGGCACTGTGTGAACAAGGGCTGAGCAGATGTGGTTTGGCCTGCTGTTCCAGACATAGGCTCCCTGAGGGGGCGTGGCAATGAGAGGTGGAGTTCTGGGTAGTCCTGAGCAGGGTCTCTGTTGTGGTGGATGTCTGTTTTGAGGCCAGAGGTGGCCCTCAGGCTATTTTGGGTGTCTGTGAAGGGGAAGGTGACTTTTAGTCCTGATTCCAGTCTGTTTCCCTTCCCTCCATTCCCCATCCTATGAGGAAGACATTACCCCGCTTCCTACTCCCCACCACCACATCCAGCTGCTGCTGTTTCCTCCTCTCAAAACCATTACTTTTCCAAATCTGGCCCCAGATGTGGCCTGGGACATGTGCCTGTGGGTGTGACTCTCCAAGCCCCTCCTCTCCTGTGTAGCTCTATGGCATAACCAGCTACTGGTCTGGAGCAGCATGCCCTCTGCTATGGTGGGCATAGGGCCTTCCCACGTTCAAGAGCCCCCTGGCTGGGCCAAGGTGGGCTGCTGAATTACTTCTCTGGGAGAGGATGCAATACAGTGGCTTCTAGGCAAGGCCTCCATGGCAGGAAGTGACTAGGGCCAGAGGACATTTTCAGCAGTCAGCTGGATTTCAACCTGAAATGAAAGCTCCTCTCCTGGTGTGGTCCAGAGGTGGCTGCTGCTGGGACTTGGGAGTATGACAGGAGTCAGGTCCGGACTTCCTGAAACTGCTTCTGCTCAGCATCTCTCCATACCCTAATTGAGGGCCTGTGTGTCTCCAGGTGTGATGTGTGCTAGGGGCAGAGGGCGGACAGAGAAGAAACTGAAGGTTTGGGGGCTGCTTCATACCGCCTCACTCAAGGACCGAAGTATAGGAAATGAAGTCTTGAGTTACTTTTCCAACAGGGCCTTCCTCTCCTTGGAAATCTAGGAGAAATTTCAGCCACGGCTTTAGACATTGACACTAACAATAAGCTCAATTATTCATAAGCCGATTATGTTTGGTACATTATCCAGGGTGGCCTAGAACCATCCCCTCTCACTCAGTTGGGTTCTAGTGGGATGAGCTGAATGTTGATTTTGAACTGTGTGTGCAAGCCAAGGCCCAGGCCATCCAGCTGATATGTGGCAGTAACCCCTGCCTGTCCTCCATTAGCACCAAGTTGGCCATCAGGAGCGGCTGTGGTAGTGGTGGTGGTGGGGTCTGGCAAATTGCCATGGTTGGTAGGCCTCACATTTGTGCTACTGACTGTAAGAAGGAGCATCTTGTCTCTTACAGTGAGTTGTCTAAAATCTGCTTAGCTGTGGTGGTGGAGGGTGGGGGAGTTTTAAGTTTGCTGAGCTTGGGATTTGGGGGAAGGTTGTCCCTAAGTTGTAACTGCATTGCTATAAATGCCCTGGCAGACCTAGTGTAGGCTTCAACCAGTTGCCATAAGGCAAGGAAGGTGTCAGAAGTCACCAGAACCACACAGAGGAGCTGAGGGTATGAAGCAAGGAGCATCACTGCCCCAGGACTGAGAGGATTGGCTATGATATTGGTGGATGTGGGAGAAATGAGGCAGAGTGTCTCAAATCCTCTGCACCGTGTGGCTAAGAGTGACCCCTGAATGTGTGTGTGAGTGGTCAAGTGGTCGTGCTCCCAGGTGTTTAACCAGATGGCTGAGGAAAGATCTTGGCATGTATCAATAACAATCCCAACCAGAATTTCTAGAGCAGTTTCCATGTACCAGGGGTTCTTCTAAATATGTGGCATGGCAGGAGAGGCAGGGTGGTAGAGTATCTGGGGATACTAACCCCCACTGCCTGGGTTCACAGCTGAACTTCCCCTGCTAGAGCCTCCTAGTCCTCATCTGTCCAATGGGATAAGAGATGCAATGAGCCATATGTGTACAGTGTTCAGAGCAGTGAGTACCAGGTTCCCCCCTGCTCCCTCTGATTCAGCTCTGATCTTATTAAATCCTGTGGCAACTGGTAGCAGAGAGACCACTAGCCTCCATGTATGCATTCATTCGTATATTCATTCATTCATGCAGAGCTGGGGATGGAACCCAGGGCCTTGCACATACTAGGCAAGCAGTTTACCACTGATCTACACCCCCAGCCTATAGCCTCCTCTTGGAACTAAAGAAACAGAGGCACAGAAACTTGCCCAAGGCAACCTAGCTAGGAAATGGGGGACACAAGATTCAACACCATGTCTAAAGCCCATTCTTTTTCCACCTGCTTTTTGGGTTGAAGCCTGTGCTATGACTTGACACTGGGGGAACAGAGGTGGTTTGAAGTCAGCATGGGGCTGGGTGCTGTCTCACAACTTCTTTTAGAGGGTGGGTATTGAACCCAGAACCTCAAACATACTAACTGTATAATAACTTTAAAAACTATTTATTAGCAGAGCAGGGTGGTGAATACCTACAATCCTAGCTGAGGCAGGAGGCTCACAAGTTCTAACCCGTTATTGGCAACTTAGTGAGACCCTGTCTCACTAAATTAAAAAAAAAAAAATTAAGATCTGGGGATGTAACTCAGTGGTAGAACACCCAGTACTACATACACCCACACCCACACCCAAATTATTGAGTACCAATACATAAATAATAACAATAACCTCACTTATGAAAAAGAAATTTTTTTGTGTGTGTGGTGCTGGGGATTGAACCCAGGGCCTTGTGCATGCAAGGCAAGCACTCTACCAACTGAGCTATATCCCCAGCCCACAAAATTATTTTTGAATGGGCAAATTCATGTACATGAGTTCAAAGGGTAAAAAATTAGTTTTCCTTCCCACTCCCAGGTAGCAGGCCTCCAGTGGTAACCAATGCCTTTTGTTTCCTTCTAGAGATAGTTATGTTTATTCAGCTAAGAGTCCTAGACACCCTGTGAGCTAGAGACTAGAATTCCCATTTTACAAAAAAGGAACTGAAGGACAGAGATCAGAATTCAGACCGAGTCTTTTAGACTCTGGGACACTTACTCCACTATTTTGTCCCCGTTCCTCAGCATGTCTCTCTGCGTGCTGATTAGGTGGGGTCAATGCATCTGAAGATGAAAAGCTACCAGTCAAGAGCCCGTCCCCTCCCTTGCCCCAGCCTTGGGTGAGATAGCTGTGTGTGTGTGTGTGTGTGTGGGTGTGTGTGTGTGTGTGTGTGTGTGTGTGTGTTAGGGATGGAGGAAGAGAAAAGGGGAATCACTAGAGGCTCCAAGTATGGAGTTAGAAATTCTCCAGGTGGGAGCCAGGCATGGTGGCCCACCGTAAGCCCTGTGGCTCAAGAGGCTGAAGCAGGAAGATGGTGAGTTAGAAGTCATTGTCAGCAACTTAGTGAGGCCCCAAGCAACTCGGTGAAACCCTGTCTCTAAATAAAATACAAAAAAAGGGCTGGGGGTGTGATTCAGTGGTTGAGGGCCCCTGAGTTCAATCCCCGGTACCAACTATCCCACCCCCCATAAAAACAAACAAACAAATAAAAAAACAGCTCTTACCTCAGACTCTGACACCCATAGAAGCCTGAGGCCCTGGGCCTCAGGTTCCTCATCTGTGAAATAAAGAGGCAGGATTCCTTCCAGAAAGCAATTTTGTCAGGATCACCTCCCTCACCAGGCTTGGGCTGCCATAGGTGGAGTGGGGTGCAGACCAGGTGGAGTTTAACAGTTTTAGGTGGATAGCTGGGGCTCACACCCTGCGGGACCAACCTAAGGAGACCCCTGGACTCATTAGAGGCCTACCGAGGACCCCCAGTAGTCATACAGGCCTACTTCCCATCTTTGTTTCACTGCTGGCAAGCCAGACTCTGAGCCTCAGATTATTTATTTGTGAATTAATAATAGTAACATTTTTCTGAACTGCTAACTTCATAAAAGCATTGTGATTTCTGGAATTTATTAAGTACTTACCACTGTCCCAGATGTTAAGTACCTCCCATGCCTTGTGTGATTTCATCTCACAACACCAGGTGAGTCAGGTGTTCTTCTCCTGTCCATTTTCAGGATGAGGACTCTGAAAGGTAAAATCAGCAGTAGACCAGGATTCAGACTCAGTACACAACTGTGATCAATGAGATCCCATGAGCAGTATCTGTACAAACTATAATAATAATCAATGTGAATGGCCCTGATAGGAGGGCCAGGTCTCTCTAGAGCTCTCTGGGTTTGGGCTGGAGAGCTATGGTGAGCTGTTGGGGAAAGAAAAGATGCCAAGTCCCCACGAGAGACTCAGGCACACAGTCCTCTGTAGGTATAAATGTTGGGATAAGGCACTCCTGAAGTCTCTGCCCAGACAACACTCCTGGCATCCCCACAAGACAACATGCCCAGGGCTCTTCCCTCCAGGGTCTCCCAGGAGACCGTCTGCAGTCCTTCAAGGACAGCGCCCCTACAGGAGACATGGTGCATAACAGATGCCGTTTACACATTCTGGTCACCTCAGTACCTGCCAGGTGTCAGATGTAGGGATGGCAAAAGGGCTTGCAGACTAATTTTATTTCCTCTGTGGGGTCACTTGTTGCCAGAATCTTAAGACTTGGGTATATATATGCATTCTTTTATTTGTTTACTGTGTTTTTATTATTGTTATAAAGTTATAAAAATTCAAACATTGCAGAGCTATGGATGTTCAAAGAGAACAGGGTCCATGTCTCCTCCAGTCTTAGCAGCTTCGTGGATAGGGAATGGTAAGGTTTCGGTGCTCTGACCTGCACGTTCAACTTTGCTTCTTTTATAGTGGTCCCTACCATGCAGTCTGCCAGTCTGTGGCTCAGTGGTTGAGTGCCCCTGGGTAGAGATCAAGGTGTCAAAAGTTATATTCTAGGAATGAAAAGATAATTGTCTGCATGGGAAAGGGCTGGTGACATCTCAACTCAAGGTAGCATTTTAGAATACCCAGACAGGGCCCACACCCAACAATCCTGATTAATTGGTTTGGAGTGGAGCCTTGGCATCTATGTGTCTTAAGACTCCAGGTGATTCTGCATGCAATCGGTGTAAAAGTACTAGAGGCTCAGGATAGGGCAAGTGGGTTAATATGAGTGGAAGAAAGTGGAGTTTGAGGTGATGGGTGGGTGAGGAAGGAATTGACCTGTCAGTGGTGTGGGGAAGAATGCTGCCTGGTACTGCCCCCTAGTGGTCACCAAAGGCTGCAGCAAGACCTGGTCTTCAAGCCTCACACTGGGATGGAAAGAGTGAACTGAAGTACTGAGCAGTGGTGGAGTGTTACCTCAGCCAGCAATGAGCCCCAATCCATCAGCTTCCAGCCTTTTGGGGAGAGGAAAGGGCTGATCCAACATGATGGATGCTGCCACGTGACTGATAAAGCTAGGCTAATGGTATGTGGTAAGATTGGAAGGCAGGTGCTGCAGTGGCCTATGCCCGTAATCCCAGCAACTTAGGAGGCTAAAGCAGAATTGCAAGTTCAAGGCCAGCCTCTGCAATTTAGCAAGATCCTCGGCAACTTAGAAAGAACTTGTTTCAAAAATAATAAAATCCAGGCGCAGTGGTACATGCCTGCAATCCAAGCAGCTCTGGAGGCTGAGATAGGAGGATCATGAGTTCAAAGCCAGCCTCAGCAAAAGTGAGGCACTAAGCAACTCAGTGAGACCCTGTCTCTAAATAAAATACAAAATAGGGCTGGGGATGTGGCTCAGTGGTTGAGTGCCCCTGGGTTCAATCCCTGGTACTCCCTTCCAAAATAATAATTAAAAAGGATAGGGGATGTAGCTCAGTGGTAAAGTGCCTCTGGGCTTAATTCCCAGTACCAAAAAAAAAAAAAAAAAATTGAAGGCAGAGCTTGCAGGTAGTGAGGTGACCAGAATGTGTAAATGGCATCTATTATGCACGATGTCTCCTGTAGGGGTGTGATCCTTGAAGGACTGCAGACGGTCTCCTGGGAGACCCTGGAGGGAAGCAGCCCTGGGCATGTTGTCTGGTGGGGATGCCAGGATGGCAGACTGCAGGAGATGGCATGTTTGAGGACAGAGGAGCCCTGGCCTGGGACATGGTCACAGCTTTTTGTGCTGGCCACTCATAGAGTGAGAGGAAGAACTGGTGGAGTGACTTAGCCTGTTAGCTGTGTGCCCTGTAGCAAGAGAGCATCCATGTGGCAAGGAGTCGTTCCTCAGGGCCAGTCAGCCTGGGAGGTACAGGCACCCTCTGCCTGTATGTTATGGAGGTACCTGCCACAGCAGCTGCTGACATCTAGAGGCTCCTCACCTGAGCTTCCTGAGCAGTGACAGGCACCTCCTCTGAAAGGAAATGTACCTGGAAACCCAAGCTGGAAGAGTCTGCCAGCTTCACTTTTGCCTGGGACTCCAAACCTGGTGACTCTGGTGTCACTCTGAGCCCTTTCTCCAGGACTAAGAGCCTCCAACATATAAGGCAAGGTTCTGGCCCTGGCTGGGACCAGACTCCCAGGAAAGAAGAGCCATCTCTTCTAGAAAGTGGGCCATCAGAAAAGCAAGTGAGAGAGGACTCAGTGGACTCTTCTGTGCCTCTCAGAACCCAGAGCCCAAGTAGAAAAGGGGCCTAAATGCCGACAAGGATTCTTTCTCACAGGTGGGAGACAGGAGGGTCTGGTTGCATTTGCTGAGAAGCCAAATCTCAGCATGACACATTTGCCCACCGAATTCACCTGTATCAGGCTTGCATGTTCTAGCTCTTTACCTGCCAGGTATTCCACACAGTATTTTAATTTTCCCAACAAACTTACCAGGCAGTGATATCACAGGCAGATGAGGAGCAGGACACTCAGGGGGATTAACATGTGAGTATGTTCACAGAGGCAGCCACAGACGGGTCAGCCAGCTCCAGCCTAGGCTCCAAGCTTCTGAATCAAGGCTGTTCACAGGGGCGGGCTCTGCCTGCATTTGAGCCCCGAGGGCCTGGAATGTGTTAGAAATGCAGGAAGGGTTTCAGGGGCATCTGTTTGGCACTCCAGATGCCTGGCAGGGAAACCAGAGGCTGGCTGTGTTAAAATAGGCTGAGGGGTAAGCATGAAGCTCAATGATAAAGCACTTGCCTAGCATGTGTGAGGCCCTGGGTTCAATCCCCAGCACCGCAAAATAAATAGAAACAAAAAAGGGCATAGTATTTGTATATAATGTATGTACATCCTCCTGTACATACTTACATGGCTTATAATGTCCAATATGATGTAAACTGTTGTTCTACTATGTTGTTTAGGCAATAATGACAAGAAAAAGAGTCTGTACATATCCAGTATAGATGCAATTTAAAAAAAAATATTTTCAATCAACAGTTGGTTGAATCCTGGATGCATGGCCCATGGATATGGAGGGCGAACAGTATTCTTCTTTTTTGTTTGAAGAGCCTGAGAGTGAGAGAAGTGAAGTAATATACTTAAGATCACACAGCAATTTTTAAGAGCTGGGAATTGAAGTTCAGAACTGGTTGGCCTCAATGAGTTTTGTAAATGTTTAAGTTCAGCACACCTGCAAGTGGCTTCCAGGAAGAGGAGAGAAAAGTAAATACAAAGAGCAGTGAGGGTTAATTCTAATGCCTTGTCCACTTCCCTCCAAGGCACCATCGCCAGTTTCCCTGCCAACTGTCCTAAAACAAAATCGTTTTGGCTGTCCAGGTTTCCTCTGTAAATTGGAGTAGCATCTGGTCTTCGTGGAGAGCCAGGGGTTCCCGGAGCCCATAAGTGAGGGTATGGATGACTCCTGGTTAGAGCCTCCAGCTGGCACCTGCTCCCCTGGGACACTGTCTGTGGGCAGAGTCTGATGTATAGACCAGTTATTCATCTATGCAAATTAGGAGACCCAGAAAAAATGGTCCAGAGCAGAATCCTGAGCCTGGACCCTTGTTTTAGTTTCCTAAAGACGCTGTTTCCATCTGAAAGTCCTGCTTGATCTCCAGCACTGAGACCTCTAGAGCTGGTGGGCAAGCCAGGGCAATGTGGATTGGGGTAGGTGGGGCCTTTGTTTTTTAACACTTCATAATGCCTTCTCCAGAATTCCCAAATCCAAACAGTGCTGGACACGAAAAGTTTCTTCATAAATTTGGCATCAAAACTCATTTGGCGGCAAAAATCAGACTAGATCTTATGCAATTTATACAACTAAGTTTATGTTTATGTTTTGCTGCAGGGATCAGAACTGATGGGAGTGATTATAAGGTGCTGCTGGTGCAGAGTGATATGTACCACGTGGTATATACATCACATATGTATTCCAAAATCCCAAACATCCTCTGGCCCCAGGGGTTCCAGTTAAAGAGTTGCGGGCCTTGTTGCTTTGTAATGCACTCTACTCAAGCAGGACAGGTCATCTGATCAGGCAGCAAACAACTTGATTATAAAGACTTCCCACTCCTCTGCAGTCAGATCAGGTGATTGGAATTCTATCAGCATGGGGTCCATTCTTGGAGGTTTTCTCTAAGAGGTGAATGAAACCGGAGTCACTTATATGGATTGTTATATATATTAGCCTGTTTTGATTTTGCCTCTCCGGGAGAAGGCAGCTTGAAGCAAGTGGGTACTTGTGGAGGGCGACCCAGTGCTAATGGGATATGGAGATGGGACAGGTCAGAAGCCCCACATAAATCGCCGGCCCTGGGTAGGGCAGACACCCTGCAGAACAGAGGCAGCCTTGAGGAGAGATCTAAACGCAGCCTGGAGCCAGGCCTAGATGAAGGCCAGTTTAGTTGCCTTCATGACTCACAGCTCTGCACTCTGGTGCTAGGAGAATAGCCATCTAGAGGCCTTCAAATTGCATAAACCTTTTCCTTGGCGAGGGGACACACACCCAAAGCTGACAAGGTCCAGACCAGGAGGAGGCTTTGCAGCTGTGCTTCCCAGCTCTCCAGTTATGAGCAGGAACTGCAAGTGCCAAACGGTGATGGCAAAGATGCACGTTGGAAGGCGCTGCCGCTCCGCTCCGTGGGGGACGGGCGATGGCTTTCTGGTTGGTGTCGGGGTGGAGAGGCCCAGGGCATCTGAGGCCGTGTCTCTCCCATTTTTAGATGCTCTCGGTTATTTACAAAGGAAAAGCTGTCAAAACAGGGTTACACACGCTTGGGTCCACTGAAAGGCGAATGCGGACGTAGCGGTCTTGCGAGCACAGAGCGTCCGAGCGGCCGCGGGTGTTTGGGGGCTGCCTGGGCGCCCCCCTGCCGGGTGTGGCCAGCCTAGCTCCACCGCAGACTCGGGACTGCCGGCGAGGCGCCCGGCGCTCACCGCGCCATCTGGCGGCGGCGGCGCGAAGCGCGGGAGTGCGCGGACCCGGAGCCCTGCGGGCCCCCAGCCGAACTCCCCGCGGCCCCGACAGCAAAGGGTTAAGCTGTCAGCAGCGCGATGTTAAACAGGTGTCAAAGGCGCCCCATATATCTGCAGATTGAAATCAAATTCTTTGCCGTATAAAAAGATAAATTACCCAGGCGCTGCCGCGCGTCCCACTCATCACGCCAGCGCCAGACGGCAAGCAATTTTTTTTTTTAATGTGCTAACGACCTAATCAAGCAATCAAGTCGGAGAAGATTGCAGAGTGACCGGGGCAGCCATCTGCCGGCGAGCCCCGCATTCATTTCCGCGCCCCCGCGCGGGGCGGGGGCCGGGGAGAGAGCTGCTGGGGGGAAGAGGGGAAAAAATCCTAAACAAATTAACACCCAATTTTCCGCGTCTAATTAGTTAAATGAGAAGTGTTTGGGGTCCCCCGGGGAGGGGGAGCGGCTCGCGGCGAGGCGAGCGCTGCCTCCCCAGCATTAATTAGTGCGGGTCAATGCCGCGGCTCCCGGGAGAGCAGCCGCTTTAATTTCCCGTGATATTTCAGTGCCTGAGGCCCATCGATTCAAACTGAAATTAACTTATTTTTCAATCAGCCCAGGGCTGCCCCTGGGGGTGACTCTTCTTTTGCCGCCTCCTGAATAGAGCTGGAGCAATTTTTCATCAAAAGCTGATACCTTGGCCGCCTAGGGCGGGGGAGGGGCCCGAGGGAAGGCGGGGAGTGGGGGCGCCCAGGCGAGGGAATGGAAATCGCCGAGAAAACCAATGGATTTTCCGAAGCCCATCACTTTCCCCCACCCGCCCCATTCCCCTGGGGTGCTTCAGCATCTTGCCGCCCCAGGGGTCAGGGCCCCAAAGACAAGAGAAACGCCTGGGGTCCTTCCAGGCCCACCAGTTTCCTGAGCGCTTCTTCCTGCCTTGAGGCACTAGGCAGGGGAAAGTCTCAGGAAAGGGGCTTTGGGAAGCCAAGAAATCCTCCCTCTTCAAACTGGACAGGGCTTCTGGAATCTCCTCCAAGAACCAGCACATGCCTATAAGGTACCCCAGTCTCATTTAGACCCTGCACCAATCAGCTTAGGGGCCAGGGAAACATTCCCCAGGGTGGGCCTACACACTCTCCTATGTTCCTACTCACCTCTGCCCCTCACACCCTGGAGAATGTTGTATCTATTCCTTGACAGACGGATGGCACCCAGTTCCCCAAAATTCCATTCATATTAGGCCCAGAACTGTGGGCTCAAGAATATGCAAGGCAAAAAAACAGCATGGCAGGGCTCAGCTGGGACAGGGCAGAGAAGGGATCCTGACCCAGGAAGAGTCCCCTCCCTGCCTTGGGTTTCCTTGACACCTGGATGAAATGCCCCCAAGATCATCTGCTGCCATTTCTGCAGCCTTCCTGGACTCCTCTGGGCCTCTGGGCCTCTTGGCCTCCGTGGAGAATAAGACACAGTACCTGTCCAGGGACTATGGGAATTTGTCCTTCTGCAAATCAGAAAGAGATTCTGTTTATACACTGGAGGTGTGACATTAGCAAGAGACCTATCATGTCTTGGTTTGTCAGCAGCAAACCAAGGAACACACTGAGTGTTGTTCACCTGCAAGGGACTGTCCAGTAGGCATCCGTAGCCCATCTCCCTAGAACTCCTTTGACTAAAAACGAAGCGTTTTTTTTTTTTTTTTAAAGTCATATTCTCACAGGACTTGATATCCTCCTTCTGACACCTCCAAGCCTGGAGGAACCTCAGGGACAGCATGGGGTGGAAGAGCTGGGGCAAGGACACCTTGCTGAGGAAATCTGTACTGAGCAGGCAGGGGTAAGGACCATCTTAGAGCACGGCCCCTGAGCCACTCCTCTGAACTTGCAGGTCTGGTTCCAGAACCGCAGAGCCAAGTGGAGGAAGCGAGAGAAGTGCTGGGGACGGAGCAGTGTTATGGCAGAGTATGGGCTCTACGGGGCCATGGTGCGACACTCCATCCCCCTGCCCGAGTCCATCCTCAAGTCTGCCAAGGATGGCATCATGGACTCCTGTGCCCCGTGGCTACTGGGTAAGAGCCCGCACCTTCCTTGGGGCCCTGCCCCTGAGGTGAGGAGAGCGGGCTCCCTGGAGGACTACCGTGGGGACTACCTTGGGGACTTAGGCAGGCAGGGCCTGGGTGTGGTGTCTCTTCCTTGCACCAATTTACTGAGTGCCAGGGACTCTCATCCTGCACTGGTCCCTGACTGGATTCTTTTATCCTGTAAAGAGGGTGTGGCTGTTACCCCAGGGTCTGTATTCCCCCTTCCCCTTGACCAGAGATGGGCTTATGACAAATCAAACAGCCCCCTGGGAGTTGAGGGGACCCTTAGGTCCCTTTGGCCACTTCTCTGGCATTGCCCCAAAGTAATTCTTTTCTCCCAAATCTCTCCACCTGCCCTCTTCCCCCACTTGCCATCTAGTCCTGAGTCTGATAAGAGCATCAGATTATCTTGGGGTTCTAAGACCTGGATTCCCAGGATGGAGGGGTGGGGAGTCGAGCTGTGCCCTGAAGGGACAGAACAGGCCCTGGGGGGCCAGGTGCCCAGGGTTTGTTGAGAGGCCCTCTGTAGGCCTGGTTCCCCGCTGTTGGCCTGCAACCCTAC
>NW_025999900.1:41575878-41592264 GCF_001458135.2 Marmota marmota marmota
TGTTGGCCTGCCCAACCCTACGCACCCCCCCCCCCCCCCCCGCTCTTTCTGTCCCCTGACCCTGGCCCAGCCCTGGGACTTGCGTGACTGGCGTGTGTGAAGCAAGGCTTTCTGCTTGTCCTTAATTCTGGCCTCTCTCTATCTTTGCTGTTTTCAGTTCAAGATGGCTTTCCCAGGCGCTTTTCTAAACCCGAATACCAACAATTCTTTTTAGGGATGCACAAAAAGTCACTGGAGGCAGCAGCCGAGTCGGGGAGGAAGCCAGAGGTGGAACGCCAGGCCCTGCCCAAGCTTGACAAGATGGAGCAGGAAGAGCGGGGCCCCGACGCCCAGGCAGCCATCTCCCAGGAGGAACTGAGGGAGAACAGCATCGCAGCGCTCCGAGCCAAAGCTCAGGAGCACAGCACCAAAGTGCTGGGGACTTTGTCTGGGCCAGACAGCCTGGCCCGGAATGCAGAGGAGGCAGAGGAGGAAGAGGCCGTGGAAGAAGACAGGCCAGCCGAGAAGCTGAGTCCATCACAACTTGAGGACATGGCTTAGGTCAAGGGGCGCTCAGGCACCCAAGACTGTGTTCCTCTTGGCCCCAGTGGTGCGGGGAGGTTCTCTGCCACCCTCACCTGCCCCACAGGCCCTCGATTACCCCCATTGACTCCAGGCACAGGTCATTTCTGGCCTCAGCTTTGGACCCTGCTGAGACCTCCTGATGTAGTCCTGACTCTCCAGCACCCTCCTCATCCCAACATCCCTGCCTCAGAAGCCCACTTGCTGCCCCGGCCATCCCCTCAAGCCCCTTTCTCTCAATCTCTTGGCAACTCTTGCTGTCCAAATCCACCCCTTGCTCTGTTCTCTGGCTCTGAAGGGCCCCCTTCCCAGCTCCTCACCTCTTTGGATTCTGCTCGGCACATGCCTAAAGTCCATCGCTGCCAACGCATAGCCTGCCAGACAGCCGTGACATGGATTGAGTATCTCTGCATTTCAGCTCCAATGTCCTGAGCACCCCAATCCTCAGCAAATCTTCCCTCAGCCTGTTCCTTCTGGGGGACCTGGGCCTGGGTTTCTGCTGCGTAGAAAATATACTGTCCCGCAGGCCCACGCACACTACCTCTACGTCCTCCATCCCTCCCTCCAATGCTACCCACCTTCCAGACTGAACTTGGGAAGTCTCAGCCTGAGCCTTTGAGCCACCCTCAGGAACCCGCCTTCTCCATGCCCAACCTGCCCCATGGGTTCCTCCTCATCACAGGTGCCAACAGCACATGTGCCCATGTATAAGACCTTTACTGGGTCCAGGTCCTATGCCCTGCAGGGAGGAGGCCCGTCTCATAAATATTGTGGCTCACTGCATTATTGGGGAGCCCAGGTCCCCTACCAGAGTCCTTGGATCCTGTACCTGTATTTCTGAAGCATTCCAACTTTCCCCATATACTGCCATGACCTTGACCTGCTGTGCAGAGCATCCTTTGCCTAGGGCTTCTAGCAAACTACTCCAAGCATTGCCTGCTTGGAGAAAAGCAGTGCAGCTAGGAAACCACAGATCTGGCCTCAACTTGACCCAGGCCATCCCTAAGCCTGGAATGGCACTGAGCCATAAATATGCATCATGGATGGGTCGCAAGAAAGGAAGGGGAAAAGGTTCAAAGGAAAGCAAAACAGGAGCCAGTGTTAAGCCAGATAAAGCTGCAAGCCCTCATACCATGCCAGGTGTATGCTGGGAAGTATGTCAACTAGAATAAGACAGACCCAGGAGCCATGTTGAAATAAGGGACTAGGGCTCCCTTCTGCTGAGGAGTAGGCCTATCAGTAACTATGGCCTCTCTGCAGCTGCTCCTTCCACTCTGCCCTTTCACTTTTGCATGAGCAATGGGAACACAGCTTGGTGGAGCCCACTGGACCATACTCCCAGGCCAGGCATGAGCCCTCTCACCCCATGACATTTTTTTTCTACTTCCCCACCCATCATGGCGGGGGATACTTGCAAGAGAAAGGCCTGAGACACTGAGTTGCAATTTTAATTCTCTATCGAAAGTTGATTTCTTCATCCCATTTATGGAAACACCCTTCCCCACCCCAGATCTTGTCTTTGTCCTCTGCTGGTTCGACAATGTTAGACTGTAGCCCTGGTGTGTAAATAATGTACATAGAGTGAGAAGAAAATCTTGATATTGAGCTGTTTGAAATATGGAACTGTAATAACCTCTAGGTATTCTAAACCTGTGCTTTTGTGCCATTTTCTGTAAAGATACAAGTAAGAATAAAATTGATGTAAAAACAGCCGAGGAGGGACCCAGAAGTCCTCTGTGGGTGGGGAATGGTGTGTGCCTATGTGTATAGGTGGCATCAAAGTTAATCTACAGAGTGATTTTTTAGGTCAAAACTAGGTTCCTCTTTTAAAATTACTTGAAATGTCAAGAAGCAAGTGGCCTGCTTCTCTTGGTTGAGCTGATACAACCCTTCAGTGACATTTATCACTGTGATATGGAACCCTCCTCCAGGCAGGCCCAACTTAAATATCCCAGTCATGGAGCCCCTAAGGTATTACCTATCAGCGACTCCCCACAAAGTAGATTCCATTTAACCTTTTTCTCTGCTACTTACTTGGAATTAACCCTATTTCCTTTGCACCACTAGTGAAGCCCACAGTCCACCTGGGCCCCTAAGAATGCAGACTTCTTTCTTTTTATCATATACCTGTGCACTCGCAGATCTTACCTTCCACCTAAATAACAACAAACAAAAAAGGTAAGTGGATCTGGAACTGAAAGTCAGACAGATTATGCTAAATCCCTGTCAAAGAGAAGGAGAGTAAAAGAAAAACCCACACAAGAAGGGCCAGCAAGAAATTGCCTGCAGACAGCTGTGACCTGCCAACTTGATGGTGTGTTGGATGGAATTACAAGAGGAGAGAGAGAGCTCTGAGCAGACTGGAGAGGCTGTATTTGAGCTTTGGGCTCAAAAAAAAAAAAAAAATCTCATAAGATTGTTTCAAATTGGCTCAGATGTGGAACTTCCTTGCAGTAGAGGTTTCTGGCAACCCACCCACAAAAGAGAATGACAGGAGGTGGGCAGTCCTTGTACCCCAAATGGGACCCACGTGTGGTACTCCCCAACTTGGAGCCTGAGGGGGCAACTGTGGGAACTCTGGCAGCTGGGTGATAAAGGGACAAGACTTCAAGTCCTGCCTGCCTTGGGCTGTGTCCAGGTTTTCCCTGAGCATCGGGGCCTAGGAATGCCCTTACCTAACCTGCCCACCCCAACCCTCTAGAAACAAACTGCCACTTCTCATTCAGTCTCTTTCTCCCCAAAGCAACCTCACCCTGCCAAAAGGGTTTATTGCCTCTGTTCTCTCATGGTATTTGGGACGTTGCTCCTTCAGGAATTTTCCATGTTATATTCCCCACAAGACTGACTTCTTCAAGGGAGGGGACTCTACCTTATTTGTCTTTTAACCCTAGGACCCATCAAAGGGCCTGCTACTCAAGCTACTCTTGAATGAATGAACATTCTTTCTATACCTTATGCAATTACTCAATAATTTAACAAAATTTATCGAGCAGTTAATATGTATCAGGCAGTAGAGTAGGGCACTGGGGTTACAGGGGGGTGCAAAGCAGTCCTAAGTCCCTGTTCTTACAGAATTTACGGTCTGGATGGAGGAACAGAATCCCAATAATCACACAAAGAAAATAGAAAATTACGAATGTTCTAAGGCCTTGGAGGCATGGTATAAAGGATCATGAAAGTGTATAACAGGGTGAACTGACCATCCATAGGACTTGGGTCAAGGTGTTTAACCTCTGAGCCTCTCCTGCCTCCCTACGGAAGAATAAACATCTGTTCTTGTAGCATTGGGAAGAAGGAGCCAGGACATTGGGAAAGGTACCACAGGAGCACAAAGAAGGATGGCCATGCCAGGGCATGCTCCTCAGGTCCTTGACAGCTGTTCCATCCTCAGATAGACCTAGGGGACAACAAGGACACACATAGGTTTGTGAGATGCCAGAAATCTTTGTGGCTATTCACTCCAGGGGATTTACCCTGGGAAGCGGCAGGCAGCTGTCTGCAGAGGGAGATGTAAAGAGGCCTGCAGATAATCAATGAGGGGAGGCTGGGAAGCCATGGCCAAGGGGAAGCTGGACAGAAACAAAGAGAAATCCTGCTCCAGTGCTGAGGGTACCCAGGAGTGGACTCTCCCCCCTGGGAACCCGATTGTAGTTCCTGGGAGATTGCATTCCAAGCTGCAGGTCCACCAGCCTGCTGACAGGGGGCGACCTGCACCAGGAAATGCAAGAGAGCCTGGAAAGGGCAGGCAGTACTGATGGACCAGGACTGCCTCCTAGCAGCTGCAGAGGCCTGGCAAGAATAGGGGAGGAGGCCAACTGGGGTGAGAGTGGCACATGGGGTGGATACAGAGGGGGAGCTCCCGAGGTCCAGGCCTGTGACCTGGAGGGAGCCGCTGTGGCAGGAAAGGGGATCTGGTCTGCAGGATTGCTGGGAACTGGTCCCTGCTCCCTGCCAACCTCCCCAGCCGCTGATGGCACCTGCACCCCACAACTCACTGGAGCCTTGGAGCTTTTCTCCTGCTTCCACTGGAGCTGCAGTGCCCTCTCCACCCAGCCTCCCCTTAGGGTGCTGAGGCAGGACACCCTGGCTCATCAAATATAGCAAAGAAATCATACTAATTTGAGATGTCAATAATAGGGGAAATGGGATGAGGGGACTATGGGAATGCTAGATTATCTTCACAATTTTTCTGTAAATATAAAATTGTAAAAATAAAATTTATTTAAAAACACAATGTGGGGGCTGGGGTTGTGGCTCAGTGGTAGAGCGCTTGCCTGGCATGTGCAGGACCCTGGGGTCAATCCTCAGCACCACATAAAAATAAATAAGTGAAATAAAGGCATTGTGTCCAACTACAACCAAAAAATAAATATTTTAAAAAAACACAGTGGGGTACTGTGGCACATGCCTGTAATTCCAGCGATTTAGGAGACTGAGGCAGGAGGATTGCAAATTTGAGACCAGCCTGGACAACTTAGCGAGACCCTGTCTTTAAAAAGGGGCTGGAGGGGCTGGGGTAGAGTGCTTGCCTAGCATGTGTAAGGCACCGGGTTTGAATCTCAGCACCACATATAAATAAATAAAGGTCCTAATATTTAAAAAAAATAAAATAAAAAGGGCTGGAGATGTAGCTCAGTGGTAGAGTGCCCCTGGGTTCAATTTCCAGTACCACTTACAAAAATAAAACAAACAGAAAAACCTCATTAGCTGTTGGTTTTCTAGAAGGGAAAGAGCACTGGCTTCTTTGGGTTGGAACAAGGGCCAGGACTGCCCCTTTGGCTATTTCTAACCCCTGGGGCTCCACTTACCAAGCTGGTCAACCAGGTACCCTCTGGGGAACTGAATCTGGGTCAAGAGCCCGTGGCCTTCCCTGTTCTGTCTCCTGGCTCTTCCTGCTTCCTGTTTTTTTTCTTTAGGCCTCCTCTGTCTTCTCTCCATGCCTGGCTGCCCCTCACCTCAGGCCACAATGGAGTCAATGAAGTCTCTGCTTAGCCACAGCTGAGCAGGCCCAGCAGGTTTTGCTCCATTAATTCCTCACTGAAGATCAATTCCTTCCAATGCTAACTGTTCTTACTGATCACTGGTCTCATTCCCTCCCCTACTCTTGGCCTCAGAGCCAGGGACCATTCCATTGTATCTCTATGTGGTAGAGCCAGCCTAACTGTTACGGAGCTGGGGCTTTTGGAGAAAATGAGGCAGCGTGAAAACCCCCCTCTTCAAACTCTGGTTCTTGCAACCAAGTCAGAAAGATTTCAGACATGTCACTCAGAGTAAGAGGAATGAGTTTATTGAAGGGATAGGGAAAGGGAAAAGGGACACTCTCAAGGGAGAATGAGTCTTCTCAGGGAGAAGAGGGACAATATGCCTCTCCTACACTCCAGTTTTATGGGGGATCCCAGAGAAGTTTTTGGAGAGTTCTGCCCAGGTCTACCTCTTGACTTGACTGACAGCAAGGTGACATCAGACTTTCAAGTCCCAACTGTCATGGTAAATCTAGGTCACCTCAGCCCCTGCTGACCAGTTCTAATTGGATTCTTTTTTTTTTTTTAATTCTCTCTCTCGCTTTTTTTTTTTTAAGAGAGAGAGAGAGAGAGAGAGAGAGAGAGAGAGAGAGAGAATTTTAATATTTATTTTTTAGTTATCATCGGCGGACACAACATCTTTGTTTGTATGTGGTGCTGAGGATCGAACCCGGGCCGCACGCATGCCAGGCGAGCGCGCTACTGCTTGAGCCACATCCCCAGCCCCATCTAATTGGATTCTTAACCATAAGTGCTTACAGATTTTATGGTTAAGAGGAAATATCCTTATCTTTCAGAGTTTCAGGTCTGGTCACAAGTCTCCTCCTTCAGGGTAACTTGGGTTCCTCTTATCAACATTCCTTTGGGCCTGCATTTCTCCTGCAGTGAACAGGTAGTGTGCTGAGGAATGTGACATATCCTGTCCATTTAGGCCAGACAGGGCTGCAGGTAAATTGCTTCTTGGAAAAGAAAGCATGTGGGGGTCAGCACAGTGGGCCCATTGGATAGAATTATTCTCCTGACTTCATGTTCCCGTCATCCTCATCTGTCTGTCCCTTAACATAAGGACCATAGGAAGTGGGAGTCTGTCACAGGAAGCAGGTCAGGGAATGAGGAGATGGTCTTGTGTTGAGCTGCAGAATCAGACAAGCTGGCCTGTTGTCCACCTGGCTGAGATTCACCTCCCACCTTTGCCTGGTGCTAATGAGGCCAGGGCAGGGGTGGTTCACCAAGGTGATCATGGTGGGCTCAGAGGTAAGAGGGAAGAGGAGAAATGCATTTCTTCCACATGGTCCCCATGGGGGTGAAGCAGAGCAGTTATTTCTGCTCAGAAGTAGAATCAGAAGATTAAAACCTAATCCAGGCCTAGCCAGTTAAGATGATGACATAGGAATTACTTGAATGGATATATTGTTGGACAAGAGAATATGATGCTGAGCTTAATAGTAATGGATACAGAAGCATGTTCAAAGGACAGTCACAACCTCAAATAGGGGTCACTTGGTCCTCCAACCTACACTTTTTACTCCCACAATGCTCTGTGGTTCCAATGCCCAAGTGAGCCCACCCGTGGTTTCCATGCAAAAGGAGCAGGTTATGGGGAAGGGGTGGAGGATAGAGGTAGAATTGCATGCAGGGAAAGGCAGGGACAGACCGAGAGCCAAGCAGAGAGCCTGGCCTCATCAGAGGACTCCCTGTCTGTCCCTGATGAGAGGGCAGCCTAAAAAAAAGGACATCTAAGTGGGTTCAGAGGCCTGAGTTTATTCAAGTGCAGCTCTGTTACCTCAGCCTCTTCAGGTTTTGGTGCACTCATCTGTTAAACTGCAAGGATGATAATCCCTCATCAGGCTCTTTTTTTTTTTTAATATTTATTTTTCAGTTTTTGGTGGACACAACATCTTTATTTTATTTTTATGTGGTGTTGAGGATCGAACCCAGCATCCTGCGCATGCCAGGCGAGCGTGTTACCGCTTGAGCCACATCCCCAGCCCCTCATCAGGCTCTTGTGAAGACCCAAAGAGACCATGAGAAGGTTGGCACTTATCTCTCTCCCTCCCCCCTTCCCTGCCTCCCTTATGCTGGAATTAAACCCAAGGCCTGGAGCATGCTAGGTAAGCGCTCTACCACTGAGCTACACCCCTAGCCTGTTTTACTTTTTGAGACACACTGCTAGGTTGGCCTTGAACTTGTGATTTCTGCCTCAGCCTCCTGGGTCACTGGGATTACAGGTGTCCTTCACTGTGCCTGTCTATACTGTTTCTTCTTTAATCACTTTTATTAAACTTCTGCTGTTATTTAAAAAAAAAAAAATCTTTTCCCAACTTCTACATTGAGTGTGAGTGGGGGGAACTTTTGCTAACATCTTGAGTGGAACAATTACCTCATTCTTTTTTTTTTTTTTTTACTAATACAGACATTTAAAATCATATATTTTAAAGTTTGTTGTAGCTGCAACCCAAAAGACTTAGTATGTAGTTTTCATTTATTTACAGTTTTATATACATACTAAAGCCCACTTAAAAAAATTTCTAAATGTTGTGTTTTAAAATTCCAAGGATGTGGGAACACTACAGATTGAACCAGGGAGGCATGACACTGAGTTTCATCCCCAGCTGTTTCCATTTTTAATTTATTTATTTACTTTTTTTAAAGATTTTTTTTTTTTAGTTGTTGATAGACCTTTATTTGTTTATATGTGTTGCTGAGAATGGAACCCAGTGCCTCACACCTGCCAAGCAAGTGTGCTACCACTGAGCCCCAGCCCCAGCCCTCATTTTTTATTTGAGACAAGGTTTCACTAAGTTGCTGAGGGTCTCACTAAGTTGCCAAGGCTGGCCTTAAACTTGAGTTCTTCCACCTCAGCCTCCCGATAGTCACTGAGTTTACGGGCATGTTCCCACCGTGCCCAGCTCAGGCGAGCGTGTTACCGCTTGAGCCACATCCCCAGCCCCTCATCAGGCTCTTGTGAAGACCCAAAGAGACCATGGGGTTTTTATGGGGGGAAGTGATTATTCCTGTTATAATTCTGAACTTATCATGTTGTGACCAGAGATAATCCCTTTCATTCTCTTGATTTTTTGGTATGCATTGAAAGTTGGTTTAGATTGAATAGTACTTAATTTTTATGAAAAGTGGCTAATTTTTATAAATTACACATAATGTTTTTTCTCTAATTTGGGGTGCAGTGTTTTATATAATATACCCATCAGTTGAGCTATACTGTATGGATTATAATATATTTTATATGTTATATATATTTTATATTGCTTTTTTCTGTTTTATCTTCTAAGAAAGATGTTTTTAAAAAACTATTTTAATTATGATTTTGCTAATTCTCTTTGTAGCTCAGACTTTTATTTTTTTTGGTGGTGGTGCTAGGATTGAACCCAGTTCTCAAGTATACTAAGCAAGTGCTATACCACTGAGCACACCTCCAACCCACCCCTCTTTTTTTTCTTTTGTATGAGGGATTGAACCCAGGGTGGGGCTGTACACTGAGCCACATTCCCAGTCCATTTTTCTTATGTTTTAGTTTGAGACAGGGACTTGCTAAGTTGCTAAGGCTGGCCTTGGACTTGTGATTNTTTTTTAAACAATTTTATTTATTTATTTATTTTGGTGCTGGAGATTGAACCCAGGGATGCTTAACCACTGAGCCACATCCCCAGCACCCCCACACCTTTTTTTAGTTGTAGATGCACATGATAACTTTATTGATTTATTTTAATGCAGTCTGAGGCTTGAACCCAGTGCTTCACATGTGCTAGACAAGTGCTTCACCACTGAGCCACAACCCCAGCCCCTCCAGCTCTTTTAAATATTTTATTTAGAGACAGGGTCTTGCTAAGTTGCTTAGGGCCTCACTAAGTTGCTGAGGCTGGGCTTAAACTTGCAATCCTCCTGCCTCAGCCTCCTGAGCTATGAGCTGCTAAGATTATAGGTGTGCCCTGCTCCTGTGCCCTTCTAGGTATTGAATTTTGTCAAATATTTTCCTTTATCAATTGAGATGATCATGTGCTTTACCCCCACTTCATTCTACTAATGTAGTATATTACATGATTGATTGGTTTTCATGTTAAATTCCTCTTGCATTCCTGGGATAGTCCCACTTTGTTATAACATATAATCCTTTTTATATATTGCCGCATTTTTATTTGTTAAAGAACTCCATATTCATAAGGGATATTGGTTTATATTTTCTTGTAATAAGTGCCTTTGTATGGCTTTGGTATCAGGGTAATAATGCTCACCACACAGAACATGTTAGGAAGTTTTCTCTCCTATTTTTGAAAAAATATTTGGAGAATACCCAGGCACTGTGGTGCATGCCTGTAATCCTAGCACTCAGGATGACTGCAAGTTTGAGGCCAACCTCAGCAATTTAGCCAGGCCCTAAGAATAGCAAGACCCTGTCTCAAAATAGAAAATAAAAGAACTAGGGATGTGGCTTAGTGGTAAAGCACTGCTGGGTTTATTGCTTAGTACCAAAAAGGAAAAAAAAAAAAAAAAACAGGAGATTTTGAGAAGGATTGGGATTAAATATTCTTTAAATGTTTGGTAGCATTTAACAATAAAACCACTTCATCCTAGGGATATTGCTCAAGAGGTTTTTGATTATAGATTCAATCTTTTGTTAAAGGTGTATTCAGATTTTCTGTTTCTTCTTGGATTAGTCTTAGTAGTTTGTGTGCTTCTAGGAATTTATCTATTCATCTGGGTAACCCTATTTGTTGGTGTAGTTATTCATACTATTTTCTTTTTTGTAGCAGGAATTGAACCCAGGGATGCTTAACCACTGAGCCACATCCCAGCCCTTTTTAAAATTTTTATTTTCAGACAGGGTCTCACTGAGTTGCTTAGGGCCTCCCTAAGTTGCTGAGGCTGGCTTTGAACTTGCACTCCTCCTGCCTCAGCCTCCCAAGCCTCTGGTATTACAGGCATGTGCCACTGTACCCGGCCATCATATTTTCTTTTAATTATTTTTATTTCAATAGAGTCAGTCTCCAAACTTGAATGCTATATTAAAATCCTGTTTCTAATACAGCCTGAGAGTTGAGGTTTATTCTTTCATTTCCCATGTTAATGTAAATGAGATACATATTCTTTCATTTCTAATTCATATCAGAAATCTTGACAAGTCACCGACTTATTTCATGCAGAGGAAACGAGAAGGGCCAGTGTCCCTCCCCCTGGTTACTGAAGGAAACACTAGAGTCCACCTTTGACAGAGCAGATGTTCATTTCAGTATCATTAACTCAGTTAAGAAGCTGAGACAGTCCATCAGAATTCCTGGAATTTAGAGGCCGAAGGCACTTTCACAGAGCATAGAAACAAATTTTGACATCTTTAAAAAGAACATGTACAAGGACTATTTCCTGACCCAGGACAGTGACTACCTTTCTTCAGCTTTGGACAGGGAGGGAATATTTTAATATTTTCTGCCTTTCTTTCTCTCTCTTTTTTCTCCCCAGTCCTGGGGATTGAACCCAGGGTGGGGCTGTACACTGAGCCACATTCCCAGTCCATTTTTCTTATGTTTTAGTTTGAGACAGGGACTTGCTAAGTTGCTAAGGCTGGCCTTGGACTTGTGATTCTCCTGCTTCAGCCTCCCAAATTCCTGTGCTTACAGGTATGAGCCACCATGCCTGGCTTGTTGAGGTTTCTTTTGACCACCATTTAGGAATCCATTAGAATGTACACAGTGGTGCAGTACTGTAATCCCAGAGACTCTGGAGGCTAAGGCAGGAGAATTGAAAGTTTGAGGCTAGCCTCTGCAATTTAGTGAAACCCTGTCTCAAAAAAAAAAGAAAAGACCAAAAAAAGGACCAAAACAGGGAGGGATGGGGGTGTACCTCAATGGAATGGCACCCCTGGATTAAATCCCTAGTACCATACAAAAATAGATAAGAAATGAAATACCATCATATGAATCCTTGCAGGGCGTTATTGTTTTGTTTTTGCGGTGCTGGGAATTGAACTCAGGGCCTCATACCTGCTAGGCACATGCTCTACCATTGAGCTACCCCTCTATCCTGGTGTTTGGTGTTTATATCTTCATTGGCCCTTTCCACATACAATCTGCTGGTTGAGGTATCAGGAGCTGGTGGGCAGAAGCAGGAAGACGCGGGGCTCAGTACCCCGCCTGTATGATCGGTAGGCTGTAAGTGAAGAGTCCCCCAGCTGGTGCCTTGGGTGCTCTGTACCAGGTTGAGCTGTCTCATGACTCTGGAATCTCTGTCCTTTCTGAGCTCCACCACAAAATGACTGGATGAGGGACAGGGGAGAAACCACTGGGCACTGGTTTTGGGTCTCAGACCTGGTTTGAATCTTACCACTGAATGACCTTAAGCACAGAACTCTCCTTTCAGGGCCTGTTTCCCATGAAATATGTAGAAATATCTAAAGTGGGATGAAAACAAGGAGGCATGGGACAAGCTCTGAGGCAGCACTGGCTTGGTCCACTCCAGAAAGCAGAGGGCTGATAGCCCTGGGGAAAGGGATGGGCCAGGAGGTTGGGCGAGGTGAGAAGCTGTAGTATTTTAAACTTTAAATTTTAAATTGGCGGTGAGCAGCCAATTCGCAATTGTGAAGCCCATCATGCTGCTTGGTAGGAGATGTAGGGGCTGAGAGAAGCAGCAGGGACCAGGAGAAGGTCACTGTAGTTGTTCAGACCAGCTTGGTGGAGGTGGGAGGGAGAAAAGGGTTGTGCTTTAGATGTCTTTTGGAGTCAGAACACACAGAACTTAGTGCTGGCTGGGATGGGGAGAAGGGACTTCAGCTCCTGGAGTTCAGCCATTTCAATCTGGCTATAAAGAAAAGGAAGGCTCTTCCTCACAAGGTTCCTGGGGAATGTGGCCCTCATCTTCTTCAAGCTTTGTGTGAGCCATAAACCTCTTTCCCAAGCCCAGGGTTGGGCTTACCTTTCTCTTCCTTCACCCCTGTGGTCTGGCAGTTTTTGATCTGGGGTCAGGGACTGACCCAATGTTGGGTAAAGGTCTTTTCCCTGCCTTGAACTTAGACTTTACCAGGGAAATCTTCCTAGAGGATCAAAACCTACTTATAGATGGCGAATCCAGTGGCCCAGAGGTCTGGGAGGCCCAAGGTTCCCCAGCCCGTGTCCCCTGTCTGATGCCCAGGGACAAGGCCATCCAAGTCCTATCCCACCTCCCAGGTGGTCTCCATAGCCTCCAACAAGGATCCTAGGCCCACTCTGCTGACTTGTTCTTTTCCTGGGATGGATTGTCCAACAACTTTGTGCCTCTAGAGGGCGCCCTCTTCTCTAGGGTTTAGCTCAGCATCCAGATATGGATGTTAACATATCCCAATATGCAGATATGGCATCACCCAGGAGCTCTTGGCATTGACAGGATGCTTCTAGAAAAGCAGTATTTACTGAGGGCAATTGGCATTGTCCCTCTATAGTTTCCTGGGACAAAGTCCAGCTCTGTCCTCTATAATGCAGAACATGGTATACAACTACCTGTGGTCTGAGCCAGGAATAGAGGTTGGGTGTTACCTGTCAGTTCTCACCACCATCAAAATACTGAGATGGCTGAGTCTCCATAGGGTTCCTTATCCTTTGCCCAAGGCAAGCATCTCCTTCCCTCCTTCCTTTGCCCACAGCCTTTCCCACATCACTTCCTCCCCCAGTGGCAAATTCTCTGTCCCAGGTCACCAACTCGCTGTCCTCAGTAGAACTCACAGGCTTGATTTAGGGGTATTGTTTTACAAGGACTCAAAGACCCCTGCATATCAGCTACAGCCCAAGCTCTGCAGCCTTCCTCTCTGCTGGGTCTGCAGTGAGGAGGAGATGAGAAAAGGCGTGGAAAGTGCTGGATGTGGGAGGAACGGCAGCTGTTGATAATTTCTGTGTCTGTAGGTGTTGCATTCATGGATTTTTTTAAAAAGAAATTTAGTTGAAGAGGGACATAAAGTCTTTATTTATTTTTTATGTGGTGCTGAGAATTGAACCCAATGCCTCACATGTGCTAGGCAAGCGCTCTACCACTGAGCCCCAGCCCCAGCCTGCATTCGTGGATCTTTGATCACAAGCTAATATCCCTTCACCCACCCTGATCCTTCCTGACATAGTTTATCCTGGAATCTAAGTTGTCTTCTCCAACACCCAACCCCTTGGGAAAGGAGAGAAAGGAGTACCCCAGGGGTTAAGGTGGATAAAAGGGACACACAGCACAGGGAGAGGGAAGATATGCAGGGAGTTAAAATAAGTTAACAAGGGATTTTTAAATGTTCTGCTTTGCAGTAGGCTAGATAATGCCCCCAAATCTCATGAACCCTTGGCAAAATTCTGTTAATGGTCTTCTGTGGTTTTGTATGGGAACTGGCATTTGGGGGGATTCTGAAGGCAACTGGAGATTCTACAGTATCACAGCAGATGTTCAATTTTGTAAATGTCTTGCACTTGAAGTTCCTTTGAAGCACCCTCCTGTTTTATGTTTTTCAGATCTGCAATGTGCCACACAGGGCAAGGAAGTTCCAGGAGAGGTAGCCCCGGCCCATCTTGCTCCCCACTGTAGTAGGCCTGGAATTTAGAATGGCACTCCACATGTGGCTGGTGTTCCGAGATATCTGATGAAGAAATACAGAAACACCACCATTTTCAGTAGCTGAACTACTTAGTCCATAGATGGCTACCCCACAGTCACTAATATTCCCAAGTGATGGGCATACACTGCCTCCCGATGCTTCCTTTCTTTGGTCTTTTGTTCCTTGATCTCTTTGTGGCTTTTCTCCCTTTCCTGACTCCCTTCTGGCCTTCTTTGAGATTGGATTCCAGCAGGTGGACAGGGGTGGATGGATGGAAGACCTATCAGTAGAGTAAACCCAATAGCACCTGGTTGGGGGTTGGATAAGGGGCAGAAAGGGTATGTTAAGGACCACTTGAGTTTTGACTTGTGTAACTAGACAGTAGTGTGGCTCACTTTCACAGGATACTCTAGAAAAAGCTTTTGGGAAAGACCATGCATACAGTTTTTGACATGTGTTTCAGTCTGTTTTCTGCTACTGTAACAAAATAGCGCAGACTGGGTAAATTATAAACAAGGAAAGTTGATTTGGCTCATGATCTGGAGGCTGGGAAGCCTAAGATTGAGGATCTGTATCTGTGAGAGTCTTCCTGCGGTCTTAACACAGCAGAAGACGTCACATTACAAGGAGAGAAAGGGTGAGGGGAGAGTCAGAGAGGAAAAGGGGGCCAAACTTCCCATATCAGCCTTAATCCACCAGGAGGGCAACACCCTCAGGACCTAGTCACCTCTTTGAGGTCCCACTCCTCAAGTCTTATAATAGCAATTAAATTTCAACATGAGTTTTGGAGAAGGCCTCTTCAAACCACATAGCATTCAGTGTGAGAGGCCTTTACTATACACAAATAGATATGGTAAGCAGACAGTGGCTGAAGGTGACAAAAACACTGCTTTCCTGCCCTCCCCTACAATCCAGGGCCCTTTAGCAGAGTGCCAGAGGGGGACAGCACTCTACCTGAGTCTATGTAGGTTCTTGGGAGCCAAATGGGCAATTACTGGTCAATAAGCTTGTGCAATTACTTCCTGGTTGATGCACACTGCATTTAAAAACAAAACATACTTGTCCTGTCATATAGTATGGAGGGCCTGGCCTTCATATGGGTTTCTACCAATTCCTGACACCTCTTAATGCCTCTGTCTCTGAGGTGAGTGAAAGACAGGGAGTCCAAGAAGCCAGCAAGGACAAGTAGTCCCTAAAGGTTAGCGGTAACGTGCAGAAATTAAGCCAGAGGGAGTCCTCCCATGCCCAGACCCCACAGCTACACAGACACATGCCCAAGGGGTGAAGTCAGGGCAATCTGGGGAAGCAGGTGTTCCCTCAACCCAAGGAGGAAGTTTCCCATTAGAGCTGTTGGAGGAAAGGCAGGGCCAGTGCTGGAGGCATCTGAACAGAGGCTCAAGACCAACTTGGAGGCTGGAGTGTTACCACATGCTTAGCACATGTAAGTCTCTGGGTTCAATCCACACCATCTAAAAAAAAGATAGGTAGAACCTCTTGGAAGGCTATGTCCAGAAGATTCAAGAATGCGAAGAAGGCCCCTTTAACCTTGAGAGTGTGGCTGAAGGGTTACCATGGGCCTTTCTAGTGTCATAATCCTGCAATTCCTCAGCAGCTCTCAGCGGGGAGCTCCAGAAGAACAGGCCTGAGGCCGGGCCGCCCCATGGGCTAGGCTGCACTGGTCTGGGGCACATTTCCTCATGTAAGAAACTTCCACTTTCACATCTCAGATCATTTTATAGGGTAGTAATAAGGCATTAAATAACCGCAAATCTTAAGAGTGACTAAAGTTATTTACCTTATAATTCCCATTCTACCTAATTTCATTAAGTGGAAAAAAATCTCAGATGGGTGCTACTATACCTAACTCTTCTCAAATACTTTTTAAACTCCGCTCTTTTTCCCCCCCACAAAGACAGCAAGCTTCAGGCTCAGTTTTTGTAGGTAAAGTGTGTAGCTGTAATTTAAAAACACTGGTTTTCATTGTTCATATAGTTATTGTCTATTTACATCAAATGTAAAATTTCTTTTTAAAAAATTCACTTAGCCAGGCATGGTGGCATGTGCCTGTAATCCCAGTGACTGGGGAGGCCCAGACAGGAGGATTGCAAGTTCCAGACAAGCCTCAACAATTTAGCAAGGCCCTAAGCAATTTAGCAAAATAAAAAATAAAAAGGGCCAGGGATGTAAAATGTAACTCAGTGGTAAAGTGCCTCTGGGTTCAATCCCTGGTACCAAAAAAAAAAAAAAAAAAAAGGG
>NW_025999900.1:41592289-41623312 GCF_001458135.2 Marmota marmota marmota
TAAACTAAAAACGTGTAAATCAATGATCTAAAAAATTTGTGTTTTTCTTTTTTTTTTTTTTTTGGTGGTCCAGGCTAGCCTTGAACTCCTGGACTCATGCAATCCTCCTCACAAGTAGCTAGCTGGAACTGAAAGGCCAAGGTTCCTCGTCGGAGATTAAAATGCACACACACAGATAGCAGTGACAAAGATGAAGCACTTTACTGCAAGCTGGTGCTAGTTTATATAGAAAGTGAGAGTCAGTTATCGTAAACCAGGAAACTCCCGGGGCCAATCATAGTAAAGGTCAGATCATCACCTACGGTGCATGCACGTCCACCCTGCATAAGATTCATGGGGGGCACGAGCTGTCCACAATCACGATCACGGAAGACGGGAGGACCGATTAGAAGGTTTTCAAAACAACTTGTTATCCGCCCACTGGCAACTTGCCTGCCGCCATGTTGCATTGGGGGCTCCTTATCTGAAAGGCCCGGGGAGTTCTAGCTGCCCACTGGCAATTTGCCTGCCGCCATGTTTGAAAGGCCCGGGGAGTTCTCAGGGAGACTCCCAACAGGAACTATAGGTACAGACTATACTGAGAGTATTTTAAAATATTAGGAAAAGTTGGCCACAGTGGTACATGCCTGTAATTCCACCAATTCAGGAGGCTGAGGAAGGAGGATTCCAAGTTTGAGGTTAGTTAGCAACTTACCGAAGCCCTAAGCAATTTAGCAATATCCTATCTCAAAATAAAAAATTAAAAAGGGCTGGGGATGTATTTCAGTGGTAAAGCACCCCTGGGTTCAATCCCCAGTACCAAAATAAATGGATAAATACTTAAAAATACATTAGGAAATGCTGGACAGAGTGGTACACATCATAATCACGATTACTTGGGAGGCTAAGACAGGAGGATAACAAGGGTTTTTTTGTTTTGTTTTTTTTTCCTGCTTTTTGTACTAGAGATTGGGGTTCTTTATCATTTTCTTTATCATTGAGTTACATCCCCAGAACTTTTTATTATTTATTTTGAGGCAGAGTCTTGCTAAGTTACTAAGGCTGGCCTCAACTTGAGATCTTCCCTCTACAGCACCTTGAGTTGCGGGGATTACAGAGATGTACCACCACGACTGGCTGAGGATTGCAAGTTTGAGGCCAGCCTGAACCATTTAGTGAGATCCTGTCTCAAAATAAAAAATAAAGAGAGCCAGGTATTTAATTCAGTAGTAGAGTACCCCTGGGTTCCACCCCAAATACAGAAAAACAAAAACAAAAAACCCTATTTTAGCTGGTAAGGAGAAGGACATTTATTTTCATCTGGGTTAGGATAGCAAAGACAGAGGCTGAGGATGTGGCTCAGTGGTGGAGAGCGGGCCTCGAATGTGCGAGGGCCTGGGCTCCATCCCCAGCACCTACAGGCAGAAAGGCCCTAGAGATTAGTGGTTCCTGGACTTTACTACACTGCACTGGCCCACGGAGGTGTAGTAGGGACAAACGAGGCAAGGCACCGAAGATAGCAGGAAACAGTTTTATTTGGCTGCAGCCAGGTTTAGAGGGTACAGCCTTTGCTGTAGTCAATCAATCCCCTGAACCCCAAGTTCAGGTAGTTTTAGAGTTTTATACCCAGTGTGTAAGGGGAGGGGCTCAGAAGTTCACAGTCTGCAGAAGTTCATATAAAAGCAGCTTTTTCTTTCACTGTTCTGGGCAAGTTAACTCTTCAAGGACAACACCTAAGAAGGGGAGAGCTTCTTCTCCTCTTTTTTTCTTTCCCCTGCCAGCTGTTACCCTGGAGCCCATTTGTAACTTAAAAATGTAAACATCTCTGTGAAGCCCAGTTCAAGGCCAGAGGCCTTGTTTGCACATTTCTTCAAAGTACTATACCAGATACATTTGTGAAAAAGTAGTAAGGGGGTGCCCAGCACCTGGAGTGCTGGTATCTTCCTGGCCAGTGGCAAGTAAACAGGGTGACACGAAAATAGGAAGTTTATCCACATTGGACTCTTTGGCAGAGACTCTTTTGCTGACAGTCCCAAAATCAGCCATGGTGAAGAGGACTTTTCTGTGGAGAAAGGGGGTGCCCACTTCAGAGGGAGGAAGTGAGAAGTGGAAAACCATGAGCAGCAGGTGCCAGGGCAGAGGGGAGAGTTCCCTCCTTCTAAGCTCTGAGGTTAGACAGTCAGTAAAGAAGATCATTTTATAATAGAGAGGAGAGTAAGAGCAAAAGCTGCAAAAACATTTATTAATGTTTATTTTTTCCTTTAAAAAAAGATAAAAAGTCCGTTAATTAAAGTTAGAAATCTATCATTACAAAATTTAGTCAGGTGCACACCCTGACCCTTCATTTCTTACAGCGTCCCCTTTTAAACCTTTCTTCAGAGATGCAGCTTTTGGAGTTACTCCTTTGGAAGTGACCGAGGTTGTCCAGACCTGGAGGACTCTTGTACTTTTAGTTTGGTTGACGTTTCCCACTAGAGAGTGCCTCAGGATGTCTTCATCCGTTTTGCCAGTCACCACAGAAAGGATTTAAGTACTGAAAACGATGTAAACCAAGAGTTCACCAACCTGACCAAACTTGAGGAGTCTAGGATTTAAGTACTGAACTAAATATGCTCATAGGAAATCTCCGTCTCAGAAAGAAAACAGACCTAAGGAATCCCAGCAAAATAGAAACTTCGGCTTGAAAGATGTCAATATTCCAACCTCGGAAGGTAGATGTCTTGTTGAATTAGATGAGACATTGCAAGAGCTTGTTTCAGAAAAGGCCAGTACCAAGCCAAAGTCAATGAAACTCCCCTAAGTGAAGAACGAAAACAAATGCTTCAAAAATAAAAGAAGAAAAGCAACTTCAAAAATTAAAAGAACAGAGAAAAACTAAATGAGGAATATTTAAAATGGGTCTTTGTAGACCTGAGGCATCTTGCTTTCTTTTATCAAACCAGAATGCTATGAAAACTGAGCCAAAAAAGACTACTCCATCTTCTTCATGGATTACAAGATCAAAGGCCAAACTAAGATTGAGAATGGCATTGATGTTTGAGCAATCCAACCTGGTCAAAGACAGATTTCAGAAAAGAAAGTATTAGACGAAGAGAAAACAGTTGTGCAGCCTATTGTGCCCACATCAGTGAGAATGACCTGATCTGCTACTAATGATAATGAACCTGAAAGAAAGGTACCAAATAAAGGAAGCCCTGTGGAAAAGATAGAAACAGAACCTGATAAGGTTGTTTCTTTCAAACTTGATAATGAAGAAAATACTTTCGATTCACAAACCAGTGCAACAAATGGAATGGATCCAGATGGAACCTTATCAAAAATGTAACTTACCTAAGATAAATCCTGCAAAAACCAAAGGGAAGAATTCCTTTGCACCTAATGAGTTTATGTTTCATCCACTAGATGGTTTGAAGACCTATCAAGTAACAGTCATGACTCCCACAAGTGCCAATGCTTTCTTGACACCCAGTTATACCTGGAATCCTTTAAAACCAGAAGACTCAAGAAGCAACAAAAAGAAATCTTGACCCAAAAATGTAAAACTTACTCAACCAACACTGTACAGCAAGATTCAAATAAATTACAGTGTCCTCTGGGTTCTCTAACAGTTTTGAATCAAGAACATAGCTTAAATCAAATTGAAACTACTACTAAAAATTCAAATGGCCTTTCAATAAAAGATGTCCCATCATTTGAATTAAATGAAGATCTGATGTCTCAGCCAACATATGATGTCCACATTTCAGAAACTGAGAAACTGACTTCACACTGCCTTGAGTGGGACAGAAAGCTTGAATCGGACATTCCAGATGATGCTGAAGATGTTCTTTGCACAGCAGTGGTCAAACAAGACTCCTTATTAAGGAAAGAGTCAAACAGTGTGAAGGACTGGAGAATAACTGTGAACATAAACAAGGTGAAATGGAGACTACCTAGGCAGAGCTGGATGCATTTGGGGATATGGTTAGTTTTCAGATGGAAGATGTAAACCAACAGTTCACCAATCTGACCAAGCTTGAGGAATCTAGATGGCAAAACAATAGCACAAATAAAAAAGTGTTTCGGAAAAAAATCATCTCAAGCATGGCAAGTAAACCAAAATAAGATGATGGTGGAAGGACTGCAGCCGGAAATCCCCTCGCTGCCATAAATAATGCAATGAGGCAAAATTAAGCAGGAAGAACACTCTGAGGCAAGCCCAATAACATCAAAGGAACTTGTCAAAACAGTGTTGATGCTGGGTTTTTCAGAGTTGACAGTCCTGTTAAATCTTCCTCAGAACTTTCTTCTGAACGTCTTTCTCAAAGACACAGAACCCCTAAGTCCACTGGATGCCATACCTGAGAGCAAGGCTGACGAAGATCTGCTAGGACAAATGACACCACCAGTGAATCCTGATCCTGGGAACACCAAAAGTGAACGTGTTGATAAGAAAATTTTGTTTTCAAATATTTCTGAAAGCAGGAATAGCATAGTGGAAGATGCTCAGTGTCCTGGATTACAAGGTTTAATTGAAATAAACCATGATGAATACAGAACTAACAAAAAGGAAGAAATTTCAGATATCGCAGAAAGAATGGAACTAAATTCTTCAATTACCTCACAAGATGTTTTGATGAGAAGCCCTGAAAAAAATACACCATCACAAAATAACATCTCACAACAAGAAGAAACTAAGTCTTCTTCAATAGTACTACTTGATAATAAAGTGTCATTACTGAATGCCACCTTCTTGATTCGGCCTAAACTTCAGTAATCAAGTGGAGAGGAGAGAGACATCAAGAACATGCCAGACACATCTCCTTTGGAGATAATCTGATTACCTTTTCACCTCTAAGGCCCTCAGTGAAGAACAACCAGAAGAGTTTTGAATTTGAAAATAAATCCAAACATTTTCTTTATATTATCAGTGCTGTGAAATATTCTTAGACAATTGGAAGTTCACTTCTATTCAGTCCACTTATATATTGTCATATAATGTTTTAATATTCAGTGTTCTTCTAAGTGAATTTTGGATATACTATTTCTCAGGGGAAGTGAGGATATTTTGTCTATTAACCACACAGAATGAAAGGTATGTTTTTGTCTTGTCAAAAAAACAAAAAACAAAAACCTTTCTTCAGCAAAGATGAAGTCATCTGTAAGTAGTCAGCATTTCCAGAGTACAGAGGCCCTGGCTGAGGCCACAGAAGCAGCCGTGAGTGGACCTCAGTGTTCCTTGCAGGGCCACCCTGGGCTGGGTCCACTGCTGCAAGAGCTCCTGCGTAAGACATGGGAGGTGAACCTGGGGCTCCTTCTTGCCCGCCTGGTCTTCCTGGCTTCCTGGAGGATGCTGGGCTCTCCTGCTGGTGGCCATCCACATCCCTGGCTTCACTCCTCTTTGGCTCTAGTCAGTTCCCATTTTCCTTCTCCACAGAGTTTCAGAACCCAGGAGTGAAACTAGGAGAAACCACCACACAGCAATCAGACTGCTCAGCCACACAAAAGAAAGCAATCTATTCCCTCTGCCACCTTGACTCTCCAAGGTGAGGAGCCCCTGGCCTTAGCCAGGCCTAGCTTCTGGGTTTTTCCTTCCCCTCAGTCTACCCTCGTGAACACTGGTACCTTCTCAAGGCTGGACCGATGTCCCACGCTGATAAATGTCATCCCCAGCTGCTGGCCAATTCGATAGAGGTCACTCTCCACCTCCTCTGTCAGGGCACTAGTGGCTTCATCAAGCACTGAAGGCACATAGGACAGGACAGGACTTCGATCCTCTGCCTCCTCTAACCCACACTCACCCCCAGCTGGGCCCCAGGGGAGGCTGAAAGCTGGTCTGGCTTACAGGAACCCCACCTCGAGGAGAAGATGAGCCAAGAGAGCCGTGGGCTACATCTGAGAACAGAATCTCTCTTTCTTGTAGTAAGCACAGTGTTCCCTAAGACTGCCTAATCCAGGGATGCCCAGTTCCCTAAGGTTGTATCTTTGGAAAAGTCCACACCTGCCACAGGCACAGCTGTGGGGATGCCCACTCATTTGGTGGCAGAGCCAGAGAAGCTATATCACAATCCCTCTCATGGCCAATTTTTGGGATTCAACTGCTGCTAAAGCAGGAAGCTTAAAAGCAGGTATTGTAGCATCCCCAGGGCTGCCCTGAGGTGCCAGCTACTGCTCCTCTTGTGCAAGGGACAGAGAGATGCCCAGCCATGCCCAGGTGTGCTGGGTGTACGTGAACACAAGCTGCTACCCTTGTGGGCACATAAGTCCCTGGGACAGCAGGGCAGGCCTCACCTGCATACTTTGGCTGCAGGTAGAAGAGCCGGGCAAAGGAGAGCCTTTGCATCTCCCCTGGGGACAGGACATCATACCTAGAAAAGAGAACAAGTGATAATGCTCAAGGAAGGAAGCGACAGCTTGGTTTTTGCCATGAATGGGTCTGGGCAAGAAGAGGTTCTCTGTGCAGAGGTTGGCCCCAGACAGAGGTGCCACAGCCCTGCTGCCCATACCAGAGGCCCAAACTCTGTTCTCAAGGGCACAGCTTGTGCCTGATGGACCAAACATCTAGTCTTTGGGGTCAGGGGCTATCCCATCCCTTGGCAGTGCCCCCAGGAACTCACTGTCTTTATGAGGGATCTGGCCAAGTGCCCCACTCCATTCTTACCAGTTCCAATCCACCTGCTGGTCTAGACCCTCTGTTCTTGCCACCAAGCTGGACTGTAAGAGACCCAGAGGGCATAAAGTCCATGAAAGGGCCCATCCGTGCTCCTGTCAGTCTTAGTCCCCACCATATTAACACTTCTGCACACCACAGTACTGTATGGATGCTATCAACTACATTGTTTAGACTTGCTGGAGCATGGTGATAGTAAAAAGCAGACAGACTTGGTCAGTTTTATTGTTTTAAAATTCTTTTTTTTTTTTTGAATTTTTTTAATATTTATTTTTTAGTTCTTGGTGGACACAACATCTTTGTTTGTATGTGGTGCTGAGGATCGAACCCGGGCCGCACGCATGCCAGGCAAGCGAGCTACCGCTTGAGCCACATCCCCAGCCCATGTTTTAAAATTCTTTACAACCCTCTGTGGCCTATACCTGATCAATGGCTCCCACTGCCAATTTGTACTCCCACTCTCTACCCCAGTCATCAGCCAGAGACTTGTGGTCAGTGCTCCCAGGGAGGCTCAGGTCCTCAGGCCCCTGCCCCACTTACCAGGCCTGCCAATTCCAAGAACCTCACAATCCTCTCATCGTCAGTGGAGCCTGCAAAACAGAGAAGGCTTCCTTAACATGTCAGCTCCTCTGGCTGGCCAGAATAGCTAGGGCACATCATGGGGTGGGGGGTACCCCAGAATGCTGGGCTGAGGCACAGCATTATCACCCTTGATAAGGAAAGGGCCAGCTGAAACAATGACTTCCCTTCCTCCAATGGGTACCCCTCCTCAGGGCAGAGAAGAGAATGTAAGATGAGGGCAAAGTACAGACCCTCAAACAGTAAACAGGGGGAGGAGGGGACCCAACCTGAAACCAGCAGCCTGGCTGAAGCCTCTTCCAATGGGGGCAAGTGAAGTCACAGTCAGGCAGAGCAGGGGCAATTGAGATGGAAGTCATGACCTTAGTAGGTCCAGCTCACCTGAGTCTGGGTAGATTTCCTTCAGAGGATATATCACCTGAAAATAAAACCACACTGGCCTAGGAGGAGGGCTAATGAGACAGAGGTGCACACAACCCCCTCCCTCAGAAACCCCCAGGAACCACCCAGGAAGGCCAGGCTCCGCTCCACCTAAGCAGAGTTGGGACACTCTGGCCAGAGTCCTGTGGGAGACAGGGCACAGAGAGTGGGGTAGGGCCACTGCAACCTTCAAAAAGTGATTGGGAGAGGGAGTGGGCAAGAGTCTGAGTCTCCTGAGGGCTCAATAAACATGTTAACGGCTAGCGCCCTCGAAGATCTCCCTGTACCCAGGAGTTGTTTTGAGTACATAGAGTGAATCCACAGATGCTGAGTAGAACATTCTTAGAACCCAGTTTCTGGGCTTGCCACTTTTGTGTGTGTGTTGGGGAGGGTAGTACTAGGGATGTACCACTGAGCTACATCCCCAACCCATTTTAATTTTTTGAGACAGGGTCTTGGTAAGTTGGCAAGACTGGCCAGGAACTTGTAATCCTCCTGCCTCAGCCTCTGGAGTCACTGGGATTATAAGCATGGCCACTTTCCTACCCCACCTTCTGTCCAGTAACTCCCTAGGGCCTGAGATCTGTTGCCCTGCTAGAGGTCCCAGCTAAGCAGGTGGGGTGAGGAGAGAGAGCAGGCCTCTGATCAGGCTGACCTGCTCCCGAAGGGTCCCATCAGTGAAGAACGGCTTTTGTGGCAGGAACAGCACCCCATGGGGCCCAAAGTCGGTCAGCATCTGCACGGAGCCTGAAGAGCCCACAGAAGCCTCCATTTTGAGATCTCACAGAGAAGGTAACTGCCTCTCCTCTCTGACTCTCCCCCTCTTTCCCCAGCGAAGAACGCTGGAGCCCACCACACTGCCCCCTCCCCCAGGGCCAAGGAGGGGTCAGAGGCAGGGAGGGCTGGGCTCTCACCCCGTGTGCTCGCCCAGAGGCCGCCCAGAACCCGCAGCAAGGAGGTCTTGCCCGTGCCCGTATTGCCCGTGATGAGCAGGCTCTGCCCCTCGCAGATCTTCAGGTTCAGGTCCTTGACCAGGGGTATGTCAGAGGAGGGGGCAGAGATGGAGACCCGCTCAAGCAGAAAAGCTGTGTCTGCTGACTCCGTGGCTGGCCGTCCTGAGGCTCTGGGGTACAGAAGAGAGGGGAGGGAGGGTAGGCAGCGTGAGTACTGCGTGGGAGGCGCTGCTTCTCCAGAGACAGCCTTCTGCATTTGGAGTTTTATGTTAACATCTCAACTCCCTGGACCTCAGAACATAACCTCTTATGGAGACAGGCTATTCACAGAGGTGATGGTGGAAGGCTGTTGGGGTGGACTCTAGGGGCAGGACAAGAGAAAAGGCCACATGAGGACAAGCAAGAAGGTGACTGTCTGCAAGCCAAGAGCAGCCAAAAGAGAAACCATCCCTGCTAACACCTTGATCTTGTACTTCCTGGAACTGTGAGAAAATTAATTTCTGATGTTGAAGTCAGTCTCAGTCTGTGGTATCGTGTCATGGCAGCCTGAGTCCATTAATACAGGAGTGGATGCTGGGGGCACCTACTCAGAGACCCACTGAGCAAAGCCCCAGATGTGACTCATGTTAATCAGTCTCAATGCCCATGAATCATAGATATTCTTCTCAATTGGAAGGCAAAGAAACCAGGTCAGGTGGCTGAGAAGCTTGTTCAGAGTTGCAGAGCTGACTCTGGCTAATTCTAATGTTGGTGGATTTTCATGGTGTCATGGTGTGATCAGAAAACTGATAGTAACATGGGAGTAGTTAATACTCTGGAACAGAACTCTGGTTAAGCTCTGGAATTCCTAGCTCTTTGTGGATGCTTGTCTTCCCCACAGAACAGCAACCCATTTCCTACAGTTCCTGTGTCATCTCTCCAGTCTCCAGGCCCACAGTGACATGAAGCTCTGTGTGTGTGTGTGTGTGTGGTGTGTGTGTGTGTTTGTGTGCCCCAGGAATTAAACTTGAGGGCACCTGACCACTGTACTACACCCCCTGACCTTTTTATTTTTTTATTTTGAGACACTAAGTTGCCCTGGCTTCAAATCTGCAATCTTCCTGCCTCAGCCTCCTGAGCTGGGATTAAAGGCATGAGCTACCATGCACCCAGCCTAAATAGGTCAACTGTTAAGACATTCATTCTTAAGAAGTGAGAGCTGAACACGGGACCTGTAATTCAGATTGTTACATTTTTGAAAGCTCACTATGTGGCCAGAGTCCAAGCACTTTCTAAGTACTATAAACTCTAATCCTCACAACCAGGCAGGAGGAAGATTCCATAACTTCCCTATTTAGAGATGAAGAAACTGAGGCCCAGAATAGTTAAGTAATCTGCCCAAGAAAAGTAGAGATGAAGCAGATCCTGAAGGTAGGGCAAGGTAAGAAACATTCCTAATTTCCAAAGATAGGAGAATGAAGACATCTCTGGATCTGCATGAAGCACAGGGAACAAAGAAGACACACCCTGCAGAAAAGGGCAGGCTGGAGCTTAGCAGGAAGAAGAGGAGGGAGATGATACCATTCAGGTTTTTGTTTTTTTGTTAAGGGGCCCAGGCAGGTGTGAGCACTTTGCTTCCATGAGCTGGGGGATGATGTAAACCCACACACTGGGTGCCAAACCGTGTGACAGCAATCACAATGTGCTTGGCACCAGATGGAGGTTGCTTCCACTCACCTCACGACTCTGCTGCTACTCAGCTGGGAGGAGTAGGGCACCAGGGTGAACCCAAGCTGGGCATTCACGAGTACTCACTTGTCCAAGTCCCACTCAGTCTCATCCAGGACCTCACAGTCCTGCAACTTCAGGGCCATCTCCATCAGAGCCTCCTGAAGCTCCCCGATCCTGAGCAAGAAGCGAGAACCTGAGGCAGGGTCTGAGGTGCCAGGTAAGGTTGACACTGACTCACACCCTCTAGTATATGGGGAGATTTTTTGTTCCCTTTCCCACTTAGTTGCTTCTTGCAACAGCACACACTCAGTTCAGAGTCCAGTGGAGTGGAACGCAGCCTCACCTGTGTGTGTAACCAGCCACGTCTGACAGCGTGGTGGAGAGGTCGATGAGTCGGGTGAAGCAGTTGATGAGGTACATGCACACAAAGGCATTCTGGACAGGATGGAGAGCAGTCAGTGCCGGCCTCAACTCCCAGACCCTGGGCACAGACCAGAGGATGGGGTGTGCAGCATGAGGAGTCACCAGGAGGGATTCTTACCTTGCTGACCAGGGTGCTCAGCTCTGTAGGGCTCAGGTCTCCATAGACCCCACTGAAAATGGGGATTGCGATGACAACATAACTCAGGATGCTGCCCAGATAGTCAAAGGTGTTGATACCAACTACAGGAGACAGAAAGTGGGAGATCCATGAACTACTCAAGTGCTTTGAAGGGGATACAATCCTTGGGATGGGGAGCAGGAAGTCAAGCAGGACCACAATTCCCCTGGATCCTCATTCTCCTGAGGACACCCACGGCAGAGGCAGTGGCTCCCCTGAGTTAATTCCTTCATCAGAACACGTTTCTCAGGACAGGTAAACAAGCACGGAGGTATGGGAAGGGAAGTGGACCATTCCCACTGTATGGTTCCCGCCTCCAGGGAACCCTCTGCTTACTGTACAGCCAGAGCTCCTTGGACATCAGCTCCCTCTGGGTCTGAAGGAGTCTCTGCAGCCTGCGGTCTGTCCTCATGTGCTCCACATGCCCAGCTCTGATGAGAAAGACTGGGATGTCCACAGGGCCTGCAGGGGCACCCCACCCCTCATCACGGCCTCCTTTAGAGACCAAGCCCATCCAAACAATCTTAGCTTCAGACCCTTTCTGTCACTAGCAACCATTCATTGCTTGTTCTGCCTCATGATATTGTTTGTGGAAAGAACACACACTCTAGACTTGGCCAGACCTGATTCAAATCCTGGCTCTAGCCAGTTTTTAGGCAGGTGACAGTGGCAGGTTATGTAAGCCTCTAGGACCTTATTTTTTCTCATCTGTCAAATGGAGCTAATAATACCTACATAATAGGTTAGGCTGAGAATTACGTTTCTGGATAAAATACCAGACATGAGGGGCCCTCAACAAAAGCCACTGTTATTAATCAAATAATAAATTGCAGCAGTCACTACTCGCCAGGCTCTGTGCTAGTCAGCCAGTGCAATGAAGAAGTGGACAAACAGTTCTTGACTTCCAGAGGTCCCAGTTCAGAGATCATGTGGACATACTGCATTGTTTCTGGAGTATGGAGTGTGAGCATGTCTGTCCTCAGGGCTATGGCAACAAACAGACCTGCCCACTGAGGAAGCCTGGGAAAGTGCCTTGGAGCTTACTTGGGGCTTCAAGGATAAGTAGAAATTCTCCAGGCAGAAAAGATGGAGAAGAGGGGGGCACTTCAGATTTTGCATAGAGAGGCCACAGAGGAACAATACCTCCAAGAACTGTTTTCCCCAAAGCTAAGAAGAAACTGCAGAATCTGAAAGCAAACTCGCCACCCATCCAACTCTCCCCACCCTACCACTCAACTCTGGCTCAGATTCCTAATACTCTGGGTGTTCCCAAGTAGTGGTAGATGCAAAATACAGCAGAATTTGACAGAAGAACAAAGGACACAGGCCATTAGATCCACCCCAAGTATAGCTAATCCAAAGATTAGCAACTTAACATAAACCTCTGGGCCCCGGACTATCAGTCCAAACACTGATAGTGGCCTTACACAAGGTAGAGCTCAGGGATTGCCCTGGTCCTGGAGGGAAGGGACATTTCACAACACTGCCATCAGGAGACCACATATTCTGGTGGTGTTTGTGGGGAGTAGGTCTCCCGAGAAGTCCCATGCTACAGAGAAAAAGAAACAGTCTTGGATGTCAGGTGCTGGTGAAAAAAGCTAATTCACAACAAGAAAACAGAGGTAGAGACATCAGACATCAGCAAGACGGCGACACATCCCTTCATTTTATTCTGTGGCCATTTCAGGTCCCATGTTAGGCACTAAGACTAAAAACTAGCTACTATAAGGAGACTCCAGCTTTAGAAGCAAATCCTAGGACCTAAGGGCAAGGCAGAGAAGGGCAGTGAGAGTCTCAGGCAAATGTGACAGTGTTCAGTATGAGCTCTGTGGGTGGGAGAATTATCAATTTCAACTTTTCTTCTTTCTTTCTCTGCAAAGTGGAAGGGGAACTCTCTCTACCAGACTCACCTGTAGAAAGCAGCAGGCTCAGCGTTCACCCGAATCTGCATGTGCTTGAACCTAGGCAGACCAAAGGGAGATGTGTACTAACAATGGCGAGCTCTGGATAGAGAGGAAACCCCTCCCTAAGAGCTCTGGCTGCCTCAACCAACCCTTCCCTGGTCTGTCTTAGGGGTGGGAAATCCCAAGGCCTGTTGGGGTAGCAAGAGCCATGCAAAGACAGGGCCACCCTCAGCTTTCTACAGAGAGGACAGGACAGGTGCATTCCTGTTCACAATCCCTCCTCTCCACAGGCCCAGCCAGGAGGCCAAGAAAATCATAGAGTAAGGGCTGGATCAATTAGATGACAGCCCCAACAGACCTGAGTCATGTTGGTTAGACCAGAAGCACATGAGAAGACCCAGGGAGAATAAGGACTTTGGCAGGCTGGGGATATAGCTCAGTTGGTAGAGTGCTTGCCTCACATGCACAAGGCCCTGGGTTCAATCCCCAGTACCACAAAAAAAAAAAAAAAAAAAGGAGGCAAGCAAGGAATTTGGCAATGGACAACCAGACACTGTTCTCAATGCTTCTCATGTATAATCTCCTTATTTCTCAGTAGGCAAACATACATCCCATTCTAATCTGTAGAGATAAGAAAACTAAACATTTGAGATGTTGAAAGCATTCACCTGAGATCACGCAGCTAGTAACTAGCACAGCTGGGATCTGAACTTCAGCAGTCTTACCCCAGACCCTATCCCTTAACCATCATGCCCAGTCCAGAAACCTCAAGCAAAAGACACACCTAAAATCCCCTTCTAGCTTCTCCTGCTGCACCAGCTTGGCCACAATGGGCCCCATCAAAGTTTTGTTCACCATGGTTCCCAGGATGAAATATCCGAAGATGCTCACAGGCCCAAGCCACCCTGTGCTGAAAGTAGAGTGAGAGGGTGAGGGAGGGTGTGGGGCACCTCACGGCCCCACAGGCCTCAGCCTTGCTCCTTGCCCCTTCCTGGATAGTCCCTGTCCAGTCTCAACAGCTCTGTGGACCCTCTCCTCTTATGTGGGGACATCTGATACCTGGTGTGAGCTGTCAGAGTTTCAGGATCACTGTGACACTGAAATATCACATGGGGTCAAAGAGAACAGAGGCCAGGGCACAACCGCTAGGAAGACTTCTTTGGGTCAGGTGGGGGCAGGGAAGGCAAGACGTCTTGGACTCTGACCTGACCTCTGAGAGACAGACTCTGGGGAAACTCTGGGGGAGAAGGGGCTGTACCTCTGGAAGCACTGGTAAGTATAGTAGATGAGTGTGAACGGGGAGATGATCAGCTTGCTGACCATGCTGCTGAGCTGCCGGCAGAATCGCTCCACATCCTGGCTGATGCGCTGGTCCCTGCAGCCAATCACATCAGCTGGGTTCAGGGGCCAAGAAAGCAGGGCACTCTCATTTCTCCTGACTTTGCCTTTCAGTGCCCTCAGCAACGACCCCAGGGAAACAAACATCCAGACAAGGCTGGTTTCCTAGAGGGAACTAAACCCTTAGAACCTCTGTACACGGTTCTAGGCAGCTGCTTCTTATGGTGCCTCAGTTTACTCCCCAGAGAAGTAGAAATGAAAGGCCCAGCATGCAGGAGCCTCAGCCAGCTCTGTGCACAGCCAAAGGAAAACTTGAGAGTAGAAGAGCTACCTTTCCAGACAATTAGGAAGGTCCCTTTATCTCATCCTCCCTAGTCTCTCTGCAGTTCTGAGCCTGCCCCAGTACAAAGGTCTGCCTAGGACAGCCTCTCCAGGGTGGAGTCATCAGGAAGGGGCTAAGTAAGCAGCAAAGGCAGCACCTTCACTGTGAAGCGCAGCTTCAGCTGAGGAAGGGCCTCCCAGGTAGCCAAGTGCTTGCGGGGCAGGGTGGTGGCGTGAGAGGGGAGTGATAAGAAGAAACCCCATAGATCTCACTGCACTACCAAGGCTACCCTGACTTCTATTCCCAATGAGAGATGTGACCCTGGGCAAGTCACTTGCAATTCCTGGGACTCAGTTTCCTCACCTATAAAAAAAGAATAGAAGCTGAGAGGTGACAGAATGAGAAACTAAATACTACATCAGACCCAGACAGCAATAACTTTTTGGGTTTTTTGTTATTTTGCTGCTAAAAATTCAAAACCTGTTTTTTGTTTGTTTGTTTTTTTTAAGCAAGGATGTTTTCTTCACTTGCCTTATTTAGAAGCCCAGGTTATGAAATGAACAAAAGGGAGCTGCTCATGAACTCTTTTTGGCTCCCTATTCTCAGCCCTGCAGCCTCTCCGGGAGTTCTCTGCAGAGCACCCTTCCTTACAGCTCTGGGAAGCAACATTGCCTGCTGAAGATGACCTCCATGAGGCCTGCAGCCAGATGAATGGGCATGCAAAGGGAACAAGGACCAAGGGGGAAGCCTACGGGTTATCGATGTCATCCCGCAGCACGTTGAGGGTGTAGTATACGCGGGCCCGGAAGTAGAGGCGGTGTAGGTGCTCAGTGAGGTCCTTCCTCCAGCTCACATACAGCAGGTTGCAGGTGAACTGGTCAAAGCTCTTCAGCTGTGCAGTGGGGGAGACAGGAAGAAGGCATGCAAGACTCAGTTCAAAGCTCAGGGCTGGCAGGAGCCTTTGCTAACTAGGCCCAGCCCATTCTGATCACTCAGCACTTTCTTCGTGTAAAGCTTCAAATCATGGGACTCACCCTTCCCTTCACTCATGTGTTTATTCCTTTACCGAATCTTGAAGGACTTACCAAAAGCCAAGACCCTCAAGCCCCTTTCTACAATTTACTATCTTACACTGAAAGCATAACAGTTTCTGGAGCTTGGGAACCATATCATCATTTATGCTTTTACTCCTCTGTCCCCAAAGTGTGGAAGAGGGTTCTGGGTGGCCAGTGCTTTTCTAAATGAAGATCCATCAAAAGTGGCCACAGCATGATGAGAGGGGGGGTCCCTATAAAACAGCTGGTGCAGCTTGAGAGAACATTAAGTTGAGTCCTGGCAGATACCTGACTCATCATCTGCCATGTGCAAAGCACTTCTGCTGTGCTAAGCACTAGGGAAAGAGGAATGAGCTCACAGCCATCCGGGGAGCAGACAATGATAAGTATGTGACAGCAGAGGTCAACTCAAGGAATTAGTTAAGTACAGGAAAAGGGCTGCATTTGATGGAGGAAACATGAAGGAGAAACTTGAGGAGGATTCAAAAGAGGGGACAATGGAGGTATCTTGAAAAAAATGAGCAGGCCATAGTCAAGTGAATGAGAGAGATGGGGGAAGAAGACCATTCTGTAAGAAAGCAGCAGGTGCTAAAACTGGAGCTGTGACATATGCCAGGATAAATCACAGCCTCAGCAGCCAGAAGAGCAGCAGCAGCTCTAGCTATTGATCCTGGTTTTAAAGTGCTCTGGCTCCCTGAAGCAAGAGTTCTGAGAACTTAAGGGACAATGACTATTTCCACTAAATGGTGAATTCATTCAGAACCTTGCAGCGTAGCCTTGGAGTTTGAAACACCTGAGACAATAGTTCCAAAGAAAGCAACAGTAAGATCAATGCCCTGCAAAGAGTTCTAACTTTCAGGGAAACCTTCAGTTCTAACCTCCAGTTGCCAGAAAAAGGAGGAAACACATTGCACATTGATTCCTGTTTCCTAGAGTTGAAGTCCCACTAGGCAATCCACTCACACTAGCCTGGGTGAAAGGAAAACCCTTACTGTGGAGTTGAGAACGATGAGCACGAGAGCCAGAAATGTCAGCGCCTTAAACCCATCCAAGTCTTTGTTTCCCAGGACCCCAAAGTACTGACTGGGGATCAAGCCGACCTGGTAGATTACCAGTTGTTCTGCAGGGAGGAAGAGGAGTCAGAAATTAGTGATGAGGGAAAAGGAGGGAGGCTTCTTGAATCCTTGCTTCTTAAACACCCCAGAGAGAAGGAAAGGGACCCAAAACCAGGGCTCTACCCACCTCTTCAAAGTCCAAGTTACTCACTCACCCATTAGGGCCACAAACAAAAGAGTCAGGAACATCAAGACATTCTGTGACGACCAAGAAGGAAACAAAACCTTCTGTATCCTTAGGAACCGATGGAGAAAGTGCAGATCTAACTTGGGCCTGAAGAAAAGTCAGGAAGCAGAGAGAAGACCAGAAATTTGTAAGCCTTAGAAAGCAGTTATGAAAGCCAGGCCCACACACCTGTAATCCCTGTGGTTTGGGAGGCGGAGGCAATAGGATCAGAAGTTCCAGGTCAGCCTCAGCAACTTAGAGACCCTCAGTAACTTAGCAAGGTTGTGTCTCAAAAAATAAAAAGGGCTTGGGATGTGCTCAATCCTCAGAACCAACACAAACAAACAAAGGAGAGGAATAAAGCAGTTATGGAGATAATTACACACTGTTGTGTAGAAAATCCAGGCTATAAAGAAAAAAGTGATGGAATTAACTTTATTAGGACGAATATTTTTGTTCAGTGGAGTACCATAGATCTTAGTTAAAAGAATTAGATTAGAAATTTGCAGATGGATTAAAGAGAAATTAAAATTTAAAGCGGTGCCAAGAACTGAGAAAGATCATCCACTCAAATCTGTGCACTTGTGGCTCCCACGCATGCAGTCAGTTGCGAGGGACAGGATACCACAACCAGGGTGCAGCGGGCGGCAAAATGACCCCTGAGGACCGCAACAAAGGGCAGCAGCCGATGCCTAGGATCCGGGCGGAAGGTGGGCGTCCTTTCAAGAGTTGCTCTTTACGCTCAGACGTCACTGGAGCCGGCTGGGGGCTCCAGGAGGACACGGCGCAGAGGCAGGAGCTGCTTCTCCACAGTCCTGGGAAGAGGCCCCGCGCTCACCGAGCCCTCCTCGCCAGCACTCTGCTCACCTGGCACCAGCTCTGGGCGCTGGCCCCCGGACCGCCATGGCCCGGGATCCGACAGACAGGGAACTCGGCCACCCCAAGTTGAGCCCTGGGCAGAGTCCGCGGAGCTCGCGGCCAGTCTCGGGGAGGGGCGGGGCCCCAGCGACCACAGAGAGGGTGGTGGATAGAGAGGAAGGCGCCGTGCGACTCGGTCGCTCCCGGAAGTGGCCGACTTCTCTGAAAGTACCAACGAGTGCCCAGCGTCGATTTGGCTGGCCCATTAGCTAGAGTGTCCCCTTCTGGATCTGGGAGATTTCCCCTTTGACAGGAGGTCGCAGGGGATGTAATTATTTTATGACAACTATTTAGATTCTGACTAGATTTTTTTAAATTTTTTTTTTTAGTTGTAGTTGGACACATTGCCTTTATTTTATTTATTTTTTTTGTGGTGCTGAGGATCGAACCTAGCACCTCGCATGTTCTAGGCGAGTGCTCTACCACTAAGCCACAACCCCAGACCCCCATAGTAGATGTTTCATACGTTCTCCCAGGGAAGCCGGCGAGATCATTTAAAAAAAAACAAAACATGAATCAGAGCCGGGCCCACGCCTGTAATCCCAGTGACTCGGGAGGCTGAGGCAGGAGGATCTTAAGTTCCAGGCCAGCCTGGGCAATTTAGGGAGACCCTCAGCAACTTAGCAAGGCCCAGTATCAAAATACAAAATAAAGGGGCTGGGGATGTAGCTCAGTTGGTAGAGTGCTTGCCTTGCATGCACAAGGCCCTGTATTCCATCCCCAGCACCAAAAAAAAAAAAATTAAAAGGGCGAGGCATGTAACTTAGTGGTAAAGCAAGCCCAGGGTTCAATCCTCAATGACAATACATAATTAATTAATAGAATAAAAACAGGAATCAGGGGACTGGGGATATAACTCAATGGTGAAGCACTTGCCTAAATGCATAAAGCTCTGGGTTTTACCCCTAGCACCAAAGGGGGGAAAAAAGTTCTGATTTGGTGTTTAGTGGCTTTACTGTCCCAGGCCCCCTTGACACTGTGTATTTAAACTTAGGAAGTGTTGGGGCCCAAACATGACATTGTGCTTTGACATACTGAGTAGTTGGAACTAAAGGAGATTGAAAGGCTTCAGAAGCAAGTTCTTACTTCTTGTCCTCTAGCCTCTCTTTCTTCCTTGAAGCAAATCACAGAAACCAGAATTCCTCTTTACCAAGACAGGTCATAGAAACTGGAACCTCTCTCCCCCAAAGCTAGGCATTAAACCTATAAATATTAATTGAAACTTCCTCCACCTTTCTCTGTAGGAGCCAGTCATGAAGAAATTCTCTGATCAAAGACCTTTGTTCCAGGTGGGTCCTGCCCTGTAAACTGGAGAAGGAATGCTGTGCCTAGAGGCCAGGAAGAAAATGAACACGACATCCCAAACTTTGAAAAACACACAGGCATGGTTTCTGCTTATGCTTTTCTTGTACTAGGATGATACTTCCTTTTCCAGCTGATAGACTCTTAGACTACTTCCTCATTCTCATACATAAAGAGAGGATAAAAAAAGGGGGAGAAAGAAAGTGATTTTGAAATTACTGTCAAGTTTTAGATGATGCAGTAGTTTCATCTCCAGGACTTGTAGCTGTGTCTGCCTGAGAGCACAGGGTTAATCATAAGGAAGTTTCTGCAGCATAACAGATCATAGCAAAATACCAGATGCTACCAGAATGCAGTGGTTAAAATATGACACACTCACTTTATGGAATACATTTCTTAGCCATTAACAAGAATGAAGGCTGGGTGTGGTGGCACTCGCTTGTAAGTCCAGCAGCTCCGGAGTCTGAGCAGGAGGATCATGAGTTTAAAGCCAGCCTCAGCAAGGCCCTAAGCAACTTAACAAGACCCTCTCTCTAAATAAAATATTTTGAAAAAGAAAAGTACTCAAGAATAGTTGCTTAATTCAAAATGTATCCCCGTGGGCTGACCAAGTGAAAACAACTGTATTGTAGCTGGTTCAAAGACCAGTGGCAGCTTCTCCATGTGAGACCAGGCTTTGTCTCCAGATAGGGATAGAACAGGAGGGATAAAGTTGTCAGCTGAACAGAGACATGCTAGGCAAACATTTGAGGAACTTCTGGGTTCAGTCCCAGTACTACCAAATAATAGAATAGTAATAATAATAATAATCCATCACCAAAAAAAGAAAAAAAAAAAACCCTAACCAAAACAAAAACAGTTCAGGTGGTGCTAAGGAAACTATAGGGTATCACAGGTTGAGTCCACTGGGACCCATACTGTGGAACTTTTCTCGACATTTACAAATACTCTTGGGATAACACCTGTGGAAGAAAGAGGAATTTGGCAGAGGGAGAAATCCAGCTGAGAGGTGGGTCCCATGACATCCTTGGTCAACCTTATCAGGAGTATCTGAGCTAAAAGGGCCTAAGTTGTCCCCTGTTGGGCCCAAATAGCCACCTTTTCTACCCACCCTACCAGTCTTTAGACATGGGTTACCTATTAAAAAAAAAAAATCATGGCCTTGGGCAAGTCCATGCTGTAAGGAAACAATCCTTGAAGGGGCTGACAGCACTCCCAGCAGCTGAGGCAACAAGGCTTCTTGAAAGGGCCTGGACGGCATCTCCATGTTCCTCGCAAGGAGTATGAGGAGGGCGAGGGCTGGCATAGGATTGTTCCTTGGGATAGGGTGGTTAGGGAAGGAAGGTTTTGATGGCAACCTGAATGAAGTAAGGAAGGAGCCAGGCACATGCTGAGGAAAGCTTTCTTGATAAAGGGAACAGCAAATACAACTGCCCAGGAGGGAAATTTCTTGAGATGTTCAAAATGGCATGGCTGGCCAGGCTCATGCTTGTAATCCCAGTGGCTCTGGAGGCTGAGGCAGGAGGATCACAAGTACAAAGCCAGCCTCAGCAACTTAGCAAGACCCTGTCTTAAAATAAAAAATAAAAAGGGCTGGGATGGTGGCTCAGTGGTAAAACATCCCTGAGTTCAATCTCCTTAACAAAAACTGGTAGAGCCTTTTGCCTAGCATGCATCAGGCCCTGGGTTCCATTACTCCAATAGCCAGGGGAGGGGGCAGGGAGAGCAAGGCAGGATCATTTGTGTCAAGTTCTGCTGAAAAGTGTGGATGAGGACTGAGAATTACCCCCTGGAATTGCATCCTGAATCTTATCAGTGACTTTGATAAGACCAAGTTCCATGGAGGAAATTGGGGGTGGGGGTGGTGTTAAATGGTGATTATAGCTAATTCTTTCAGAGTCATGTCTTTTAAAAAGGAACAGATAATGTGTCAGTTTACAGGGGGCCCCCCCGGTGTTGTGGCTCAGTGGTAGAGCACTTGCCTAGCATGTGTGAGGCCCTGGGTTTGATCCTCAGCACCACATAAAAATAAATAAATAAAATAAAGGTTAAAAAAAAAAAAGACATTTGTAGGCTAAGGGAAGACCTAACAGAGAGGAAATTATTGATGTCTCCCTCTATCCAATACTTAGTAAGTCTTAGGAACTGCATTAGGCATTTCATGTGGATTACTTAAGCTACACACACAACCAATAGTGTTATCCAATAATAGTGTTATCCCCATTTCACAGAAGACAAAACTGAGGCACAGAAGGGATCAGCTACATGTGATAAGTGGGGGAACTTGGATATAACCAGGATGTCTGATTTCACAGCCCATATTCTCACTTTCTTTTTTTGCCTAAATTTACCTTTTTATTCTAAATTTTAACTGCTGGCTAAAATTTATATGCATTATCATGTGTTTCCCCTTTGGGGAACTATTGGACTTTCAAGACTCAGTTATAGGTAATTAGGTAATTCCCAGGAATTTGTACCTGACTGCTCCTACCCCTACCTCCTCTGCGTCCAGAGCAAACCTCTACCAGAGTCCCTGTCATCACCATATTGCGTCTGTTCACTTTTCAGTTTCCTACAGTGGAGCATGTACTCTTCAAAGGCTGGGATTGCATCTAATTCACCCATCCATCCCTGGACAGACAGTTTTCATACAGTAAATTTTTGTCAAGTAGTTGAATAGATGGATGATTGAATGAATGTAAAATACCATCCCTCCGTATCTGCTGATTTTGTATCCAAGGATCCAATCAAGCCTGGATCACAAATATTCGGAGAAAAAAATTACCGCTGTACTGAACATGTACAGACTTATTCCCTTACATACAATACGGTATGATAACTAATGCATTTACATTGTCTTAGATGTTATAAGTAATCTAAAGAGGATTTAAAGTGTATGAGAGAATGTGTGCCGGTTATATGCAAATACTACACCATTTTATAGAAAGGACTTGAGTATCCACAGCTTTTGGTATCCTGAGGAGGGAAGATACCAAGAGACAACTGCACTTAGGAATATTGGAAGCCATAAGATAGCTGATTATGTGCAGCTACATTTATAAACTGGATATAAATAATATAAACAAAATGCTCTGAAAATTCAGAGTACATAGGAATTCTTGGAAAGTGTGATTCCTTTGAGAATCACAGTGTTTGTTAAGAAGTACAAGTTCCTGGGAGCTGGAGTATAGCTCAGAGGTAGAACATGTGCTTAGCATGCATGAGGCCCTGGATTCCATCCCTAGTAGCAGGAACACACTTGCACATGTGTGCACATGGTACAGATTCCTGGGGATTTCTGGGGGTATGAAGTGAAGTCAGATTTAGTACAAGAAATATCTTGCTTTGCAAAGAATTCCATGCAACTACCCCCATAGTCCTACCACTGGGAGGCCAGAGAATCGGGAGACTTGGATGTCTCTCACAAGAAATTCAAATTGAATGGATGTCCTGCATGTTTATTTGCCCCACCTGGCAACCTTTCAACTGGGAGACCTTGGCCAGACTGCATAGTTTCTTTGAACTTCTTCTCCTTATCTATAAAATGGAGAAATTGGAGCTTTTCCTGTGATGATGGTTAAGTAAGATCGTCATAAAAAAGTGCTTAGCATGGCAAATGGCATATGGTAAGAGCCTAATAAATGAGCCACAAGGATTCGTAACATTTATTTTAATATCAGTATCTCCTAGAGCATTAAAACATAAGCCATCAATTATATTGATGTAAGTTTCGCAGAAGTGACCACTGCCAGTTTACATGAGTCTGGAGACTGCCTGGCAGCTGGCTGAGATGGTGCTCAAGTCAGTCCTGGACCCCAAAGAAAGAGCTAGTGGCACTAATTAGTAATTTCTCTATCAGACCTTGGAGTGTCCTCAAACCGGAAGTTTAAAAGTGTGATTCTTCCAGATACCAGTAGGGGGAGTAGGTGCATTTTGGGACAGGGCTGGAATAATAACAGGATCCAGGGAAACAGTACTAGCTGTAGGATTCCTGTTTTGAGAACAAAAGAGGGTGTAAGAAAGTCCTGGTAGTGCACTGGTCCTGAATTAGTGCGGACCCCCAAAATGCCCAGAAAATCATCCTATACAGGACCAACCCTTATGTACCATCAATGCGAGGATAGTGCAGAAAATAGGAAGTCAGTATAAATTTGAGCATACATCATGTAGAAGGAAAGAGATTTGGTATGTTGAAAGTCACCAAAAAACCAAAAGCAAGTGACAGAGCAAGAGAAAAAAATTTGCATTGCATTACAAAGACTTCCAAAAATGCAGGAAGACAATCCATCAATCATAAAACCAAAGACTAAGTAAATAAATAAAAAGAATTTAAAAAAAAAAAGATAGATTGCTGGGGTTGCAACCTAATGGTGGAGCATTTGCCTAGCATGAATGAGGCCCTGGGTTGGATCCCCACCATGGCAAAAAACAAAATTTTAAAAGACAGGTATGAACAGACAATCCACTTAAGAAAATGCAAATGGCAAACATATCCTCTAGCAACAAGGAAATACAAATTAAAACAACACTACGGGGGATTTCTTGTTTTCTATGATTATTAGAGGGGAAAAATAATATTAATTGAGCATGTTATTATTCTATGCCAGGCTTTGTGCTAAGAGCTTTCTAAACATTAACTCAGCATTGAATCATTTTAAACAAAACCCTGAGAAGTAGGAACAAACATTATCCACATTTTACCTATGGAAAACTGTGGCTTGGAAAGGTTATTGACTTGCTGGGGATTTACCCAGTTGGCAAGGACAGGGGATTTGGACCCAGGTTTGTGTGGTTCCAAGTCCTTCCTCTCCCTGCACTGGCTTATTGAGGACCTCAAATATATTTTTATATGTCCAAGCAACATCTTGTGTTTGAATAAAGTGACTTGGAGGAGGCCCTGAAGCTGTGAATCCCACGTAGCTGAAGAGGCACAGAAAAGCCAAAGCAAACAAACCTCCCAAATCCCAGAAAATCCAAAATTTTTAGGAGTGGGCCAGGGAATCAACCCATTTTGGCAGAACTAGAAAATGGGAACTGGAGAGATGGGGGCTCGAGATGACAATTCAGGGGTGGAGGAGCCACTTTGTGGCAGCATCCTAAGCAGGATGGAGTCTGGCTGGCCAGAAGTTTGACAGCCTTACAGGCTGCAAGCAGAGGAATCTGTTTGTCTGGTTCACTGCATGCTGAGTTGCCATTCTCATTTCTAAATCTTCCAGGCCCCAGTCCACAATGCCCTCCCCCATTGTCGCACCTGCTGGCAGCGGGGGCTCCGATGAATGGACAAGTTCCAAGAATCCGAGAATTCTTGCCCCTTCCCCCTCCTTTTACATAGCCAAGCCCTGGGACAAAAGGCGCCCGGGGTCTGGAGCTTCTTCCTCGGGCTCCTGCCAGCTCAGAGGAGTGCCAGACAGCTGGAGCCAGGCTCCACACCACACCATTTACATTTTTTACAGCTTCCCCACCCTGCCATGGCCACATCCCTGTTAGACCCTGGGATCCTTCTCATGGTCCCTTGGAGGTTGAAGGGGCTTGCCAGTGAAGAAGGTAGGCACAGGGCAGGGATACCAGTGTGCTGTGCGTGGGGGTCAATTTCTGGATTCCAGAGCTGGACGTATTGGGGGGGCCTTTGTTCAGAACAACACATCCCACCCACCATGCAGCAGCAGCAACTGGAAGCTGCTTGCCTATCACTTGGTTGTGAATCTGAGCCACACATGGTGTTTGCCCTGTAGGATACTAGCCCCTGTCTTTCTTAGATGGCTCTCTTATTCACTGATAAATAGAGCCTATTTATTGAGCACCTACTGTGTGTCAGGGATGATGATAAGTGCTCTGCCTCTGTTCCCTCATTTACTTCTCACAGCTGTCCAAGCTGAATTAAACATGGACCCAGCTTTCAGAGGAGAATAGTGGCTTACTTCAAGTCTCCTCAAGGACAGCTGGACTACTACTGCTACTTCTTCTTCTTCTTCTTTGTTTGGTATCAGGACACTTAAACACTGAGCCACGTCCCTAGCCCTTTTTTTATTTTTTATTTAGAGACAGGGTCTTGCTGAGTTGCTTAGGGCTTCAATAAGTTGCTCAGGCTGGCTTTGAACTCAATCCTTCTGCCTCACCCTCCAGAGCTGCTGGGATTTCCAACATGTTCCACTGTGCCTCTCACTTCTTGAAGCCCCCTCAGAATCCAGACTTGCCTTGGATATGCTACTCCCTGATTTTGCCTCCTTCTCTTGTAGGCCCTATCCTGGTGGACTGAGCCTACTTTCAGATAAAATGAGGGCTGGTTGATTCTGTGTGTATATGTGTGTATGTTGGGGGGGGGGTACTGGGGACAGAGCCCAGGGGTGCTCAAACACTGTATTACATCTCCACCAGTCCTTTTTATTTTTTCATTTTGAGACAGAATATATGTTAAGTTGCCCAGGCTGGCTGATAATTAATAATTTCACCTCAGGCTTCTGAGTCCTTGGAATTACAGATGTGCCCTGCCATGCCCAACTAGAACTGGCTGATTCTAACTGGAACGTTCTACCTCTCCTAATAGCCCATTGAAACTTTTCCAACTTCTGAGGTTATGAGCCAACACATCAAATCGCACCCTGCAGGGACAGGAAGGGACACCCTGTATCCAACCCACTTTAGAAAAGTCAAAATGGACCTGGCAGAGGTGTTTATGTGTCCAGCCTGCCCACTCAGCCCTCTGGCTCAAGGGCCAATGGATCCCTGCAGCCCCTTGAAGAAACAATAATTTCACCTGTAAACCACCAAATGATTAAAACAAACAAACAAACAAATAAATAAATAAAATGCTTTCTTTATTTACCACTACCAAAAAAATTATTTATACTTTTTTTTTTTTTTAGTACTGGGGATTGAACCCAGGGTGCTTTACCACTGAGCTATACCCCAAGCCCTTTGATTTTTTAAGACAGAGTCTTGCTAAATTGTTGAGGTTGGCCTGGAACATGAGTTCCTCCTGCCACAGAAATTCCACTTCCCAGATGTATCAGAATAGTCACAGAGCAGAAACATTTGCATATTTGCAAATATGTTAATTGCAACATTGTAATCAAGAAAAACTGAAAACAAACTAAACATTCAATTGGAAGGGATTGCTTAAATAAATTATGCACCCCTACAATAAATATTCTGCAGCTACTCAAAGGTATGAAGTAACTTCATGTGTACTGACAAGAAAAGACATCTGTGAAGTATTAGAAGTATTATAGGGGGCTGAGGTGTGGCTCAAGCGGTAACATGCTAGCTTGGCATGCTCAGGGCGCTGGGTTCGATCCTCAGCACCACATTAAAAAAAAAAAAGATGTTGTGTCCACCAAAAACTGAAAAATAAATATTAAAAAAAATTCTCTCTCTCTCTTTAAAAAAAAATAAATAAATAAAACAAGAAGAAGTATTATAGGGTTAAAAAAAAGCAAGTTAGGGGTGGGGGATGCAGCTCAGTGCTTGCAATTGGTTCAATCTGGGCTCTGGGTTCAATCTCCAGCATCAAAAAATAAAAAATAAAAAGCAAGTTGTAGGGCTGGGAATATAGCTTAGTTGGTAGAGTGCTTGCCTCACATGTACAAGGCCCAGGGTTCAATCTCCAGCACCACAAAACAAACAAACAAATCAAAGTCAGCTTCAACAACTTAGTGAGCCCTAAACAACTCAGCAAGACCCTGTCTATAAATAAATATAAAAAAGGGTTGGGGATGTGGCTCAGTGGTAAACCACTCCTGGGTTCAATCCCTGGTACCAGAAAAAGATAAATAAATAAAAATTTAAAAAAGGACTGCAGAGGGGCTGGGGATATGGCTCAAGCGGTAGTGCGCTCGCCTGTCATGCGTGCGGTCCGCGTTCGATCCTCAGCACCACATACAAACAAAGATGTTGTGTCCGCCGAAAACTAAAAAAAGATAAATATTAAAAATTCGCTCTCTCTCTCTTTAAAAAAAAAAAAAGGACTTCAGATATAGCTCAGTGTTAGAGTTCCCCTGGGTTCAACCCCCAATGTGGTAAAAATAATAAATAAATGAATAAAACAAAACCAAAAGGTAATCCCAGCTGCTTGGGAAACTGAGGCAGGAGGGTCACAAATTTGAGGCCAGCAAATTTGAGATCACAATTTTAGGTCACAAATTTGAGATCCTGTCTCAAAATGAAATAAAAAGGACTGGGCAGATAGTTCAGTGGTAGAGCGCCTGCCTCACATACACAAGGTCCTAGTTTTAATACCCTTCACTGAAAAATTAAGAGATAGAAGGAAGGGCTGATTCAAAAAGTAATAAGAGGTGTTAATTCTAGTTGAATTTTTTTTTTCTTTCTGTGCTGGGAATGGAACTCTGTACTTTTGTGCATGTTAGAAAAGCCCCTGTACCACTGAACTATGCCCCAGCCCTATATGAAATCTCAACACATATTCCCTGCCCTGCTCTTTCTGGAAATACAAAGGGCCAGGTGTAGCTTCGAATGGTGATGACACTTAGTTAAATGTGGAGTTAGTTAAACTGTGGCCCTCGAGATATTGAACTCTCAACTGAGGCATTCTGGAAGCTTCCCACTTGGCTTCAGGAGATCAAATCTTCAAGAGCAGAGACAAGGGAAAGAGCCCACGTTGCTACCACCTTCTGAAGGACAGAATCTCCAGTTAAGTACCTTGCACTGGGCGTGACTCAGTGGTGCTCAATAAACCTGGCATTTTCCATTTTCTGGATGGAGGGAGCTCAGAGGTGATCTGAGTCCATGCAGGCTCAGGCTCTACACATTATATTGTGTGCTCCTCAAAACAAGTGTTTGCAGCAGGTATGCTGATGTCCCCATTTTACTGATGAGGAAACTGGGCCTATTCAAATTAAAAGACAATACTGTCACCTCCAAATTCTGTATTTTGCTCCCCATACTGTTACTTCTTAGGGACGTTTGGGTTGGGGGGCTAATTGTGTCTAATCTTTTCTTCTTCATGTTCCTCCTCCTCCTCCTCCTCCTCCTCCTCCTCCTCCTCCTCCTCCTTCTTTTTTTATTGAACCCAGGGGGCGCTTTACCACTGAGCCACATCTCCAGGCCTCTTTATATTTTATTTTGAAACAGGGTCTCACTAGTTTGCTTNGGGCTGGGAATGTAACCCAGTGCCTGGTGCTTGCTAGGCACATACTGTACCACTGAGCTAAACCCTCTGGGCACATCCTCACCAGCACTTTTTATTTCTTATTTTGAGACATTGGCTTGCTAAATTGCAGAGGCTGGCTTTGAACTTGCAATCTTCCTGCCTCCACCTCCTAAATTGCTGGGATTGAGGTATGTGCCACCATGCCCAGCTTCATGTGCATTTTTATATGCCTCCAAAGGAAGGCAGTGTGTGGCTGAAGTTATATGGGATCACTGCTTAGAGATAATAGGACTTTAAAAAGACTGTGCCCAGGGCTGGGGTTGTGACTCAGTGGTAGAGAGCTTGCCTAGCATGTGTGAGGACTGGGTTCAATTCTCAGCACTGCATATAAATAAAGGTCCATCAACATCTTAAAAAAAAAAAAGACTATGCCTAGCGGTGGTGCCCACCTATACTCTCAGTGACTCAGGAGGTGGAAGCAGGAGGACCACAAGTTCAAGACCAGCCTCAGCAATTTAGCAAGCCAATGTCTCAAAATAAGAAATAAAAAGTGCTGGTGAGGATGTGCCCAGAGGGTTTAGCTCAGTGGTACAGTATGTGCCTAGCAAGCACCAGGCACTGGGTTACATTCCCAGCCCATGCACAGAAAAATGATTGTGCCCAAATGTGTTTCTGGAAGGCAAAGCGATGCCATAAAAGAAAAGGAAGGCTCTATCTTTGGGCTCCAAGAGATCGGAGAGGTCTTTGGGCCTTTGTTCTGCACTGAAGATAGAGCCTCCTCCACCCCCATTCTCACCCCCACCCCAAGCCTTCCACTGCCTCTTCCCTCAAAGCAGCTCCCCCTCACCCAGTTTTCACACCTGTGTTTCCTGGCCTGGCAGGGTACTTTATCTTCCCACCTCAGAGAATTTGGTTCTCTTCCTGTTCAGTCCTTTTTTTTTTACTTACTGTGACAACCTTGACAGTGCCCTTTGATATTGACTTATTGTCTCTTTCTAATGCTTTTCTTAGTGCTTGACTCATACCCATGGAAAACCAGGGTTTTGAGCTGGGAGTGGTGTGGCACTGTATTCCCAGGAATCCTGGAGACTAAGGCAGGAAGACTGCAAGTCTGAGGCCCTGGCCATCTAGTGAGATCCCATCTGAAAATCAAAAAGGCTGTGGGGCCCGATGGTGCACTCCTGTAATCCCAGTGACTCTGGAGGCTGAGGCAAGAGGATTGCAAGTTTGAGGCCATCCTCAGCAATTTAGCAAGAAGCAGGGGTGCTGGGGATGTAGCTCAGTGATAAAGCACTCCCAGGCTCCATCCCTAGTACCACACACACACACACACACACACACACACACACACACACAAAACAGAACAGGAACTTCTTGGGCTAGTTCAGTATGCTCTGGGTTTGATCCCCAGCACCCCAACAGGGATGCCTTGAGCACCCACTAACAGCCAGCAGTGTAGGTGGGAGAGTCCATCTGCAACTTCCATTGCTGCCTCTACCTGGACTCCCTGCCCCATCATCTTTGTCTCCTGGCCTTGTGGCTCCTGCACCTCTTTCTCCAGGAAAGCTTCATGGATCATAGCTGTTCCATGTCCTAGTGGCAATGTGGACACCTCTACCTTATAGCTTCCTATATTCTGTACTTAGGTTATAGTGATTTGTATGCATATCTCCTCCATAGACAGAGCCTTTCCTGGGAGGCAGAAGCAATATTCTCTCTCTCTCTCTCTCTCTCTTTTTTTTGATACTAGAGATTGAACTCAGAGGCGCTTAACCACCAAGCCACATCCCCAGCCCTGTTTATTTATTTATTTTTATTTAGAGATAGGGTCTCACTAAGTTGCTTAGGGCCTCACTAAATTGCTGAGACTAGCTTTGCATTTGTGATCCTCCTGCCTCAGCCTCCAGAGCTTACGTATATTCACCACCGTGTCTGACTTCATTTAATCTTTACAATGATTCTATGAGATAATTGCAGTTACAGTTGTCATTTAACAAATGAAGAAACTGAGGCAGTTTATTTTGAAACAGGGTCTCAAAAAAGAAGTTATGTTCACACAGGTAGCAAGTGGGATCTGAATGCAGGCAGTGTGGTTCCAGAAACTGTGCTTATAGTCACAGCCCTCAGAATGCCAGTCAAAGGCACTCTAAGCCTAGGGCTGGGTTGTGAACTTGCCTAGTAGCAGCTAAGGTCAAGAAAGAAAGGCACCCAGAAAAGTTCATGAAGAACAAAAAACTACCCAAAGTCTGCACAAAGTCCTGGGTTGTCTCCAGTACCATGTACACACACACACACACATATACACACAACCAAATACAACGTCCCCCCACCAAAGCCATTTGCTTTGTACAAATATACAGCTTTTTGTGATCTTGAGTTTGAAAGAACTCACAAAGGTAGTGTTTCCAAATAGATCAGCACACTCCAGGTGTTGTGGCGCACACCTGTAATCTCAGCAGCTCGAGAGGCTGAGACAGGAGGATCAATGTCAGGAAATTCAATGTCAGCCTCAGCAACCTAGTGAGTGTCTAAGCAATTTAGTAAGACCTTGACTCAAAAAAACAAAAAACAACAACAAAAAAAAAACTCCAAAACCAAAAACAAAAAAAACAAAATAAAAAGGGCTGGGATTACAGCTCAGTGGTTAAGCACCTCTGGGTTTACTCTTGGGCACCAAAAACCCACCAGTCTGGGCAATATAGTGAGACTATGTCATGGGGGGAAAAATGGAGATGACACTGTTTCCCATTTTCTCTCTCCCTTTTTTTTTTTTTGGTACCAGGGATTGAACCCAGGTGGGGTCTAACCATTTGGCTACATTGCTCAAGCAGGCTTTGAATTTATGATCCTGCTGCCCAGCCGCTGAGCACCACTGCAGCCAGCTTTTTTTTTTTTTTTTTTTTTAT